>NC_142117.1:29535357-29870714 GCF_056152115.1 Neolamprologus brichardi
TAATCCATTCACAATATGAGGTTAGTCATTCATATACTGCTGCATGGGCTGGGCTGTAGTTACAACTGAGCTTAAATAAATGATTAGCGGTAATAAAAGCAGAGGGAGGTCAACAGTGATCACTGACTGTTTTAGGAGTTTTTTGAGATTAAATAGAAGAAAATACAAAACATTAAACATGTTAACAACACAAAAGCCATATTAAACGCAGACTACTTTAGGCCCGGAAGTAGGATTCGTCTCGTCATCACTTAACGACCGGATAGGTCTGCAATCTGCATGTTATATATCCCTGTATCTCATAAACTGGTTGTTTATGAGATACAGGGCTATAGATCTCAACAGGATTCCTTAACCCAGATTTATCTGTACCAAATACAGTAACTATAGAAAAGAAACAGTTTTACCTTTGGGGTATGATGTTGTGGTACTATATATATATATATATATATATATATATATATATATATATATATATATATATATATATATATATTTGAAGCCTTAAGTAACTGTAATTGTGAGAAGTTCCTAGCATCATTTGCCTCAATTTGTTCATTTCTATCTCTCACTCCACCAGGCAGTTAGATGCATTTACCCCATTACACTGTGTCCCATTTAAATATTATAAATTTATGGAAACTAGCGTTCTATTCATGTAATGTCATAGATCATTAGAAGTTTAAAGGAGTCTGTTTTATCTGACCACGCCAACGACTATTTTAAACGTTTGAGGTTCTGTTTTGTTTGAACCAATCACATTCAGACAAAACAAAACTTCATAACTACCTCAAAACTAAAAAACTAATTTTTGAAGAAGTGGTCAGTAGGCAGCCTTTAGAGGTGAACCAACAACCTTTGATACATTTCGGTCTTTCTGTAGAAGAAACATAGTAAAGAACTTCTTTAGTTATGGCTATTGGATACATATGTATGGCTACATTTTAATGAGAGCCTATTTTGATTATTTTACTGCCATACCATTCTCCTCAAAAGACTTAGAAATGAAGCTGGCCTTAGCAGACAGGCACTCAGATGGTTCTCATCCTACTTATTAGAGTATAGTCACAGTGCACAATTGTAGCATCTTCTGTTTCTTGTGTTTTTGTATTATTCTGTATTATTATTCCTTAGTTGTGCTGTTCTGATTATTATTATTATTATTATTATTATTATTGTTGTTGTTGTTGTTGTTGTCCTCGTGTTAGTGTAGGTTTAGTTTAGTGTCAGGTCTGTGCCTGCTGTGTTTCCCATGTTACTTTGAAAGTCTGTGTCTCATGTCAGTGTGTCTAGTTTTGCTTCCCTTGTCTCGTTAAGTCTGAGTTCTCCTAGCTGTGTTTCCTTCCTGTCGCCCATTCTCTGATTACTCCAGTGTGTATTTAAGCTCTGTGTTTTCAATGCCCTGTGTCGTGTTGTACCCTCACTCTGCTGTGTTTTTCCCCTGTGTGCCCGTGTAAGTGTAATTTGTTAGTTTCTTAGTCTTTAATCTCTTAGGTTTCCATTTCCAAGTTAGTTTCCTAGTTCCCAGTTTATATGTTCTGTTTCCCTGCATTTTGCCATCTGAGTTTGTACAGCACAATACAGCTGCCTCTTTCAGTTCATTCCTCCATGTTTCAAGTGCTGCTTTTGGGTACTTTATCCTGCCTGCCACACAGCGAATCATTACAAAAGCCATCCTTGTAGAAACCAGGACATTAGCTTTCAACATCGGTTTCCACCAGCATGTCAAAAGTCTAGTCTAGTATTGCTTTGTGCAGATGAGAAATATTGCAAAGGTCAGACCAGTACTCCCAAATAATATAAGTGAATCCCTTATTTCCTCTGTTACATTATTGCAACTTATGATGCAGCAGTGTCTTGTCTTAAAAAGACTTTTATATTATTGTTATCATTAATATAATACAATCTATCCGAAAGTGTCAACTATCTGTGAACAGTAGCTGTTTGAATGGGGTGATAGTATCCAGTGGGGTTTGGTGTTTTGCTGTAATATTTTCAGTTTGTAATACTAATGCAGATAGATTCTTATCAATAATAATTAATTATTGTTGTCCTAATTCCCCCTTGTGCTACTGCAGTGATTTATCCCCAGATTGTACTAAGGACCTTCATAATGTATGTGTCACAATCTCTCATCATGAATCTGACCTTTGGAGACAATGTTATCTTGGCATTCAATATTTGCTCGGAGACTTAAGGAGATAAAATGTATTTTTACTGTCCTAGCTTTTAGTGCACTGACTGCAAAGTTGGCACAACTGCATAAACTGGCTTTCAAAGTAATGTGGAGATAGATTCATGGGGAGCAGTCATTGCTATAACAATAAATTTCTAGTTTTAGGAGCAAACTGCACAATCCCCGAGAGCTCTGCTTTATCTCGACAGGTTCAGTTAGGATTAATAGCCCCTTGTCCTCAATACATCAGCAATATGCAGGATCCCTGGATTTTCACTGCTAACGGAGCCACAAACATGCCAAATGATAAGAACTTATGGAAAAGCAACTCATTTAGCTTGAATAAACGGCCTATTTTTATGCTTCATAAAACAACCATTTGACCCAAGATTAAAAACTTTGGGACAAAGGAAAAGTTTAAACTAGCTTATTCCAACAAGCATGAAAATGTCTTGATCGATTTCAGAATTTCCAGAGTGTTTTATCCTTTAGGCCCAATTTGGGATGCTATTTATGAAATCTTACATACAGCTCACTGAAAATGTGTATGTGAATCTAATTTACAGCTGCTCAATTCATTCATCCATCAATTACAACCATCAAAGAGATGATTATGCAAACAATCAGCTGAAGGCATGAAGGGAAATAACTGACAATTTAACAAACAAAAGAAAACAAACCATCACAGATCCAATACAGCAATAATTGTAAACAGATGGAGCATACCGCAAACAGCAGAATGTAAACTGGCATACCAAAGGTTGAAAACTTTGCATAAAAATGTGCAGTACATATGAAGATGGCAGGTTAAAGCTGGCAAGCATCTGTCAGAGGAAGAAGAATAAGTAAGCTAAGTATTTCATCAGTGTATTTGGCAGATGTATTAAACATTGATTTTAAATTATGTTTTGAATACCATCACTAAGCCTGCATAATTGTGTGTGGCTGGTTTTTGCATCCAAGTGTGATGAGCAATCTTCAGGCTGCATGTTAGGAATGAAAATTATATTTTGGGCCTCATGCTGAAGCTTCACATTGATAGCCAATGACCATATGTGTTATGAGAAGATCAAAAGCTGATTTGTTAGTCATGTGAAACGTGTTTTATGCACATGATCAGACTGTACTTTTTTAGCAGAGAATTGGTGTTTAAACAAAAAAACAGAGCTGTTTGCAGCAGCTGAAAATTTACTTCTGATTCTTATTATTCTAAAAGTATACCAATACCAGCTAAGCATACTTTAAATCTACAGCCTGCTTGAGTATTGTTGCTAATATATGCATCCCTTTATGACAGTGTCCCCATTTTCTGGGACACCATGCCATAAAGTGTCCATTGAGTGTCAGAAAACCTTTGATATATGCGCCTTATCAACTAATACTTTGATGACATCACCAAATGAAGCTGGGCTGTAAAGTTAAAACTATGTAAACTGTATGTGTTACTAAAATTTACATGTATTGGCGATGTAAAACTTTCTGAAATGAATTTATCATCATCACAGTCATCCTGCTCTGAGTGGTCACCTGTGGAGACTAGTGATGGGATTTCCGGCTCTTTTTAGAGATCCGGCTCTTTCGGCTCGGCTCACTAAAAAGAGCCGGCTCTTTCGGCTCCGAACCGGCTCTTCAGGTTGTTTTGTTGCTTTAATTATTCAATCATTAACAATAATATAAAATTATGCAGAAAAGGAATTACTAATGTAAAAAAACTCTAAAGCATATACAAACTCCAAAAAGTACGTACAAACTCCAAAACACATTTCTAGCGTTAACTGAACTTCCAAAGCAGAGCCACCCAGATCACTTAAATTACACAATTGAAAGCATGTGTGTATTGTTTGTGTATTTATAGACAAGCACTCATATTTATTCAAATAATTAAAAAAAAAAAGTTCATTTACCTGTTACTACCACACACCAAATCCGGTTGTTGATACTTCCTGGCTTGTGTAGCCACGAGGTAACAAAAGCTCAACACTGCGCCCTAGCATCCTGGAGCACTTCTGTTGTCTTTTGTACATGATTCTGAGTTTTTACATGTTTTGGAGTTTGTACGTGCTTTGTCTCTAAGGGCCACCATAAATATACTTTATTTATTCACTCCACATAAAATGTAATAAATAAATCATATAATACAAAAAAACAACTATTTACATTTTAATCTTTTAACTATTTAAATTTTCAGCTTTTTCCTTTTAAACAAATTTAACGTGAAACAACACAAAACACTGCAAACCACAACACAATTAAATATAAATTAAAATATTAAAACAAAAAGAAGATGCACATTCTCTGTCATATGGGCCTGCATGATTTCTGAATCCTTTATCATCTGCAACTGAAAATAGCAGATGATTACTATACCTTTCTAATGTGACGTTGTTGTCCCTTGCTCTCTTTCTCTCTGGCTCTGTTCCTGTGCTACTGTGAGTGTAACTAACGCCCCTCCCCCCTCTGCCCAGCGCAAAGTACAGGCCGCGCATGCGGAGTTTAGCGGAAAAAAGGGCGAGAGAGAGGGTGAGAGAAAGAAAAAAAAAAACCTCACGGCTCCCAATAAGGAGCCGGATCGCGTCGTTCACTTCAAAGAGTCGGCTCTAAGAGCCATTTCGTTCGCGAACGACCCATCACTAGTGGAGACCAGTCAGAACATGACGACAACAACACAAAGCAGCTGAAAAATGGTCCAAGGAGACTTGCACGTAAACGTCACAGTGATTCTACTTTAGGATGAATCACAGGTAGAAATGGAAGATACAAAGCTACAGGCCCATCACTATATCGGTTGAAGAACAGTCTCTGGCTCATCATGCAGCATTACACTCAGCACTTTGCTAGCTTTGTGTTAGCATGCCGCCTGTGCAGTTTGCAAAGAGCTGCTGTTGTGTTAACAGTATAATGCAGCTGTTTCTGTCCTGAATGTAGTTTGTAGTTTACTATCATGTCCATATTGCCAGTCTTCAAAACTTCCAGACTACTCCACTATTTTCCTCTTCTGCACACACAACCCGAAATTAGCTGACTGTAGAGCAGATGATTAGCGAACCTTTGTAGTCCGAGTAACATCATAGATTACTATAATGTGATTTCTTAATTTACTGCAGTAATGTGTCACATAACTGCATTACTAACACATGTAACGTGATTACACAAACAAACAAGTGTTACAACAACACTCCTTTTTAATCTTATGGAAATGTCAGACGTGAACACAGTGAATAATTTGATAAATGTATCAGATGTTTCAGACCTCTAATGTACAGCTGCACACAGCGTACTGAGCGATAAAATAGGCTATAACTAAAGATAATATTTTTTTTCTGCTTGGCCATTTTTCTGATAATGCTTCTGACTGGAGTAGATGATGAACTGATCCATTTTGCTCGGCAGAAGAGTCAAATAATGTGCCAAATGTCCTCGTTTATATGAAAGCATATTCCAGGTAATATTTGGAGAGAGGCGTGGCACACCTATCAGAGCACAATCAGACAACCATTTACACTTGCAAGAGTAAGAATCACCAGTTGACCTAAAACGTATGTTTTATACTGTGGAAGGAAACCCAAGCAGACATAGGAGGCCAAAACAAAATCCAGAAAGTCCCCAGGAGACCAGAAGATTCGAACTCCCACCACCACCACTGCCACCACAGGGTGGAACCACGGAATGTCATCTTTAAAATACTAACTGCACATAGTGAGAGCCCTTTTGGTTTTAGTTACATGAGTCATCAGCTTAAATTTTGTCTGTTAAGAAGTTTACACCATAAACATCATAATGGGGGAGCAATATCTTATAACCTATATGTATACGGTCACTCAGCTCCAACTCAGCAATAAAAAGTTGTACTCAATATGCTTTGGTCCTTTTTCATTGCACTCGCACAACTTTCTGTGAAATGTTTCTGCAGTAGATAAGTGGAGGGTTAATGATTTTTCTGCTCTAATCGAAGATTAGCTTAACACTAGGATACAGCTGAGGTTTGTGCTCTTTGTCAGTCATTCTATTTGAAAAATAGATAGTGATGCTGTGTGCTGTCCACATCAGCACACTTTCTTCAGTTAAGTGGGTCTTTTGGATCTCCAAAAGGGCAATGCTCAAACTGATGTGGAGCCAGTTTGCATCTTTTACTGACAATTAGGAGAATTCCTAAATCTTATCCTTGCAAATGGAGTTTACAATCATCCATATCAGTTATTGGACATGGGCATTTGCATTGGCAGGGTGGTTCGTCAGCTCTGACTAATGGAGCCACCATCTGGACCTGGTCCTTGTCTTCTCCACATTCTGAATACAATTCAAGACCACACGTCTGCGGAGGAGTCAGGTGAAGATGGCAGAAGGCAGAAGATTTAGTGGGATGTTATGCCTGCGAAATGTTAATGTGTTTATGTGCTTCTAAATAATTATGATTAATCAACATAAAGGTATAAGTAATAAGCAAAGTCGAATCTGGAGGCTGTTCTATACTGTTTGAATCACTACTGTGGAACACGCATTAGCGTCACAATTTAAGTCTAAAAAATGTAATAATAGAAGTGTGATAACACTGAATACATTTCCCAGTCCTTTACTTTCAGGCCTGAGTTCCTCTATGTCTGCTCTCCTTTCCCAGTTAACCTTTCACACTCCATAAGGTGCTATAACATTTGGCTCTCATTCTGATGCGTCCGGGCTGCCTGCTAGCACGGCCATTTTAATGATTTTGTGCTTAATCCGTGGGAATGACTGGTAAACCGTTCCCTGACTAGAAAAGGTCACATGAATCCAGTTCTGTTGGAAAGGGTTCAGGGCTTTAACAAATATCACTTCCCTTAGCTGGTGTTTTATTATTTTTTTCTGCACCCCAAAACTTACATTGTTTTTCTCCCCAGACTGAAGCTGACTCTGAAACTAAAGTTTTGTGGACACATTAATCAAGCTATCGGGGTGCTTTTTTTGTTCTGTTTCTGCTTTCCTTTTCACTACATCTTACTTGATGCATTAGGTCCTCATATTGAGAAGAAGCAGCAATATTTCTTTTTTTATATACTTACAAATCATCTGACAGAATCTAAAAAAAACAAAAAATTAGACAAATGTTTTTTTTTCCTCCGTCAACTTAATCTTAGATACAAGTGTGGAATTGATGGCTGATTATACAGAAGGCAACACAAAGCTATTTTCCCCAAGTTTGTTTAGCCAGAATGCTGGGTAGTTGTTCAGTCGGATGTACTTAAAAGTAGCCACTCAGTTCTTCTCTCCAGATCTTTGCTGATTCACTGAAACTGGAGTTTTGTGACCACATAAATCAAGCTGTTTTGTGCTTTTGTTGTTTGTTTTTTGCTTTAGAGATCATAAAAAATGCAGAGTCATTATTCACATCTGACTTGATGCATTATATTATTTTGAGATGACGCAACTGCATATTTTTTTACGTTTCAAAATGTTCTGATAGAATGTGAAGGAGGAATAAAAAACACTAGCAAACTGTCAGAACTGTAGTTACTTTGTAGACAAAGACACACCTTTAAAGTCCGAAGAGGTTAAAGCTCGACTCGAAAGCATTTTATGTTTGCTCTTCTGAATAAAATAAATATACAAACAATCGAAAAAGTACATTTTGACAAAAATGTGCCCTGAAGATTAATTAGGACAACTGTGTCTCCAAGGTATGGGGCTACTTCTCAACATACCTTACATCATTAAAGAAACCTCGACTGTAATGGCAAACAGATGAAGTTCTGTACTAACAAACGGAAGAAATTCTGTTTGATAACTATACCTGTTTAGCCAGTTGTACGGCACTCTAATGCAGTCTAATAGGATCATTCCCTAAAAATTAAACAAAGCACATTTACTACCTAAATCGTGGGTCTCAAACCCACATTCTGGAGTTGCATATAGTTCTTTTGTCCATCTCCTTTGGTTTCCTTGTGTCTCTGAGAAAAAATAAATAAATAAATGAAACAAACAAATAAACATAAATTTAAATATGGAAAAAGGTAGTGGTTTTAATTTTTTTTTTTTGCATTTTTATTTATTCTGTATTTTTCTATGTAAATTTGTATTAATTGTAAAAAAGTGTAACCTGTACACTGAACTTAAAAAATATGTAAATGACCAGTCTCAATTCCCGTTGCTATGGATTCCCAGTCCTTCAAAAAACAAATGTTAAGATGGAAAATAGAGAATTTAAGAGTTTATGGACAGATTTGTTTGGTTTCCCTGTGAATTCTGCTGACCTGGAGCCGTTTTTTTAAGCTATTAGGCTTCTTTGTTCTATTTATTATCAAATCAGTTTTGATTAATTTGCCTAAGCATAGGTGGGTTTGACAGTATCCTACTTTCAAAGTTATTTTTTTTCCCATCCACACTTTCTCACATGATTTTCAGCAGAGTACATGATAATTGTGATTTTTTTTCAACCACTTCAAAAATGTTCCTTTAACCTTCACCCTACTCACTGGGGTCTGATTAAATCCCAGAGATGTATTTATTTATCTACCAGTTTTTGTTTAGAAAAATTTTAGTCAATTACCTCTTATTGGTGTCTCATTATTGTTTAATTTACCTTTAGCCTTGACTAGTTATTTTTAAAAATACAAATATTTCATGTTTCAGGGGACCACCAGTTGAAAGCATTTAATTCCAAAACTATTAATTCAGTTGATGTTCGCCATGGATTCTGAAATTATAAAGCACTACCTAATTATCCTATTACATTATCCGTCTCAGCTATTTTAAAGAAGAAATACTCCATAGGTGCGTTCATCATCTGGATGGGGAACTTCCCAGACAGGAAGTTATGGTCTCTACATCTACCTGAAAAAGCTGGGCATGTCCTGGTCACGTCACGCATGAAGAGGAGAAATACTGCTACATTGTAAGCCTAATCCAAGCAGCGACTGACCAACATTCAGCTGGAAAATTTACTTGATAAAGGCGTTAGCTTTGGTCCCCAAAAAACAGACAAGGTAGCAACTATCTTCTCCTCTTGTCACAGCCAGTATGCCATGAGCACAGCGTGAGTCAGACTGCGTTCTACATTGTTTCTGGTTTCTATACAACTGTAGAGAGCTGAGTTCACATTACCAGCAATAAGTCATTCATGGTGGGTATTGGTTCCCCATTTTCACCTGTTGTCATTTATTTTGTTGATAATTTTTATGGACAAAATTTGCAGGCACAGTTAAGTGGTGTGAATGGTCTCAGGATCTCATTTCTGGTTTTAGCAAATGTTGTGGTTCTCTTGGCTTCATAAGGTGGTGACCTCCAGCTTGCACCTGGGTGGTTTGCAGCTGAGAGTGAAGAATGAGAATAAGAACCTCCAAATCTGAAGCCATGGTTTTCAGCTGGAAAACGGTGGAGTCCTCACTCAGGGTCGGTAACGAGAAAAGCTGTGTATTAGACATAAGATAATTATGTCTAATATTAAATTAAAGATAGCTTTCTTCCCTTAAATTTACTCAAGTTATCTAAATCTACTTGGCATTATATGAAAAAAGTAGCAAAAATGTCTGGCCATCAGTTCACTGAGTGAAGGTCACATGGACAAAGCTCCAAAACACCAAGAAATCCCTCTATGAATCAAAAAACAAAAAAATCAAGAACGAGGCAAAAAACTTTGTCATGGCACTATTACCACTAATGCTAAGAGGAGACATAATGTTTGTTATTAGCATCTCGCTTTTATATTTGCTTCTCATAGAAGTTTATTCTTGGTAGGATGACTTTTGGGCAGTGTTGTAGTTCTCTGATTTCATACATGCACAAGAACAGAAGGATGTTATTATTGCAATGAAAAGTAGCAGATAATCAGGAATAGTCCACAGCTATTGCACTGAATAGTTATGTATGGTTATAGATTTAAGTATTGTGCCACCTGGATTATAATAAAGGTTTTGAGGCCCAAAGATTGCTCAGAAATGGCTCTTAGATATTAAAGAGCCAGACATAGAGGGAAAAACAAGGCTTTTTTACACTGCCTGTTTTTGTACCTGGCTAGCTTAACCAAAAATACTAAAACAACGTTAAAATAAAAAAAGAGCATTATTATTGCCAGGTCTATCTTGGAAATGAGATTTTTAATCTCAATGACATTTTTTGCCTGGATAAATAAAGGACTAATAAAAAAATATTGGCCCATTAAGAGTGATAAAACGGGCATTCATCCTGGCACAAGTGAGATGATGATCCAAGTCCTATTTACTGATCTAATATTTGTGGCTTGCAAAAGTTCTGAACCAGTCAACAGGTTGTAGTTTTTTCAGGAAAGACAAAACAGACAAAACCAAAACACCAGCCAGATCTCTCAAGCTAGTGAGTCAGCAGCTGATTCCAGTTGACTATTTGCCAACAGATGTGGGAAAGATCTTGATCTTAAATTGTACGTTTCAGTTGTATATTTTACTGAAATGAGAGGACGGTCAGTGTTTTTATTATGCTAGGAAATTAACGCTGAAATAAAATCAGAAGGCTGATTGAACATGACAGTATTTTATCTTTGGTGAGACTTGAGTCATTGTGGTTTCCCTGGTGCAGCCTTCAGGCAGTGCATATGACAAGGCTGTCCTGCACACATTTAATGTCAGATAAAGGCACTTTACTGTCCCTGTTTGCTCTTACAATCCCATAATGCATCTGTGTGATCAATAGGACCCTTGACTTTGCTCTTATCCCTCTGCCTTCCTCAGCAATCAGCAGTGTGATGTGATCAGAGACACACGCCTGTCCTGTCCTCGTCTCATGTCATACAGGACCAAAGTATTCCTTCTGTCATTTCTGACAGTCCTGTGATGGTAGGGCACAGACGGGGGCTTTGTCCCGGCTTGATATTTAACTTTGAAATTGAGGAGTTATACCTACAAGCGACCACGTCATCCACCTCATACCCTCTGGCCTTCCTTAGGAATGTCTTTCAGATGAAGAGGATGAATGATTAAGTAACTCAGCCCTGTTTGCCTCAGGAATTTACATCCAGATCCCATTTTAATATTGGGTTTTTCAATATGCACAAGCTTTTACTTAAAAGATAGCCTTAAAGCCACATGCTGTGAACAAAATCATAACATAGAAAGCAAACAAATACTGCCACCGAGCACTAATCATTATTATTACATGACAGATCTTTGAGCCTGACTGCAAATCACTGCCAGTGGTTTGGTAAGAGCCTCTGAAGCCTGGATTACAGACTGCACACATCTTTAAGTGAGTGATGTTTGGCTTTTCTGCAGAAGAAAAGGATCCCTCTCTCAAAAGCAGCTCTTAAAATGCTGTCAGTCACAGCAGGACGGTGTATGTTGGACTTGGCGTTGCTTTTCAGACACAGTCACTGGGGAGTGTTTGACTGCCGTTCGCAGACAGTTCAAGGTTAATTAATGTACATCATAAAATATTGATAACAAAACGATCACTTACTGCTCACGGTGAGCAGGATCACGTGTTCTGCATGCGAATCAAGATTTTGGTGAATATTGCATTTGAATATGTGATAAGGAAATTACTGCGCAACTCCCTCAAGTTAGTCATTTATACATTTTGGAAGTGGGTTAATGAGCAATAGTTAATGGGAAAACTTTTCTCTTCCCTCAAGAACCATAATGTAATTATTGGATTTATGAGAGGCTGGAGGACTAAAAAACAGCCGCTGATCATTCTTAGGAGGACTTTATCCAGACAGGAGAGAAACCTCCGTGTGTTCAATCCTTTGCCGCCACCCTGTTTGTTTAACACCGCACAATGATTCAGAGATGGTAAAAGCAGATGAAAAACAAATGATTGTCCAGAGGTTTTTAGGGAAGCAAACTGCAACAGCATTCTGAGCGTTACACTTAATTTGCACCGCAGGGATTCTTTGAGCTTGTCAGCCACAAGACTATATTAATAAATGCGAGCAGAGAATACAGTTAATCACTACACACTGTGAAGCATTGTGATAGCTTTGTTTTTTTTGGGTTTTTTTGCTTGTTCAAGTTGTTGGACGGGTAATCTTCTTGTTTCTGTAATCCAGCTTTTGGAGCAGACAGAAATGCCTCCTAGTTCATTCTTGTGCTGACAGCGTCTGAGACACTGAGGAGGATTAGCTGACGCTACAAGTCTGAGGAATGTAACAATGGAGCAAAGAAAAACAGCTACTTTTACACTTGAACTCGCTTTTATAATATCAGCGGGAAAATATCTTCGAATATACTGGTAGCTAACGAGATGTCCGCTGAAAAGTGGTACAATGTCTTTGTCATTCTTTAATTAGGCTAAGTGAATGTGTTGCATGTCCAGAGTCCTAATTACATACAGAGGTAAAAGGTTGCGGTGCAGTTTGTCAGTGAGACTGGCTCTGTGCCTCGTGTCAGTGAATGACTGCACGCTGTGATCACTTACGGGAATGAGAGCGAACAAGAACTGCTGTGTGTGGGGAGGGACGGAAAGACAGAGAAAGTATTCTTGCCTTGCAGATGAAATGGTTGCTCCTAAGTGCTGTTTAATGAGAGTCTGCCAGTCAAATAAATGAAATAATTGCTGCGCCTTAATTAAAATTATGCAGTGCTAATTTTTATGGAGGATACGTTGTTTTTGTTCGTCCCCTGCAAATTGTATTTACAATAATAGACAATCACAATGTTAATTAAATAACTCAAAATGTACTAAATGAATAGACCTGGTCTTTTATGCATCTTGCACACAATTACTAATGTCCTTTTGTTACAGTATTGCTTTTGTAAGCTTCTTATAGAAATATAATATTCAAGCTCGTCTATGTGTTTTTCTTTTTTTTACTAATGACAGAGAATTAACAAAAATAAATGCTTTTTAAAGCCACTGACTTTGTCAGGATTCAAAATTAGCCGACGGTTCCACAATTCCAAACGTCTCCTTGGCTGATAAATATGCATGTCTGTGAAAATACCAACATGGAGGCTTTGTTAGGAGCAGATATAACCACAGATTGCACAAGTGGCAACCTCCAGGGCTCCAAAGCAAACATGGAAGTGCCAAAAACTGCAGTTTCTCCAATGGCAACTTGAAGCTTGCTCCAAAACTGGGTTGATCCCCACAGACTCCCATGTTAACATATCCAATTTCAGCAATACATTTCTCATATTTGGAGCCTTGCAGCGTTTTGGCCTCTGTAGCTTAGTTCAGCCTTCAAAACAAATACAGGGCTTGATTATTTTTGTTTGTTTTTTTTAGTTTTTATAACTTAACCATTTGAATTTTAGACCAAAAGTATAGGCTGCGGCTGATTATACTGGACTACTGAGTCATTGTACTGGACTTCTTGTTTGCATTTGTGCTGTATTTGGGGCATTTCTAATGGAAGTATCTGAAAAATAATATGGCCATCCAAGAAATGTGTGCTCCAGCTTAATTTTTATCTCTCCTGTTACTTAGCAATAATTAGTAGGTATGTCTATTTGTGAGTGAACTGCACCGAGCAGTTTCACTGGCAAGCCTGATTGTTGGTGCAGCTTCCAGAATCAAATGGGTGATGTCATAGTCACTGACACCAGAGTTTTTATTTTAAATTGCTTTACAATCTCAGCTAATGACAGCCAAGAAAGTGCGACAAGGTCTGAAGTGAAGAGGTGTCTCCCCTCCAAGCTCATTTCAGGCAGGCCTTTATCTGCACCTGATCGGGTGTAGGCAATCAGCAATTAAGCCCAGGCAAAAGTTGAAGAGCCTTGCATTGCCACTGCAGGCAGGATAGAGATTGTGGATGGATAAATTCTACCAATTTGAAACAAAATCTTTCTAACAGTAAGTTGTCATTAGCAAGAAAAATTCCAGTAAAATTTGATTTTTATATTATTTCCTTAAAGACAGATTTTTAGAAAGGCTTGCAGGAGCAAAGGCTCTCGAAATGCAGCCTTCTGTTTTAGCCAAACTGTCAGTGTAAAGGCTTTCTTTGGATCCATTTTGGTCTAGTTTGCATTTCTAAACATTTTATCGAAATCTAATGGTTAATACTATATCTAAACTCAGATATTTCCTTTTGTACTGGTGACAGGGAAGGGATATAAATGGAGAAAATAATTCGACTATAAATGCCTTTCAAAGCCACTAACTTTGTGATGTTTCAAAATTAGCTGACAGGTCCACCTAATCAGTGTGACACCTGGTAATATACTGACATTTCCTCTAAAGTTTGAGCTCAGAACTCTTCCCACAGCTGAGCCAACCACAGTCCAAAATAATGAGCTCCAGTTTTTGGTTTCTTGGAGATTGGTATTTGTCCTGACTTTCCTCCAGCTTCAAACAGATGCCCTGTGGTTTGTGTTTTCTTGTGTCAGATGCTGCCCAAGGTTGCTGTGAGTTTCTGTTCACCCTCTGCCTTAGAAACTGCTGCACTGCTGACCCTCGTGCAGCTTTCTGTCACAGCATGTATGAGGAAAATATTTGGGGGTCTCGCAAAAACTCTTGTTTTTTCCTCACAGTTTGTTGGTATCTCTTTCGTATAATCTCGCTGTTTCTTGTGTTGCTCAGACGATCTGAGAATCTAACAACTCGACTCATGCGGCGCCAGGGTTAGAGGAACAATTTATGGAGTGATTACTCAGACACAAAGTAATGAATCCAGTCAATCTAACTGACAAATGCATACATGCGAGTGTATACATGGCCCATCAGAGTTTACTTCTAAAGCTATATAACCAAAAGAGTTTACCACGCGATCAGCTGTTGTATCACTTTTATACGCCTATTGATTCTTTTGACTGAGCTATTATTATTATTTCGTATTATATTTATTGGAAACTTATTGGCCTCCAGCTGTAATGCAGTCCAGTAAATGCCACCTTTAGCTCTGACCTGAGCGACAATAACCTGACTGAATTTACACACGTGCAAAAATAAAAATGGAAGAGCTTGTAGAGATATAGTAGATGCTGTTATAGCAAGACTGTTGTTTTGAATTAAAGCCTGAATGCAGGTAATGTGCTTTGAGACTACTCTGGAAAAAAAAGGAAAGACCAATACTCAGACCATTCTCACGAAGCTTAATACACAGCAAATCTCATGATTAGCTGTGGTGTTACAGGCTGTATACAAAGTTAAACACAAGCTTAACTTCTTTTTGAAGTTGTTGTAACTAACTTTTTTTCTTTTTCTGCACTAGGAGGCACTGCAAAACTGTAACAGACAAAGACTGAAATGAGTTGGTTCAGACCCAGTCACTCATCTGAACGGGAATGGACCAGAAATCTCCCTTTTTCTCATTTGACTACCTCTCTGAATCTTTCTCTCTGGCTTTCTGTCTCCTCCGCCTTTCTCTCTGTCTTTCAGCTTCTCTCTGGCCTGACTCCAGATGACTCAGCGCTCCAGGCACTCAGTCTCAGGTTGTTTGAACTTTACAAAAAGTAGGGAGTTATTGGACAGAGGTGGACAGCAAAAGAAAAAACAAACTACAACTGAGAGAAGAATGAGTGAGAGATCCCAAATATTGTCTTCGATCATGCTGTGACAAAGAACTGGATGAAGGTTTATGGTGTAGGATCTTCTAAGACAGAGGGCAAACAGTCACCTTAGGCGGCGGCTGACAGCAGAAAATACAAACCCACAGGGTTCCCATTTGAAGATGGGGACTGTGAGGCTGAATATAATTCAGGGATTGTGAAAAAAAAGAAGTTAGATGGTGGAGTCTATACCGAGTGTATTTCAAACATGCTCAGAGCTGTGTTGCAGTGTATTAGTATGTGACCTGTGAGTCAAGAAACCGAATTCAGATGCAGTATTGACATTTGAAAGGCGCAACCTTTCTATCTGCTCATGAACTTGTGAGCAGAAGGAGCAGTGAGCCTCCACAACCTCAGTGAGCCTGTAGTATGCGGCGAGGTTAAGGTTTCTGTACACTTGAAATGATTTAGTTTGCATAATGTCTCATCTGATTAGTTCTTCATAGTGAGTCTTGGAGGCCAAATCCTAAATAAACCAGTGGAGTAGCTTTTACCTGTGAGCCATTTACAGCAAGCAGGTATTGAATTAATTTTTAATTTATGCTTAAATCTGATGAGCATAATGAAAAAACACAAGTTATCATGGTATTTAATGTGAAAATACATCAATTCATTTCTTAAGGATAAAAAAGTCTATTATAAGTTTATTAATTTCAGGGCTTGTACATCACTACTGCATCTAGGAGACAAAATCTGCTTGGATTAGAGTTATATAAATTCGGTGATCAGAGGGTTCAGTCTACAGTTTGTTGTGAGAACACTACGCACCAACTGCTGGCTATGAATGCATTCTCCAAGCTGACTCTGAAATGGCACAATAAGAACAACTGTTCTTTGGTGAGTTTTGGAGAAGACGGTATAAAAGATGGATGTAGCTTCCTGGTCTGAAAAGTAGAGCCAAGGTAGAAATGCTTTAAACCTGCATTCACCAAGGGGTGATACCTGAAAGACTTTTGTTCCTACAGAAGGCTTTGGAAAAATAGAATAGTTGTGCCAAAGCATTTTATTTAACAGAAAGATACATGTACACCTGATACTTAAAACTGCGCCTTTGATGCCTAAATCTTGGTAACTAAACATTTCTTTGCAATACTAATACACCAGGGACACAAAAAGGGGCAAGGAAACATCACACTAGCACACACACTTTTTTTTGTATTTGTAGGAAGCGGTAAGAAAGTGTTTCAAAAGTTTTTGGAGAAATTAGGAGGAAGTAACTATCTCCTCCTGTTTGTTAAGGGGGAAAAAACCCAAACTCTCTAAGTACTTATTCAAGGAATGAGCTACTCAACATCCTTATCTGTTTCTACACCCATGACTGCTGAAAGTGTAGGAAGAGAGTGACAGGAATATCTGGATACATCCTAGAGCCATCATATGCTTTCAATGCCTGTGCACAGCACAATGCAATGACTTTTATTGGCCGTGTTATGCAATTTCCAAATTGGTGTCCATTTAAATCACTTGCATTAGCCAATATCAGTACCCAACGATCCAGCGACACTTTCTGCATTTAAACTACAAACATTGAAGAACAACTGTGATAATGGATAGTGTCACATTGTTCCACAAAGTCATTCACTTGTGTTTGTACATGAGTTGCAGTGTCATCCTCCAACAGAACAGAAAATGAGCTCAATAGTCTTGTACCCCTGTAATAGAGGATCATGGATAAAGTTTATCTCTGTCATCTCTGGTTTGCTTTTGCTCACTAACTTTCATAATCACCCTTGTAAAATCCTTGATCTGAGCTGTGGTGGGTGATTAAAGTCTTTGGCGCTAAAAAAAATGAAGCTATTTGAGGAGCGGGTGTGTGTGACTTGTCTCCAGTGCTATTTGGGGATAATCAGGATTAGGCTAGCCCACAGAACAATATAGAAAAAGAGTCTGTAAAAATGTGACCATCCAGTCAATGTGAGACTATAACTGCTGCAGAAGTTTCATGGAATGCATCACTGACTCCCACTTCCTTGTGGAGACATGCAGCACTGAGCTGTTATTGCCCCAGGAGTTATAGTTATTGCATATTTATTAAACAAATAATTAACATGAGTGTGTGAGTGTGTGTGTGCCCGCCACAGCGCTTTTTCATTACACTGCTGCGTCTCTGTTCCCTGGCAGCAGTCCAAGGCGGTCCAGGCACTGGGTGTGAGATGGCTGATCTAGTAGGAGGAGGAGGAGGAGGAGGAGAAGGAGGTAGGCTGGATTTATTAGTCACAATTAACATCAAGCTATTGTATAAGGCTCCCGTGGACAATATCAAAGAGCTTGCTGTGCAGAGCAAGCAGTCCGGTTTCATTAAAAAGGGCCTTAGTGGTGTTGGATGGAGAGAGGGGTGACATCCGTCAGACGGCTGGGATGTCTTAAATGAGTCTTAGCCTCAAGCACCTCCTACACTCTGTTTCTCTTCAGTTTGGCTGTTGGCTGCAGGGTGTGAGACCCCGCTGCTCTCCAATGGAGAAGCTCTGACTGCAGAGCTGCACCCAGTCATGGATCTGCCTCATGATGGGACATGAATATGTATGCAGGTTAACTGATGTGCTTCTCTCTAATTGCGATGGGAGGAAAGGAGCCTGAAGTGCAATGCTTCATGGGAGCTGCTTCTCATCTTGGCATATAGTATACTATTCCACATAACTTATAGGAGGGACACATTAGAGAGTCTTTTCTCTTTGCCTAGTTGTTTATTGCTAATTTTAAACGAGTTTATGTACTTTCTTCTTTCTTCTTTTAAATGTGTTTCTGATACCGCCAACCAATTTAGGCAGCATTGGTTTAATTTATATTTGTTGTAGCTTTTGTTGTCCTTCAATTTATGCCTCCTTGCCTCTGCCAATTAGGTTTTAACTGAATGTGATTATGAAGAATAAATGCTAACGTTCAGCTCCACTAGAGGGTGGCCCATCAGTTTACCTAAGGCAAGGCTTTCAAACTTGGGGGAGAGAAACAGAATGAAGCTAATTTTAAGGGATATGCTTTTAATTTTGAACGTTTGCATAAGCACGCTGGAGCATTTCAGATTAAAATCCCCCAAAGTGTGGGAACCATGAAATCGCTTTAATTAGGCCAACTGACAATTCACCGGCATCTCCAAGCACACTGGACCCGAAAAGGGACGAAAACAAAGCAATCACGTTTTACAGGGATTTGTAGTTTTTTGAAATGTCACAAAAATGGGAAACAAAACTGAAATTTTCATGCATTCTTACATTTTTGAGGGCGCACCTTAAAATGAAAAGACCTGGAAACAGTGGACTGTTGGTAAAGCAGCTGACATATGGTGAAGGTCAGGCTGTTGATGACGGTTAGACAGAGTGGCAGCTGCCACTTTTCTGACAAAGGTCAATCTGTCAGATCACACCCTCACATCTCAGCCCTTATATACCACTGGCAATAATTGTACACATAGTTATATAAATATGTATGCTCACACTGAATGTTTCAAGGGTTTGGTTTTTGATACAAATCCTCAGTTAAGGACAGCAGGGTGGTGTGGTGGTTAGCATCACAGCAAAAAAGTTCCTGGGTTTGAATCCAAAATCTGGGTGGGGCCATTTTTCTGTGTCTGTGTGGGTATTCCTGCTTCCTGCCATGACATGCACCTAATTAGGCTAATTGGTTATACCCTCTTGTCCTATAGCAGCTGGGGTAGGCTTCCCCTTGACGCTGAATTGGAAAAGCAGAAGAAAATGGATGGCTTTTCAGTTATGAAAATTAGTCTGTCTAAATGCTTGAATCACAATTACTCTTATATCTTTACTTATTCTAACTTCAACTATTAAAGTCTAATCCAAAAGCTGACAGTAACTCACTGAAATTGTTAATCAAACTGCAATTTCATCCCCCACGTTTGTGCAAATAATATATGACAACTTTCAAATTCAGCAATCCAAAGTTCATTTTCATCTCCAAATGTTTGCAAACCACATAATTACTGCCAAAATGGAAAAAAAGGACATTCTGTTGACACATTTTTCAGTATCTCTGCATGTCAATATGGATATCTCCCTCATAGCATGAAGACAAAAAGTGTTGCTATCAATCACAGAGGTTATTAACGTAGTGTCAACGTAGCAGGGACACTGCTGGATGGTGTCCTGAATTAATAAGGACACCTCTTTTGGACTTTAGTGTTCCTTGTTTTCAGAAATTAATTGCCTTATCACTCTTCACAGGAAAGCAAATTCTGGAGAATATTTTGGAAGTCTTTTCATGTAGGTTCTTCTTTTACATGACATAATGAGCTATACAGTACATAACTATTTTGCAAGTAATGACAAAAACACAAACACTTCAATGAAAGCAGCGTATAAAGTGGAGTATTGTTATTAAAAGGACACCCTGTCCCTTAAAAGAAAGAAGAAAAAAAGGCCAATCTTGTCTTAGGCTAATAATTACAAGGTTTGCTACTTGCTGATCTGGTTAAAATGCCTGTTGAGCATTGCTTTTTTGAACACTCGCACATCCTGGAGCGCTCTCCTTTACTCTTTAAAAAATGTTTTTCTTTGGCTGTTATCACCCTTCTCTTGGCTCTCTTTCCTTCTGACAACAAATGTCTCTTATGCCTCATTACAACATATATATTGTTTTTGCTGGTTTTAGCTACCAGCTAAAACAAAAGCTCTTTTTTCTGTTGCACAAAACCCAGCAGCAGACAGAATTGTTAACTCATTTTCATCCCATGGCATTGAATGCTGTCTTTGTGTCATAAACCATTGGCATCAAAGAGATGTGGGCAAGGTGTCCTTTGGCATCTGTGCCTTGATGCTCCAGCCCAACAAATATTAGAAAGCAAAAGCTGTCTTAACACATGTGAGTCTTAACATTCAGAGGTTTCTCAGCAGTTTGTGTCCAGTTTAAGTTTTCCTTTCCCATTTTGTTTTGTTTTCACTTTCAGCTTAGTTAGACTAAGAACTACTTGGTTAAGTGCAGGAAAATACTGGTACTTAAAATATCCTCCTCGAATAATATTATTACCTGTTGCATGTTTGGAAAAAAGCACTTAAGACTCCCTGTGGCATTTAATATGTGCAATACAGGGATTGTAAACAAGACTTTATATTTGTCAAGCTGGAAGGAAGTCCCTTTGTGCATTTCTACCTGATGGCAGTAGCTTTCACAGTATGGCAGTCTTTGATCACATGGGGGTGACAGCAGACTGGAGCTCCAATGTGGAAGGCTTACAGAGAACCAGTCTAAACCCTGATACAGTCATTAATCTAATAGCTACTGTGATATGCAATCAGCAATTGCTTAACATGGACACATTAAATCACTCCTTATCGCCCATTTAGGGAATATTTAACAGTATCAAATGTTAGCTTGTCCTCTTCTTGTTGGACACCAATTATATGTGAATATAAAATTATATAAGCCAGAGATATTGGCAAAATAACATGTAATGTGTTTGTTTTTTTCCCCCAGAGACTCCTAACTTGCATTTTACTAGGAGGTATTAGCCTGACCTGTGGGGCTGTCAGAGGTTTTGGTCACAGCAGGGAGCACAGTGAAAGCAATAAAGCTATAGTGTTTGTTCTTCAGTGACTCCTGAGATCTTTCACTGAACAATTTAATTGAAATCATCCTTCCATTGTTCGAGATGACGGTTTTAATTTACAGAGATAAGCACGAGCGGCCTTGACCTTGCCCTGCTCTGACATAGATCACTGCCCCTGTACCTTTCAAGGTGCCTTCAATCAATTCATTTTCTTCGGACTATAGTTTAATTTTTTTGGGTTTTTGTTTTCAATATTTGTGATGTTAAAGTGCTTCTCGTTTTCCTCCCGGCTTGGTTTTTCCTTTGACATCTGCAGCGTGAGAAAAGAAAATCTATGTAAACAGTACTTCAGTCAACAGATCAACACCCTCCTGTTCTGGCTGACCAGCGCTATTGATTACATAATGCTTTGTTCACTCAACTGCTTCCCTCTTTGTTGCCATTATCAGACGGTGTGCACAAAGCCAGTCACTTTTACCACTGACTGTGAACGAGAAAAGTCCGCTAGTGCAATTATGAGGGAAGCAATAGCAGTGGTAACCATAAGATGACTTTTTGTGCCCAGACTCATGGCTTAGAAACTCTTCAATCCTCCTTCTAAGCACCTTTAGTGGAGTGTGAAATACAGTGCATTGGGCTTGATTAGATATATGCCGTTTCTTTTTGCTAGACAGCCTGTGTGTGTGTGTGTGTGTGTGTTTTAACATATAGAAGTGGAAACTACAAGCATCTAGTGGAGTCACATTCACACAGCTTCCTTCTGTAATTGATATTAATTGCTTGTCAGCTGCCTTGCATTCAATTCTCAATGCTTGACTGCTCTGTGGACTAACTGGAAACTCCACTGCCCAAACTGCACTGAAAGAGAGTGAGTGGATTACTGTAGTTGATTAACTTGTTAAAAATGCTCAGCACTGAGATAAAAAATCAGTCACATACATGTTGAAGTACAGGTGTACTGTTACTCGTCAAGCACACACAAAGAAAATATTTCAACTGCTCTCAGAGGGTACAACTGACTGAATGACAAAAGCTCCCGGAACAATTTATTAAGCACCACAAGTATAAAGTAGCATTAAAAAAAGGTTTTGAATTAATGTTTATTTTCCCCGGAGTCCCGTATGAGTGCGTGTTCATATTACAGGCAGTCAAGAGTAGAGGAGGGGGGGGGGGGAGAGAGGTCGTTTTTCAGCATAAAAGCCCAAATGAAATGGAGAAAAAAAATCCTTATTGCAGACAGGGTTCGCTGTCAGTATGAGAGTCCCTTGGCCTTGCCTCAGGCAAAAATTCTGCATGAAAGCTTGCCTGCTCTCAGGGCCAGTATTAAACACTCCCTCTGAAAATATCCACCTGTCAGTGTTTTTTCAGTGAAGTGATGAGATGATGTTTTAGCTGTCTGTTGGCAGAAAAGAGAGAGACAGAGAGGGGCTAAAAAATGGATGAGGAAAAAAAATAAACAGCATTAGCATGACTGAAGTGAGCGGCTCTGGCGGAGAGGGACTTCTTTGAAGACTTACAGCCTAATCCTATCTGCTGAACTGCCATCTATGCTTCAGCTTTTGTTTCTCAGACTATAAGACCTATTCCTGCGGGAGGTGCAGAGAGGGTCAATGGATTCATCTTGTAGAGTGCTGAGGAATGTCAAGGTTTTTGTTGATAGCATTAAACAGAACATTTACAACTGAATATGCTTTGTTTACACATTGACCCTTGATAATAACAGTAATCCTGAGCTTATTTTGCTCATGCTCTGAGAAAAGATGAACAGCAGAGCAGCCACTTTGAGTTTTCACTATATTCTGTCTGCAGTTTTTCCTCTATGTAATTTTCTCATGATTTTCTTGTGAAGGAATTACGCGATATACAAAGTAATCCTGTATGCTTTGGGTAGATCTTGCTGAAACTAATAACTAATAAGATATATTCCGAGTCAGGCAGATAGCAAAACGAATTTTTTGCCTTGAGCTAATTTTGACTGCTGGACTTGTTGTGTTTCTTTAACCCTCACACAGCCCACATATAGAGGTTAGCTGGAATCCTGCAGTGTCTGTGGAAATAATTATGTGTGTCTGTATTCAGCTCAGCGTGTGTCTGAACCCTCCAGGAACTATGGATCTTTCTGTTGTTTCCATTCAGTCTGTTTTATTATAATTATTTTTACTCTCTCAGCTAGAGATTCAGAAAGCACTGTAATCTAAGTCTTCTTCAGATGCATGCCGGGATCAGTTTGTGTCTGGATCTAATTGCAACTTTCCAAAGACATTTGTTTCCAGATGCTCCCTTTATACTAATCTCCACATCCACCAAAGTCTTGCTTGTAGAAGATATTTGGATAATTTTCTCTATAATTCTACTGAATCTTGATCATATCATTTAAATAACCTTGAGGTCCTATATGAATAAGCTTGAATTGAACCTAACATACTAACAACACCTCTCAGTTAACTTAAGAAATAAGCATTAAAGTTTATTTATTTAATTCCCACCACACCTGAAATAAACCTATTAATCATATTTTAAATATGAAATTGTTGGGAAAACAGACTAGTAGATTTTAAAAATTGTAGAGAGATGCATTTTTAAA
The DNA here is from genome assembly GCF_056152115.1 of Neolamprologus brichardi. Taxonomy (NCBI): domain Eukaryota; kingdom Metazoa; phylum Chordata; class Actinopteri; order Cichliformes; family Cichlidae; genus Neolamprologus; species Neolamprologus brichardi. The sequence goes on from NC_142117.1 coordinate 29,559,045, forward strand.
TGAAATTAGGATATCAGCTAACAGGTGAACAACACAGCATATTGCAACTGTGCTTAAAGGGAAGTGACTTACTGCATATGACAGAGCATCAACACAAACTAGCTTAAATGAAATTATATGCAGTGTATTGTAATTATTTTCTGGAGATGAAGCGCTGCACAGATGCTGACAGCAGCTTTTGGATAACTGCACGATACAAACAGGTCTTATTTATAGATTTGATTTCCCTTAATCTCATCACTAAAATAAATTCATAAAAAGCACACCTCACCTTGACACACTGGCTCATTTGGTTGTTGATATGCACTCATGGATTCTGGAAGGTCAAGGGAAATGTGTGCACGTGTGAAGGTGGTCCAGTAGGGATTTTAAAAAGAAGCAATTAGTGTCTTCAGTGTGCTTAAAGTACATGGGAAGGGTAGACATGAAAGACTTCTTATTCTCTGTGTCTGTGAATGTGTGTGTGTCTCTCTCTCTATACTTAAAAATACTTTGCTAAAGCTCACACCTTTTTACAGAGAGAACCTGGTAGGTCTTTTTGAAAGCTGCTGCTAGTTTTGCCATTTTAAGTGCACTCTTGGTACGGTGTGGTAGGCCACTGCTTAAATTTAAAACGCTCGTGTTCGGTTGCTAGCTCGTCTGGTCACAGCTATTTCTGCTGCCACAGCAGTGAAGACTGAATTCACTTTTAAGGACTTCAAAGCCAGTTTGAACACTGAATTCTCCCCCATAGCAACTGCAGCTCAAAGGACAGTGTGTACAGTGACTGCCAATTAGGAGTTCCAACGAGACCCATTAGATCCCAAAGAAAAATAGATCTTTCACAGGGGGACACAGAAGAAAGTGCTGTTTTATGAAGGGTACTAAAACATTTTATGCTACTGGACTGTAATTCACTATATTGCTGCCTATGGCATTAGTTTTTGAAGGGCAAACTATTATTTTAAAGGGAGTTACTCACCTGTGAGTTGTCAGGTGCTGGAGCTGAGTGCTGATACTTTTTAATAAACTCATCCAGAGTGCCCTTCAACAACCGTCAGCACAATCATAGCTGCAGAGGGTGAGACAGAAGGAAGCAAAGTGAAAAAGCAGGTGCTAGATGTGCCCCAGTCCCACAAATGAAAGATTTAACATCACCCTAAGGTGTTTTTACAGCTCTCTTGTACCTTTAAGGGTGCATTAAGAAAGATTTTACTGTTCCATATCACAAATGGCTGTAATAAATCACCAGGGATTTGATAACGTTGTCACCAGTGACACGGCAGCCTCTCCTGGGAGTGTTGATTGCAGGAGCTCACTTGGAGACTATACCTGTCTGACTATACCTGTGTAGTAGCACTAAAAACTGAATGACTGAAAATTTCAACAAGAATATTGCAAAATGCAACGCAATGAAAAGCAATTCTAAATACATATCAGTCAAACCATACCTTTTCTTAAGCATTCAGACATATTTTTGCCCATTTTCAGAGACTCAAACGTAATTAGACATTTGACTTACAGGTGGCCATGTGAGGCGTGTTTGCTTGTTATTCCATGAGAAATTAAGCAGAAAATGTTTGGAGTGTATTCCAAGTGTTGAAGTATTTGGCATCTTTTCACTGGAACCGTCAATATGAGGTCCAAAGAGATGTCGGTGCGAGTGAAGGAGGCCATCATTAAGCTGAAAAAACCTTCTTCGATGGCTAAGTCGGCCACATGGTCTCAACCCAATAGAGCATGCTTTTCAGTTACTGAAGACAAAATAGAAAGGCCCACAAAGAAGCAGAAAGTGAAGGAGGCTGTAGTAAAGACCCAATAGAGCATCTCAAGGGAGGAAAACAAGTATTTGGGGATGTTTAAGGGTTCTAGACTTAAGGCAGTTATTGATTGGTAAGTATCCAAGTATTAAAAACAATCCTTATTTAAAATTATCTTAGTGTGTCAAATTAATTTAAGGCCCCTGAAAATGGAGCACTTTGGATAAACATGGGTAGAATACTAAGATAATGCAATACTTAATCCTCTTGAATTAAAGCTGAAAGTCTGCATTTCAATTACATCTTGATTATTGGATTTTACATCCTTTGCGGTGGTTTACAGGAGGGAAATGTTATTGTGTTTTATTAGCTATGTATCTAATTCAGGGTCGCACAAGAGGGCAGGAGCCGATGACTGAAATATCTTACATGATTTTTTTTTTTTTTTGCCCCATGTAAGAAATCAACAAATAGTGCAAATAAATACTTTCAATACACAAAATATTTCACAATTTTAAAGAAAGAAGCCACATAGCAAAAATCCAGAAAAAAAAATCTGTGAAAGATCCAAAAACTTTAGCTTACAGCTCGAGGATATTTATTGTTATGTTAATCTGCCTGAAATCAGTGGATTTTGAGTTGCATTACCAAAAAAAGAAAAGCAATAAAACTTTAAATCTTAATATCCAGCTTTTTGGAAAATGTCTGCAATAATATTGATTTTGTAGATAACCATCTACACATGTAAACTGCAGCAGGCTTTTTTTTTGGTTTTTAAGTTTGCCTTCAGCTTGCAGCTTTGTATTTGGCAGCAGTCGCTGAACACAGATCAGCACTTGTGGAAGCCAGCATGTTTAGGGCTTTTTAAAATCAACAGAAGATTTGGTGAGCATATGAGCTCCGAGTGATACCCTGCACGAGAGTTTGACAGTAAACACACTTGAGCATTATGACACAGTTGTTAATAGACGAGAGAGCCCGTCCCTGCCAGGCCTTTTCACGTGGGTCATCCAACAAGTGATATCACACTGACAATCCAGGAGAGCCTTCTGTCACACAAATTAATGGACACTTCGAATCTAATTTCACCCTCATACCTTCAGAGGTGCTATACGTCATTTTGTTTGCACTAGGAGCCGTTCCACACTCCGGCTTTTCAATCTGGATGCCTTCAGCGTGGCACTTTCCAACTCAAACACTGTTCTTATTTTTTTCCGTAAGAAAACATATTAATCATTTGGTGAACCAAATGTATGTGTTAGCGTTAGAATTAATGACCGGTTTAGACTCATAACTCATGTTTGGTGACGTGTATATGTTGAAGTAAATTCTTTGAGACGCTTATAAAATGATAGATAGATAAATACACAAAAGAGCTCCATAAACAGTAAGGCAAGCAGATGTATGCTGGTGCCATACATATAAAAGACGGTTGTTAAATGGCAGCAACGTTATTGAACAAAGTGTACAAGTGCCACATTATATTTAGCACTGATTAAAAACTCGCAACCATAATTTCCATGTTTCATACATTCTGAAATTGCGTCACGCGTGTGTTTTCTACATGTTGGCAATAGTCAGCTCTCCCCTCCCCCTCTCTCCTGCTGGTTTGTTTGCTGACATTTCTTTTTACTTAGAAGTGTCGAGGCTGAATAGAGCTTCCATCACCAAAGCAATCACACAAAAACTCTTTCCTGTCGATAATCTGATGTCAATTTGTTTCTACTTCACACAAACGGACCTTTAACTTCTTATTTGATCCCTGAACCAGTACAGCTATTGCAACCTAGACTCAACCTTTATTAGATTCTGCCCAACCGACTGTCATGTTTTTGACAGAAGTGTGAAAGCATCATTACAATCCGTTGCCATTAGATTCCCATACTTTCTGCACTGGTCAATTCCATTTGACAGATGATTGGTCTGTACTTGTGACCCGATGAAAGCTTCTGCGGAGAAAGCAGAGGATGTAAAACAGCGCAGCTCGCGCTCTGTTGACCGTTTGTGAGAAAAATGAGATTAGAAACTGCCCATCCCATTAATTTATAAATCCCGGGAAGCTATCTGTGTCTCTTCATTACCCAAAATGTCTGAAAATGTGAGTTTTACTGCAGAACTGATGATGATGGCTTTCCAGGAACATCCTCTCAGAGTATATGCAATTGTAATAACCGATTATAAGGTTGGACGGTTTAGCAGCTTATGATCTCTGGATAATACAAACAGTGCTATTAATATAACTTTGTTATTGGTGTTTACACCAGCATTTGGCTCAGATTGTGACAAGCATGTCTAAAGTGATTTTCCAAGAAGGTAGATGAAGCAGACTGAATTTCTCTTCTTGGTCCAAAAGGAATACATCCCGCGTTGAACACAGATGTTGAGTTAAGTGATATGTTATTAATAAGAGGCAGAGCATTGTGAAAGAGATTTCAGTTGGGATTTGCCAGAGGCACCTACACACTTAAATCCTTTTGGAAAGGCCAACATTGTATATTTTCTAAATGTTTTAGGGTTTCATGTCATGGGAAAGAAAAGGTTGGGTTTCTGTCAGCAGCAAGTTTGTTGGAGACAGTCTGTCTCATTTAAGAGCCTTTGCAGTCATTAAATTCACAATGCAAAACAACACATTTTTATGATAACCTACAGGCTGTAACTAGCCTGTCAAAAAGGAGAGTCAAATCTGAAACACCCGAGACAGTTATCAGAGTAATAATTCATGAAAGCGCCGTTAAAATGATACGAACATGTCAGAATGCGTACAGTCGAATATTAAATGAAAATAGACAAAATGAAACTAATTGGGTAGATGCTGCAGTGTTTTGGAACGGAAAAGTTCAGCAAATAATAATATTGAGGTTGTCTTCATAATATTGAAAACAGGGACAGTAAAACTAACAAAGATATGACTCAGTTTAATATGATAGTAGTTGACAGTTTGATAGTAATGATAATAACATTAATACTGATGATTATAATAAAGCTTGTTTATATAGCAGTAAAAATAACATTATGACTCCAACATACTGTATAGACAATCAAGCTGTCACTCAGACAACTATAAAAAAGGTATACATTTAAAACAATGGAGCATTCAAAGCTGATAAAAAAACAATAAAAATGTATAAAACTCAATAGTTCTAAAAGCAAATGAATTCATCTTTCACATGATTGCGAAAACATCCTTTTTCACATGACTGTACTGTATTTTTTGATTTCTTTTTAGATTTTCTTTTTTTTAAATGTATTTTATGTGTAGCTTCCCAAAACATAAAGGCAGGCACCTACAATAGGAGTGAGGAGAAGAGACAGAGCACACTGAGCTGAGCCCTTAGTGTGCAGCTCTCATTTCAGTCAGACTGACTCGACAGACCGCTCGTTTAAATGATGGGAGTAATCCCTGCAGTCTTTACATCTTGCAATCAATTTTTATGGTTGGCCTTCACAAAAGCAGCAGCAGTTTCCTGTTAACTCTGATATTATAGGCCTATTAAAGGTATGAAAGCCAGTATTTTCAATTAAACATTTTTTTTTTTTTTTGCATTTGTAACAAACTAAAATGCTTGAAAATTACTTAAAACGCAGCAGGCTATGATGATTTTTAATTGTAGATAGATCTCCTGTTGGCATAGATTTGCATTGAGTTGGGACATTTCAATAAACACCAGAGATTAAAGCAGTATCTATGTGAATACAAATGTGGTTAAGAAGACAAAACAAAACCAGAATACACAAAATATTTGCTTTTACATAGTTTTATATTTTCATGTTGCATGGTTTAGTATAGAAATGTCATGTGTTGGTGGAGGTCATCCAGATTTACTGTAATGCTGTGGAAACAACCAGATGAACAAAACAGAAGCAATCTTTACAACTGACCCTCTGACTTTTAAAGTTACTGCTGTTAAAAAATTGAAACAACAATGATGTAAATCATTAGGTCAACTCGAGTTCCCCTCAAAGACAGTCTCAGTGACTGATGGAAGCAATGTGTTGTTACGGTCATATTCTGCATCCAATTAGTACTGATCTATTGTTGCTACGTGTTGTTTTAATGGTCACAGTAGGCGGGAGATGATTGGCCCTAATCTCATTTGTCTCTCTAATCATGTGTTTATCACACTGAGGTCTGCTGAGGGTCTCTAGTGAGCCATGTATAAACCCTTGCACTGGATGAACCTACAGCACCCATTCAGAAGGAAAGTCATCATTAACATGCAGAGAGGTGAGGAGTATCCAGCTACAGGGGCAGAAAGCGGGCATGAATCATCATTAAAAGATGACATGGCGCAGGGTCACATCTACCAGCTAGTGCAGAGGTGGTTACAGCATAAGCTGAGTGGATTGCGTCCTGTAAAGCTGGCACCATGCAGTTCAATAGAGACAAACTATTCTGCAAATAACTTCTGGGGGCTTCACTTTTGTGATATTGAACCACTCCATTCACCGTTAATTGCCTCAGTGTAAGGTTAATTGGCTTGTATTGGAGCCAGGAAATCCAATTAGCTTGGTTGTTATTCCATCTCCATCAACTCATTGATCCACTTGTTTTGATCACAAAATAATAGTTTTTACAAATTAGATCAAGAGAGACACAGTGGATGTAGCAGCTGTATTACTTGGTGCACACAGCCCTTGACACAGTAGTGGAGCACATTATATTGCTTTAGCACCTTGGATTTAAAAGTCCCCTTATTACAGTTTTTTTTTTTCTCAAATCGCAGATAAAAACTAATATTGGAGAAGTTACACCATGCACAATCTGAAGGATGAACCGAAACCAAAACCTGTAATAGACACGCCGGTCCACATTGTCCATTTAATGCTTTGCCTCTCCAAAGTGTGAAATGGACACCATGCAGAATAGGGGTGGGGGAAAAAATCGATACTGTGTAGTATCGTGATATTTTGTTTGCTAATAATGTATCGATACAGGGACAGCTCTGACTTCAGAGCATGTTGATCCTTTTTCTGAGCAAGAATCCTGACATTCCTTCACTGTCCAAATGTGTTTAACTTTTTTTTTTTTGGCAGCAATAAACATGACAGTTTACTTATTTTAATTTAAGACATGTTTTATTTTAATTAAGTTTAAATCTTTTTTATTTAATGTAAAATTATATTTTGTTTTAATTTACTTTCAAAAGTTTTCATAAATTGCATAGTTCAGAATAGCTATAATTGTACCAGATGGTTGCATTCAGTTAAGTTGGACTAGACTGTAATACAAACCATTCAGTTTGTCAACAATAAAACTGACTGAAATGAGAGACTGAGTGTGAGACTTTGATATTAGATAAAATGAATATTGATAAAGTTTACCTTTATGTACAGAATCTGAATATCGCAAAATATTTTAAAAAATTGCAATAATATCGTATCATGCGTTAAGTATTGTGATAATATCGTATCGTGGGATGTATGGTTATTCCCACCTCTAATGCAGAAGTTGCATTCTTGCATGCAGAAGTTGCATTAACAGCAGAGGAGATAATATATTTAAAGCCGTGAAGCCGCTAGTGAGCAAAAAACCTATGAAGTGCATTCCTGGGTCCTTAATTGCCAGAAACACGTAAGCTAGGCGGCTAATAAGTATAGACATGTAAATGTGTTAATGTTTGTTTCCCGTGATTTTTTTCATGCTGGCTTGAAATAAAATATCTGACTTTGCTGTTACTGCAACTTCTGCAAATGTGTCTGTTTTCATGTTCATGGTTAATGTTATTAAGGGCTCTATTTTAACCAAAACTTTTAGCTATACCCAAACCTAACCTAAAAGTTTTTGATGTCTTAATTGAACCAGTGAGTAAAAATGACAATAAAAAGTACAAAACGTGCAAAAGCTCCCTAATCAGAAACAAGCAAAAAAACACTTCAGGCCTAAAGGTGAGTTAGTGACTGTCTTGGTCAATGGGGAAAAAATGTGTATTCTATGACCAGAACGTGTTTGTTAGAATTTACTGGCTACTGTATCAAACACCTTGTAATTGCTTTCTTCACTAGTAGACTCCAATAGTCACCTGTAGTTTGCATAGGAAAGGCTGACATGTCTATAGACGTTTTCTAACTTCTAGGGCTGTGCCTATCACATTGTGCACCATAATACTGATGTCATATTGTGATATCACTGCTATAGCAGCAATGCCATGCATTTACATTCCCTAGTAGCCACAACACCTAAAGCCTAGGCTTGTTTGACAGGGAGCGCTGTGTGTCAGCCTGATGATTTAGCACCTAAAAAATGGCTAGTTCAACAACCTCCAGCAAAGCACAATACTTTCATTTTCATCTTTGCATGTTTTTCAAACTTTTTTCACCACTTTTTACACTTACAAAATGCTGCAACTTACAACAGCATTGATAAAATGTTGTTTTTCATCATTAGAAATATCATTATCTCTACAAATATCTTGATATAATTTTAATGTTGTGTTGCTCATCCCTACTCTCTGAGCAGTAGTAGAACTTGAACAAGTGCAAAGCAAACTGGAAAGGGGGAATGTTTGCCTTCAAAAAAACATAAAGTTGCGCATCACTGCAGCACTCAACATGTTTCAAAAGGTGCAACGTTTACTTTTCACAATTTCATTAATGCTCTGCAAGAAGTTGGAAAATGTTTTCACAAAAGTCAGACAAAGGACAAAAGTCCATGCAAACTATGGGTGAATGGACATGGTGACCATATGCTGGCTAGTAAAGCAATTAAATTAAGTTTCAGCTCCATCACCATATACCTCTTGGCCATCGATTTGACATCGCAACTGGCAGCAACTACTTGCCAACCTACTGGTTGTGGAATAGACATTTTTCTCTATGTACCTGCTAGGTAGTCACTGACCATCTCTAGTTCTGGATGACTATGACTTTAGAAAACAATTTCACACTGACTTTCAGCAACCATTTGCCAAATGCTCAGAAAATACACATTTCTCGCTAGCAAGCAGGGGTTTGTCAACTGGTCTCTGGGCCCATGTGACTGGGTCCGAATTCCATCACCATTCCTTCAACCTCTTAATGTCATTCTTTAAAGCTGGACTGTTATCACTCAGCATTGCTCTTGCCTATGTGTCAAGGTACTGACGCTAAAGGATGTGCTTTGCCAGTTGCTTCTAACAGAATAACACTATTTCACTCCCTAAGAAGAGTGCATTGGAAGGTTATAATGAGGTTCTAAAAGAGTCACCAAAGTGTACTGCATATATTCTTAAACGAATTACATGAATTGCACATCATGGAGCATAAATTGCTTTCAGCGTGTTTTTGTGTCAAAGTGATGGACAAAATTATGAAGGCTTTTCTCTACCCTAACATTTTCTTTTAAAATAAAGCTTCTGCTCCAAAACTGTTCATTTTAAGCAATTTCAAAAAGGTGGACAGTTGGAATGAGATGTCTATATATAAAAGCACAGGGCATCACGTAGTCCATGACAGATGAATCCAAATGTGCAACAAAGGCTATATGAACTGATGGCTGGAAAGATGAATGGACTGATGGATGAATGGTGGTCTGGAGAAAAGTAGACAGGAATGATAAATGGGCAGAAGATGAGTGCTATAGCCTTTCGCATACAGAAAATATTGGATGGTCAAACCTTCAAGAAGACACCAAAATCGTTTCTAAGATATTGTGGCGACATTGTGGCCTATGGATAGCTGTAATTGCACTATGGTAATATCTCAAGGCGAGTTATTGCACCATTTGAGGGATTTCATTGTTGCTAATGTTTGGTGGTTTTCTGGTCCACTGCAGAGGGGCCAAAGCGGGTGTGCTGTGTGCAGGAAATGTCAATGATGATTAGCATAAGAAGAGGGAAGGGCAGGTCACCCGATGCATATTCCACAGCCCATTGGCTCAAGAGTATTAATAATAAAACAACACAATGAGAGGGCTCAGGTACTACTTCACTGCAGATCCGTTGCAAACCCATTGTATTCTCTTGTATGTGAGTGTGTCTGTGTAAAATATTAATTCTGCTCACCTTGTTGCACCTCATTTAAAGATCTCTCTGTTTATTTAAGCCTGTTGGCGTCTTTCTTTGTATGTAAGTCCAAACCACTGACCTCCAGGAGATGCTGAAAGTATTCAGAAACAGATCTCCCCTCCTATCCCCCTTCCCCCACCCCTACCCCTTCATCCATCCCCCACTCCTTTTTCACCATTTCCCCCCCATGTCTGACTGCAGTGTTGTCGCAGTGAGTCTGTGTGTAGGAGAGAAGCATGTATGTGCATACTAACACGGGCTGTGCTGCGATTTCCCCCTATGCCAACAGTGAGCGCCTGCTGCCTGCGCTCCGGATTGTTATAAATAAGGGAATAAGCATTGAGCTGTTATTAAAGTTGATGGAGACAGATGGCTGCTGTTGTTCACAAGTTTAACTAAATCACCAGCCGATCAGCTGTGACACCCGGTGGAAAGTTGGAAGGCTGAAAGAAAGGGAATGCCAAAGAATAAGTGTGCGGTAGTAAACCGATAGGCCTAGCTGTGAATGATCTGCAGCAAAGACGAGCGAGATAATTCATCACTGCTCCTGTTACATCAGGAGTCTACTGTTATTAGCATCACCGTATCGCAGAGATTAATGCACCATTCGTTTCCAGGTTTACCTAGCAGTCTATCTGTGCTCACATACAGTAACTGAGGGCAGTTTTTTTTGTCTCTTTTGAGTACCACGGATCATGTCAGAGCTCTCGCAAAGACAGAAGCATTCATCTTACTGGCGTGACAGGTGACACTTATAGATTCAAAGTAATTTAGATGTCCACTTTGAATGCTAATGTATACAACAGACATTGTACTAATGTAGTGATTCATTATTTGCTAGTCAAGTCCTCAGGAGTGATATCTTGTTCAGCCTGGTCATCTTTAAGTGTCTGTCAGTGGTATTATTGTGTATTGATTACAGTGTTAGGGGAAGATAACTTCTCTGTCTCCAGGCTAGCTCCTAGGAGAATATGTAGACCATTCATGCTCATATTGGGAAAAACATCAGGTACGTTCAAACGGAAATGGTTTGTCCCGACCGAGAACTCATAATGAATCGATATTTCCTAGTCTGTCATTCTACTCTGTCAGAGGTGACATTGATATTCATACATCGCAGCAGGCTCTGTGTCAATTTCCCAGTCTTATTCAAATCTGCTCTGAATGGAGCACAAACCCTTCAGCAGTGTTGGCTGTGAGGATGATAGCCCGTCCTGTTTGAAGAGAAAATTACAAGAGCAATACACATGGGAATCCTTTCTCATTCCGTATGATGTCAGTGTACAGACATCATGCAGCAATTTTTTCCGAGAGAAGTATTTTCGTGTTCCTTTGTTTTTTTTCTGTGCAGCATATATGCACCGACCAGATTCATGCGGCTTGACAAATGTGCATGAATTCACATGGGAGATCCTGAACCTTAAACATAAAGATAGAGATGCATGCTTGCAATTCACATTTGGGAAGATCTTATTACCATCCTTGACCCGTGTGACCTTAACCTTCACCCATGGCGCTATACCTAAACCTAACCTTTATCCCGCACGAGCCATTTTCTAATTCTGAGCCTTTTAAATCTATGCAGCTTAAAAATATCACAGTTTTTATTGTAATCATAATCCTTTGGCAAACTTGTTCCTTTTTACTTATCAGTTTTGAGTCATACATTAAAAAAAAAAACGTGTGCGCACACACACTGGTAACAAATGCAGTGTGTTTGTTTTCCACCCACTTTGACAACTCCTTAAAAATAATGCGATGAGTTTTGTTAATGTTTATAAGTGGTTTGACACCCCCTGCTTGATCCATCAGCCTCTCCGACCCCAGGTGACCCCCTACTGTGTGACCTTTAGAAAGGCCAGCTGTTCCCCTTTATAGGATGTGACTGAAGAGGCGGGTCTCCCAGACACCAATTGATTAGAGAAACATTAATCAAGCTGAGGGATTATCCCTAGCATGGAAAAGGCTTCTTTCTATGGTAAACCAATTATACTTTTTATGGGATGAGAAGGTTAACTGGCTGCACGAGCAATCTGTTTAAACCATTGACACTGCAGGTCTGGTGAGGTGAAAAAGAAGGAGAAGAACGGGGGCAGAGGAGCCGGCTGTTCAGGACGGAAGGCTGAGGGCATGGAGGAGGATAATATGGATTCATGGAGGAGTTCAAATAGAGAGAATGAAGTGAAAAACATAAAATGATATTATTGGCCATTAAAGTTAATTGGGGGAGTTGCAGTAAAAGATCCGTGGAAGGAAGGATGCATGATGCCGCCCTTGCTGGTCACATAAAGCAATGTTTTCCCTTCATGCTGCATTGAGCATGCAGCAAAAAGAGGGAGGGCAGAGAAGGAAATTCTGATCAAGGGTTTTTTTCCCCCCTTTTCTGGTCTTTAATGGCTCCCATGACTTTAATGACCGCTGCCCTGATCTCAGACTTAATGGCCCTTCTAGTTTTAGGGAGGCTAAATTAAACCTGTAAAGAGAAATATCCATTCATTACCACACCACCATAACTTACGTTCGTATCACTAACCTGATAACAATTAGCACATGAAGCTCTCCATTATAATGACAGATTTGTTTATGAGGCCTAATCTGTTGAAGCTCCGCGCCAGCATGAGTTATAAATAAAAATGCCACTCTCAGTTATTCCGATCGATTCACGGTCGCTTACATTACGAATGCATCTTTAATACACTAATAATCATCTTACATTTTGCATGACTTACTCACTTTTGGTTTGTGATTTTTTTATTTCAAACATTATATGTTTACTTGATAACGGCTAGTTCCACAATTATCTGCTACATATTTCTGTCGATCTTGACAAAGCTGCTTCCACTACAACTTTCTGAAAAAATAATAATTTAAAGTTAAAAGAAGTTGAACACTTCTTCGTCATGAACGTCCAAACTAAATTTATGTATCCTTTGAGATGAACACTAGAAGGTTTTCTAGTAATTCTGCTGAAAAAGCATGAAGATTTTGTAAACATGTTTTAAAGGAGTCATTTCTGGTTCAATTACTCAAAAGGTGTTTGAAGCCTACATTTCAGACTGTCATGATTCATTTTATTGCACCATTTGTTATTGCAATGAGTTCACTTGTGCCCCATCATCCACTCCCTGCTTGTGTATTTCGTTTTTTTGTCTCACCTCAGTCTTTGTTAGGTTGTTGTCTTATCTCCTCAAGTTTTCTTTTGCATGCTTTTCACTTGTTCTTTGCTGGCTTCACTGGTTTGATTTACAAATTCACCAATTTTTATTTTCGCCGGTTAGAATATTTGGGGATAGCGCTCACATGCTTTTTTGCCCTTCTTAGTAAATCTGACCTCGGTTTCCTTCATGTTAGCATTAACACCCCACTGCAGAATGTGGTTACACATTGCTTCGGTTGCTTGGTTATATTCCAGTTTATTCTGAGAAAGCTGACATACAGCCGCTCATTTTTGACATGAAAGTAATGATGAGCAGGGCTGTTTAGCACAGCTGTCATCGCTTTACTCTCCCACTCGCTCTTTTACAACTTCCCTTCACAGAGAGAACTAGAGAGCAGAACAACTGTCTGCCAGGGCTGGACAAGTCCGTTGGTCCTGGTGTAACATCTTTGAACCAGTAACTGCTTTTCTGCACTGATATTATAAGAATAATACATCTAACTGACCAATATTTCTGGCACCAACTAACAAGGGTAAAGTTTACATGTCTAGTTGACTAGTTGCATACATCCATAGTATATTTTATTCATATACCGTATATGTGTGGTGGTGCAGTGGTCAGCATTTCTGCCTCACAGCAAGAGTGCTTTTAGACAGAACGTGTCAGTCAGCTTGCTTGCATGGGTTTGCTCCAGGTACCCCAGTTCCTCCCACAGTGCAAGCACTGGCATCTGTGTGGTTAATTGATGATTCTTAAATGACCATATAGGTGTAAATGTGAGCAGGAACAACACTGCAGCTGTGAACTGGATTTATATATGCATAAGGTTTGTGAGGCAGCCAGTCAGTAGAATAGGATTGTGTCCTTAAAGGGAAACAATTTAACATGCAGTGGATAAACTGAGCCACTGCACCAAGGCCACGTATTTGCTAAGAGTTACCTTGAGCTGTGGATGTTACAAAGCTACTCTAGTAGAGTTCAAGAATAAAAATATGGAGCTGGAAATAAGAATAATAGGTCTGTTAAAAATTGTATTAAATACAAATTATTAATAAAGCACTTTTTTTTTCCCGTACATATTCGAACATGCCTGGAGAAGATCTTTAAAAGAATGTGCTGCCTTAAAAGACCCTTCAGAATATGACCACTAGTATTTATGTTTTCAACTTACTCTGCTAAATGATCCAAACTTTAAATATTCTAACAAAGACCATGCTGATAGTGTCACTTCTTTTGTTTTGGGTCACAGCTTTTTTAATAATAATAATAATGATAATAATGATAATAATAATAATAGGAAGAAACTAACTGCATGCAGGGAAAAGCAAATTGCACATTTTGTTGGATCTGAATCATGGCAAACACTGATGTGTCAGAATCGATTCTTTCAATGTTAACATGTCATCTAAAGACAAGCAGCTGTGTTTGGTTTCATGTCTGTGGTACTGTAGTTTTCCTGTGTAGCCCCTTGAGGTTTTTATCATCTTTTGAAAAGTTGGACTTGGACTCAGACACTGCCTATGTTTTGGTTCTTTCATGGTCAATGATTGATAGGCACTTATTTAGTGAAACAGTATTACAAAACAGTGGTTATGATTTATTTATATACTTTAAATGTTGTAAAAGAACATTGTGGTTCTGCTGTTATTCTCTGTGTTCACACAGACTCTAAACTGCAGGGAAGTAGACATAAAAACGTTGCTCTAACTTGAGAAAGGAGATAGAGTGAGTAGTCTGCAGAGCACTGGCCTAAATCTGTCTCTTTATTCTATATTTAAGTGCAGTTTTCAAATGACAGACAGCGACCTCAGGCGCCTCATCATCCAACAAAGAGAGCATCAGGTTGGTGTAATTTTATATAACAGCAATTTAAAGTTACAACTTAAAGAGCTGTTTGGTATTTGATAGCTAACCCCAAAATTTAAGAAAAATATTTCCATACCCCCCATCTCTCCAACCCAAACCGTCGTATGGTGAATTATACTGTACAATAACTTGATTGACCTTGATTTGGAACATAAAATGAAGCTATTTGATATCCTCCAGTAACACTCTAGAACTAAAATATTTATTTTCCAAAGGCTTAAGAGGCCATACAATTTCTTCTAACCTGATTTAATTTTTTTGTTTTCCATCTGAACCTTTAAACCATGTGGTATGCTTTGAATAACACTTGTAAAAACTTCTTCTTTTGTTCATTGGTTCATTGTTTTCTTTTAAAATTTCACAAAAGAACTGACATAATTTCATCATGAGTTGAAAACTTCACATTTATAACCAAAAATTTTCACAAAATCAAATCAAATCAAACCTTTTATCCCCAAAATATCTCCAGTACATTTTGACCAGTAAGGAAAAATCACTGGATAGTATTGAGACTTGACTCCTACTCATCATAGTGGTGCTTCAGTCTTGACTAGACTTTTGATAGACTTTTACTGGCACATACAAATAATCCAAATGCTGCTGCTTAACACCATTTAACAAGGCTCTTAGTCTGCATAATTTATATTAGCATTATATGTTTTTATTATACACCTGAACTTCTTGGGGTTGATTTCCCAATAAACCCCAAAATTTCCACACTTAGTCAAACAATTCCAAGTGAAATCCTGCCGCAATGCGAAACCGATGAGACTCCCTTTTTATTTATTGAACACATTACCACAGTTGTTTTACACCATCTTTGTTTTGGATATACATATCACATACAGCAGTAACACTACTACAGCAGAGTAAACACAACAGGCACTGATTGGTAGGGTCCTCACCCACCTCAGGAAAAATCGTTTAACAAGTCATTTTTTTATACATGTTTTACATCCTTGCTGTAGCCTGAATATTATTTTATCTTTTTGAAATTATATTAGAACTGAAGTGCCAAACTGCTTTCTCTCTGTACACAGCAACTTAACATTCTGCAAGAATAAAGGTGACCCCCTGAGATAAGAGAGCTCTTTCCAGTGTAAATATACTCATCAAGTGAAGATAATTCTGATCCTGGTCCTGATCTGGGTCTTTTTCTGCTGCTCTTAGACTCTCATTCGAATAGATTTCCCTTTGATCTTCACTGATCCACTGCTGAAGAGCATTGGTATTATAAAGTCACCTGCAGGTTGCTATAATGGTGCAGCAAATACAAATGTCTGTCCTCGTCTCTTCACTCTTCACATCTGCTTTACACATCTTTTCATGTGGTGGTGTAGCTGTAAAATGAAAAGCAACGAGTTTACTAAAAAGTTCTGTCCGCTGTAACTTTTTACTTCAAGGGCATCATTGCTGCACTTCATGGCTACAACACAAATTAAAAGTAATAATTCTTTATAAAGAGGACTATTTCAGTGTGAACTGACTTAGTGAAAGTGAATACAGGTCATGCACAGAGTTTATATTGACATCAAGGTTGTGACTATAATAAACTCTACATGTAGAGTAGAGCCTGGAGATGAATGGACAGCAGTAAGCAGAGTGTGTCATGCATTAGTATAAAAGAACAGCTCAAATTGTCTGCCTGAAGTGGCTTGCAGGCTTCTCTCCATTTAATATTACCTCTGGTAATTTATTTTCCCATGGTTAAGAGCTAGTCACCGACAACAATTGAAGCTGAAATAAAAGAGTTATACCATTTTATTTCTTTTATACAGAAAGAAAGACTAGGACTTTGACCTTGTGTTAATTTTGCAGTTACAGTGACATATGTATATAATGGAAACTAGTTAACATATGGCCACAAGCAGCCTGAAAGGTCAAGATCTCTTTATATGAGAGTCAAAGGTTTTTAGCTAATGTTGTGAGCAGTGTTGGGGAGTAACGGAGTACATGTACCGCCGTTACGTATTTAAAATACAAAATATGAGTAACTGTATTCCATTACAGTTACCGTTTTAAAAGGTGGTTTTCAGAACAGTTTGTTGATATAAAGGGATTACACGGCGGTCTTTTCTAGTTTCATATGTCAGGCTGTGCTCTCTCTATTTTTGGTAATTCCACGCCGGTGGAAACCGAAACAAAATTAAGAGGTTCAAATGCCTGTGTCTCAATCTCGCGGCTCATGTCACCTCTACTTGCGGGCCACATAATGATGTGAAGAAATATTTTTAAAAATGATTTAATATGAAGGCAATAGCAGAGTGTTACAGGCATCGCCCTAAAGAATGTAGCCTCACGGGCAGTGTAGTCCATGCTGCAGGAACAATGGACTGCCATACCCGTTATGTGTGAGCGAGGGAGGGAGAAAAAGGAGAAAAGTACGAGTTGTCACTGAGCAGAAACAGTAGATGGAAGCATGTAAATATAATAATAACCATTGCAGCCAAGAAGAGTGCCTGACGAGCCCAGCTGTAAGTACCAAAAACAATAAGTTCCGTTGGAGCAGCCTTTCAACTCCTCTCTCTGTCTCTCTCTAGCAAAGTTGACCCAGACAACAAAGTAAAGCTAGTTTTCGGCTACGAGCCCGACACAGAACCCACCGTATTAGCCAGAGGTCCCTTTACTACGGTTCGGAGCCGCGGACCTGTTTTATATACGCGTGGAATAGTTTTCTATACGAGATCGCTGCAAAAAAGTGCAGCCTTACCTAATGTCCTCAATTTTACTCATTTGTAAAAAGCATGATAATATATTAAGTAATCCAAAGTATTCAGAATACGTTACTCTCATTGAGTAACGTAACGAAATACTTTACAAAATACATTGTGGGGCATGTATTCTGTAATCTGTAGTGGAATACTTTTTAAAAGTAACCTTCCCAACACTGGCTGTGAGTGTGTATAGGAGGTGAGCAGTGTTTGTGATAGAATTTTTATATATTTGTGTGATATACAAAAACTGCCTAACTTTGTTAAAATTACACATACATATGTTTCAAAATTTGAGGGTGATTACTTGCTTTGAAAAATAGAAAAAAATTACAAAGTTTGCTTTGAAAATAATAGAAAATACAACAAAGGCAGAAACTAAAAGAATATTTTGCTTTTAGAAAGGAATTTGTGAGAAAAGCTAAGAGATTGCAGCATTTAATAATACGTATTCTAGCTTGTACAAAGGGGACTTGGTGCATCTGATATCCCTGTTCCTGTATGGTCACAATAATGTTTGCCCATGATTCACACTGCAACTGACCAATCACATTGTTGTGGTTTGGGCTTTGGAATGTGAAAGCCCCAATCTCTCCTGGAACTGTTTTCTTTATTAATTTTAGCGATATTACAAATAAAATATCAAGTTAATGTAAGTTTGCTATTAGCTGGATTTAGATTAACTGTCTTGGTTTGGTTGTAAGAGTTTTCAATAGCGTTAGCTAACTTTTTGGCTAATGCTAATTGAAAGCTCAGACAACTTGACTTATCAATTGCACTGATCCTGGACCAACATTGTTATAATGACATAGGACCAATACAGAGGTATCAGATCTTGCCTTTTAGTCTTTCCATACAACAGAGTGAATGTTAGTGCAGGGAATAGACAGTACTAACTTTTTTTGATGCTGTAAATATATGTTTTGTGTTGTGTTTTTTTTTTTTTAAATATTATCCTTACCTTAATATAACTTAATATATAATAATTATAGTTACATCTATTTAACTCTATAAAATATTGCATACATATTTCATTATACAGCAGCATGCTGAATCCGTTTTGCACTGTACAGTAGTTAATTAATCTTACCTCCTTCTCCATTACTAATGATCAACACAGTGTAACAACATAATCTTCACTGCAACCCTGGCAGCAAGCACTTTCATGTCAGCAGTGCCATGGAAGTGCTTCAGCTGGAGGCCAGTCTAACAGTGTGTCATGAAGACATGAGCTGCACACACAGGCTGCCCCCTACCTCGCTTTAGTCTGGCTGACTGATCTTCTGCATATATTACCCAACAGACGGTCAAATCCCAACTGTCCCCCAGGACCTGCATTATTGCTGTTTAAAGCCTATTTGAACCAGAAATAGGTAACAGCATGGAGACAAATTTCAATGGAAAAAAATTCTGGAAAAAAAAAAACCTGAAGCAGTCACTAACTGCAGGGTGTTTCAGTGATGATGTTCAGGCAATCTGTTCAGTGAACGAATTCAATGTCAGCACTGAAACTCTGGTATTTTACACTGCTTTCATATTCCTGTAAAAGCAATGTAAAGTACCAATGAATTCAGCATAAGCGGTGTGGGTGGATAAAGGACAGTGTGTGGAGGATGGGAATTGATGAAACATATGTGCACAGATCGGTATAACATGAGCAGCTGTAAATACAGACAAATAATATCCCAGCCAGGCCTAGGTGGACAGCTCTGCTCTTGGAAAGATAAGGCCACTGACCTTGAGGTTGTTGTTTGCTTTTGCTTCATTGCTGTCTTCTTATGGAGCTGCAGGTTACTCGTGTTCTTAAGTGCCCATTGTCCTCCAGTCTGCCTCAGGCTGTAAGAGCACAGAAAGTAGGAGGCTGAGAGGTGGCTGCCCATGTTACCTTGGGCTTTGCTTGCCACCTGTCTAGACATCAGGAAGATAACATTCCCACTTTTAATCCATACTAGGAAGCCTGGAGGAGACTAATTTTAGTACCCGTTCCTGAGTGTTTATCTGTACACATGTCTGCCTCCCCTTACGCAAAATGCGCTCTTTCAGTTCCACAAGATATAACACACTCCAAAACAAACAACACACAATACCCCTGGTTTTTTTTGTGCTTGGCAGTGGCTTGTAGCCATGGGTTAAGAAAAAGCCATCTGTCCAGAGTGAGACGTCCTGCAGCCACTGCATTATTTTCAATCACAACAAGCAATTTAATGCAGAATCACTTCCCTAAGGTAAGAAAGTCATGCTCGTAGATAAGTCATTCTTTCAGTCATTCCAATTTTCCTAGGGATGTTGAATTGTTAGTGTGACTCAACTGTCAATGTGAAAAAAAATGGTTACACAGTTTCACAGACTGTCAGCCTGCGACTTTCACAGGTTGTCTTTATACACCTGCTATATTTATTCTTTCCACTTCAAAAGCCTGGCAATTACTGTTGGCACTTATAAAATGGCAGTGGGTTTAGGTAGAAATAATGATTGCCAAGAGAAATAGTTTAGGCTCTGCTGTACCTGATGGGTTAGTAATTGAAGAGGGCAGGAGATTATTGTATGGAACTCAGGAAGAAGACATCAGAAGACATCTCTCATGCTACACTGCACAGAGACTGTGGGAGTCCACAAATTACTTGCCCAAACTGCATCCCGATAACACCCTTAACTTCTTGAGGCAGTTTTCCGAAGGATTTTTCTCATCAAGAACCTACATGTAGATTTTTTATGTAATTACACCATCTTCCAAATTATCCTGATGGCATACTTGTAGAAACATTTGTTACTCACATCTCACCATCTGCTATAGTGTTTTCATATTTTTTCCTTTTTTACACTGCTGCCCAGAGTAAGTTCATTGCATCCTCGTTCCATTCTGTCAGATGCTACGGGTGCTGCACAAAAATGCCCAAAGTGTCCTATAGTGCTGTGAGACACAGGCAATGGGCTACAACGCCAGAACTATACACATTAATTGTATTTACAAATTAAGTAGTGTAAAAAGTTATGAGTGTTTTAAATAGATATAAAAATTCACGATAAGGTCTTCACTTGGGCATCAATTAAAAAACTGAAATAAAATTTATTTACAAGTTGCATTTTTGTGGGAATTACCAGATCCCATGTTGATTGAGCGTATTTAAAGGCTGTTGCTGACAGTTGCTGAAAAGCATGCCAGCTGGTTGAGATCAGATGTCTGACGTGGCCATTGAAGAATTTTCAGTTTCTTTACCTTGAGAAACTCTTGGTTTGGTTTTCAGTGCACTCTCAGTCATTATCCATTTCCACTGTGAAGTGCTGTCTGATCAGTTTTCCTGCATTTGGCTGAATTTGAGCAGTGAATATAGCTCTGTACACTTCAGCTACTTCTATCAGCCATCACATCATCAACAAACACTAGTGACCCACTGTCATAACATTGCCTCCATCCATGTTTGACAGATAATATGGTATGTTTTAGATCATGAACTGCTTCTTTCCTTCATTGTTTCACTTCCCATCATTCCGGAACAAGTTAATCTCATTTTCATCTGTGCAAGGATGTTTTTCCTGGGACTATTTAAAAAAATCTTCTCATAAAACATAATCTGGCCTTTCACTTCTTGAATGTAACCAATGAGTTTCACCTTGTTGTAAACCCTCTCTATTTCTGTTCATGAAGACGTCTCTTGATTGCAGCTATGATACACTTACTTGATCTTGTGTTTTTGACCTGGATAGATGTTAAGAAGGGGTTTTTCTTAACCAAGAAAAGGCATTATTCTTATCTTAAAGGGAAGTGCATTCCTTTTTTCTATGAGTTTTTGCTATTTCTCTGATGTGCTTATTTTGATTTCTCAGCCTAATAAACAACCTGAAAATACGCTTTTGTGAGGATATGCTAGAAAATGTTAGGTTGACTCCAGACCCATCTTTGGCAAAGGGTTAATGCAAACCTGTCTAACTTTTTAAGTAATCTGACAGTAATCTGGCAGCACAGTGGTGGAGTGGTTAGCACTTTCTCCTCACAGCATGAAGGATGTGGCTCAAATCCTGGCTGGGGCCTTTCTGTGTGGCGTTTGCATGTTCTGTCTGTGCCTGCGTGGGTTTCTTCTGGATTTCTCCCATAGTCCAAAAACATACATTTTGTTAATTGGTGATTCTAAATTGGCATGGAAATGAAACGGATGAAGTGTATTATAAAGTATGAATGTTTGGTCTAAATGTGACTGGTAGTCAGTAGGTCTACAAATTTCTAATAAAAAAAACAAGTTAATTCGATTCTAGGCAGACTGACTTATTTTCTTATACCAAAAACAAACATTTGTCAACTGATAAAAAAAATTAATAAAACAGAAAAGTTAATTTTAATGAAATGTGAAATTGGGATCTTTGCTGTAAAGGAGCCATCCGCTTCCTAAATTAAGATAATAATTTATCTGAGCAATATCAACAATATTTATCCAAGATCCCATGTTCAGTACAAGTGGAACTAATCAGCGGATACACGCTTGCCCACACAGTTTGAATTGAGTGCCTTGAGTCAAGATGCTCAGACTCTGTGAAGTCTTTGATGGAGAGTTCTGCCACCTGTTTGGCCCACACCTCTTCACTGCTCAGTGAGGCACAAGATGAAGCACTTTACATCTTAGTGATCCTCCTACTTCTGCTCATCACTCTTCATAATACCTTCCAAGCTCCCCCACCAACACCCCCTCCCCACCGTAATCTGCTAAGCAAAATGAGCAATGCCCCGATCTTTCAGCCACCTCCTCAAAAGCCGAGGCACGCTTCATTTCAATTCGGCGGTGACAGTGATGAGACACAAGACAGCCCTCCCCCATCCTCATCACAAGACAGTGAAACAACAGACACATGGGCTCTACTACGCTGCTGTGTTTAAACTAGAGATTCATCCATGGCACCAGCAGATGGCTGAAAAGTCCGCTAGCGAGTTAATGTGCTATTTAGTTTTCATTATGTGAGCTGACATAAAATGTGGAATGATCAATGATTTGGATGGAAGAAAGTCAGTTTGCTTTTTGAAACTTTGTGTTTTTAGGCATTGTTTGAGGCGACGTTTCAATGTTAATTAAATGGCCCAGCAAAGAGACACAGGCACGACTACATGTACAAAATAATTGCAAACAAAAGATTCACGAAGCCATGTGACAAGGAGACTATGAAGAGAAAGACATGCTGCACAACTCTGCTGCACAAGACTAAAGAAGAGCAAAAAAATAGTAAAAGGGTTAAAAACAACATTGAGGAATGTGACTGCATGAGGAATGCAACAGGAAGGAAAGACACACAAAACATTTAAATGATCTGAAGAGATGGAACGTGACCACAAGGAACACAGCAATTTGTAGTTGCATGTATGTATGTGTCTGCATGTAAGAAATGCCATATCTACTGATTAATATACTCATTAGTCATGAATTATTATGTTTGCTCTTTTATATACAGCCATTTCACATATACATGCACATAATGCTGTCCATTGGTTGCATACAGTATGCTTCTGGGCTGACTGACCTAGGCCTTTTTTATGGAAAACAGAAGAACAACAAGCAGATGTTACTCTGGAGAGGATGGAATTTTTGCTTTGTTATTGCCCAACACTGAAAGTGTTTTTCTCTGTAATTAGCAATCACTGCCTGCCTGATATGACAAACCAATAATATTCTCTCTGCGGGCGATTCACCCTCTGCTTTAGAAAAAGTGGGGCAGAAACCAGACAAGACTGGATGTTTTCTCTTCAGCGAAAAAAACAAACAAACTACATTTGTGCTTTTGTCTCTTACATGATAGTTCTCACCTACTAATAAGTGATATGATTTTGTGCAAAATAGTTTTTAATAGGCTTCAAGTGCTACATGTTTTAATAAGAGAGGGTTAACAGGTGACTCAGAATGTAGCTAAATGAGCCCAAATACTCAGGAAGTACATGTATATCCAACACAAACATGGTTTCCGCAAATCCACAGTTCTTTCACAGAGTCTGATATTAAAGAGTCACTGAAGTTTTTGCAGTGGATGTAATATTAATGGCACTTTTTTATGACAGGTGATTTGAAATAATCCATTTAGATTTGTAGAGAGCCCAGAGGATTTGCATTTTAATTATACATTTTGATTCACCGGGGTTGATTACTTTCATTCTCTGGCAGCAGGTTAATTGTGTGATCTCAGTTCCGCAACACTGTGGACTTGTGTTATTACTTGTGTGAATAATATAATGAGGTTGTTTTATCCCGGAGCGACACATTCACTGCTTTGGTGCTGCATCTTGACAGCTAAGGTGGTGTTTTGCATTCTTTCAATATTTTAAAGAATCTTTCAGATTGTGTTGTGTCCTATGGAAATTGAGGTTCGGGAGGGAAAACTGGTTGAAATTTATGGAAACAAAAGTGAAGCGAATACTTCTGTCGTGATCAGATTTTCCCTCCTGTAGCTTGTGTAGATTCCACAGTGATTTGCATCAGTTGACTCCCATGCTTGGCCAGTCAGCTCAGCTGTAACCCCTCTCTACACAGACTTGGTCCACAGGGAACCCTGCTTAGCTCAGTGTGCACAGGGAAGGGGAATTAGTGTGGGCTTTCAAAGGAGGGATGGAGGAGGGATCTTCTATGTATCGGAAATCATTGCCGCCGGTGGTTCCCAGTAGACACGAGCAGTACTGATTTGTAAACATAGTGGGTGTGGAAGGACACGGATGGAGCGTGTCATAAAGATTTATACTGTGCTTTTCTTCATTTAAAATTTTCATTTGTGCATATGTCGTTTAAAATTTGTGTGTTGTCTTTTTCGCTTGGGTCATGATGTTGTGAAATTAAATGTTCATTCTTTATATTTACTTTACTCTCGCAGCAGTTACAAGTAGGAGTCATGCGCTTATAAAACAGTAAATAATGCAAGGAAAAACAGCAGCTGTGAATTGTGATTTCAATCATCTGACGGCTCAAAGCATTTCCATATCAATAATTGTATTTCGTCCAACCACGTATTCTGAAATAATAGTGTCCACAGGAAGAAGGTGCTTTCCCCCTTATTGTGAGTGAAGAAAACTCAATTTGATAAACAGTTTGCTGCAGCCATTGTTTGGTGATGTTATCATGTGCAAAAATATGAGCCCAGAGAGAGGAGAGATTTACAAATGAGGTTTATTTTTTTCTGTAGTTTATTATTCTTCAGCCAGATGAGGAAAATTGCTTGCTGCTGGCTATAGTTGTGGAGTTTCATCTTCCTTTTTTCTGGCCAACATTTAAGCTTAACCTTCAGCTCTGGGATTTAAGTGGTAGTGATAAGGAAACGGACATACTCGGTGCAGAGAGGGAAAAATAAATATTCTATTAGCATTTCATTCCATATAACCTTTAACTATTTAATTTTGTTTGCCCCGTTTATTTCTCCATTGATATTCAACAGTTCATATTCCGCTTCCTTTCCCTTGTGTGCTGCATCCCTGCTGTGCAGTTCAGCTTCAAACATCTAAAATCTAACCTTCAGCCATCAGACAATCTCTAAATGTCAGTGATGGATCTCTATCTGAGATGCCTGGCAATCAGGGGTACTTTTGATGTACCACATACCTCTCTTCCTCATTTGGAGTCTTCTGAGATTCTGAGTCTGTTGCTGTTCTGTCCCATTGTGTGAGACTAGCTGATCTGCAAAGGGAGGGGGAAGAAGCATGGGCCAGATGAGAACCCATCTGGACGGACCCCACATCCTGCCAACTCTCACCCCAGTGGCTCGGGACGCTCCCCACTCATCAGCAGCCATCAAAGGGCGCCTGCCCACCAGCACACCCTAAGTGGGCTGCCAGCTCTATGAGTCCCTCGCCTCATTACTGACAAAAAAAGAGGCAAAAGCAAGGAGCTCCTCAATCATCCAGCCACCCTAAAGCCCCAAGGCAGAAACCTCCAATTCACAGTGCACTGTGTAAATTCAACAAGGCCAACCTTGTGGTTATTTTACAGATTTAGTCAAACAGATAAAAATGAAACTCCAGTGCAGCACAACTTCTGCCTTGTTTATGTATATTCAGTTTATACTATATTATAAGGTTTTGCTAACATGCTGTATTTCGGCTAAACAATTCAACAGTAGTGAAAAAAATGACACGACATCTGCCTCTGGTCTAGGGTTATATTGGAGACCCAGTGGGGTTTTTTTTTACCCAGAGGCACAAAACAAAGCTAACCCAGAAGTGTATTAGCGCAGACAGCGATTAGCATCAGTGAAGGACAGACCCATAACATGTCTGGTCAGCCATGTGTTGTAACACCTACTGTATATATACACATGTTTCTATGCCAGTATCTATCTCACCTGCTTGTATGTGATGATATCTTCCTACCGGTTCAGTTCTTTTCTAACTGCATAATTAACACCGTCTTCTGAGAGCTGTGCATTGCTACACTGCCAACTGGTTAAGGAGCTTGTCGATCCAGTTTATGGGATAAGTGTCAAACTGTGACACCTCTTTCACCTTTTGGTAGTTGACACAGAGCCCTATAGACCCATCTTTCTTCACCTCAAGAACTCTGGGCCTAAACCAGAATGTGACTCTTCTATTGCTCCCATTTTTAGCATTTCGCCAATTCTCTCTGAATAGTTTGTCTTTTATGCTCAGGTAACCTATAGGTTCATGAATGCACTGTCACGCCAGCTGCGCATTTCAAAATGGTGCTCTATGAGATCAGTATGGCCAGGTAGGGGGAGAACACATCTGCAAAACACTGTTTGAACACCACAGCATCTGCTCTCTGGGCCTGTGTGAGGTGGTCTTCACAATGAAAGGAGGCTGGAATGGTGGAATTTTGCACCTCTGGTCTCAACTCATCTCCTTAACCTCCTTAACCAGGCTCACCAGGGATGCAGTTTCAGCCTGTCTCTATGCTTTAAGGACGTTAAGATGATATATCTGTGTGACTCCTCCCTTCTCTGACCATACCACTTCATAGTCACCCACAAAGCTAACCCAGAAGGGGATCAGTGCAGATGCACATCCGCCCCGGATACCTGACAAGTAAAACTTTGACCACAAGGGGTCCTTGCCACTTGAGCTAGAAGATGGGAGTAATAGAAGCACTTGATCTTCCAGTGAAAGTTGCCTAAGTTTAGCCCCTCTGTTGTACAGGGGCTGCTAACATTCCTCAGCCTGAAGCAAATTCTCTGATGACCACCTCCCCAACGTCTGCAGCTTTGCTCTCAGGTCCAGAATGTAGTGATTTCATTTTTAGCTGGGCTTGGACCTTACTCTGAGTTTTCTTTATTTAGGTCTAACACCCCCTGCAGCTTCCTGCTGAACTATAAATCAAAGGGAGAATCCTGCAAATAACAGAGGGTACATTCTGCTGAAATGGCCCAATGAGGACAGTATGCTCAAACAGGACCTCCATTAATGGTAGTGGGTGCAAAGATACCTTTGGAATGGCTGGCTAGTTAACCATTTGAAACTGCAGGCAGAATGTGCACCATCGATGCACATCTGCCCAGGTGCCTGGCCAGTAAAATTGGGCCATTATTCGATTCAGAGTTTTATCATATCCTGTATCCCCCTGCTATAGGGTTATAATGAGCTGCCTGGAAAATCATTTCCCGGGGGCTTTTAGGCACCAACAACTTGGCTTGTTTCTCCTCTATGCGAGTGTCACAAGTCACCTGATAAAGCCTATCTTTCATTGATATGAAATGCGGGTAGGTCAGCACTGTGTCAGGATGGACCAGGTGACATCAGTTCCCTCATCTGCAAATGGTTACTGGACTGGACTTCCTGACCAACCGCCCCCAACATGTCCGGCTGGATAACCGCTGCTCATCTACAATCACAATGAACACCGGTGTACCACAAGGCTGTGTGATGAGCCCTTTCCTTTACTCCCTCTTCACCCATGACTGCAGACCTGCTGATGGTTCCAACACCATCATTAAGTTTGCAGATGACACCACGGTGATTGGCCTCATCAGTGACAACGATGAGGCCGCCTACAGGGAGGAGGTGGATCGTCTGGCTGAGTGGTGCGACAGAAACAACCTGCTGCTTAACACCGAGAAGACCAAGGAGCTCATTGTGGACTACAGGAGGAATGCTGACCCACATCCACCCATCCACATTAAGGGGACGGCTGTGGAGCGTGTGAGCAGCTTCAAGTTCCTGGGAGTCCACATCTCCGAGGATCTCATCTGGACGACCAACTGCTCCAAGCTGGTCAAGAAGGCTCACCAGCGCCTCTTCTTCTTGAGGACTCTGAGGAAGAACTACCTGTCCTCAGACATCCTGGTGAACTTCTATCGCTGCACCATTGAGAGCATCCTGACCAACTGTATAACAGTCTGGTACGGGAACTGCTCTGCCTCGGACCGGAAGGCGTTGCAGAGGGTCGTGAAAACTGCCCAGCGCATCGCCGGAGCACCACTTCCTGCCATAAACGACATCTACAGGAAGCGGTGTCTTAAAAGGGCTGGGAAAATCATCAAAGACCCCAGTCACCCATCACATGGACTCTTCACCCTCCTGCCCTCTGGGAGGCGCTACAGGAGCCTCCGGACTAAGACCACAAGGTACCGGAACAGCTTCTTCCCCACAGCTGTCAAACTCCTGAACTCTGCCTCGTGACATCTGACCCACACTAAACTCATGGACTGGACATACACACACCCACAACCACCTACACACACACACAATGGACAACTGTACCCTCAAACACACAATAATAACATGGACTGAACCACCACTCACAACCACTAGCACTTTATATAGCCTCTGTAGAAATTATCCACATATCTCACTTATCTTAACTGCACTCCTGTATAGTTCTGTGTAAATAATCATTCTGTACATACGATAAATTTTAATCCTACAACTGTTTATAACTTGCATAGTTCACATTTCTGTATAACTGTATATCTCAGATTTCTGTATAGTTTTTCATATTTATATCCTGTTCATAGCCTGTACATAGCTTGTTCTCACTACAGCCTGTACATACTTATAGTTATAGAATATTCACGACATATTTCATACCGTGTACATTATAACATACCATAATAGACCCATTTCTGTAATATACTTACATATCTATATTATTGCTAATATATATTGTAATATATCTATATCACTAAAGCACTTCTGGATGGATGCAAACTGCATTTCGTTGCCCTGTACCTGTGCATGTGCAATGACAATAAAGTTGAATTCTATTCTATTCTATTCTATTTTTAGCACCTGATTGAAGGCTGACCACAGTTTCATCACGTGACTGCTCCAGGGGAAAAACTCCCATTGAATGAATTACTGGAGATGTTGAAGCCTTCCTGAGAAGGCCCTGCCATCTCTTCCTCCCCAGAGTCAGTGTCTGATAACCTGTCGGCCACCATCTGTGCCAATGCCTCAACTGGCTGGTCTGCCATAATTTGGCTTGGATTTGGGCACCACTGTGATAATAAAGGACCCATGCACACTAGGGATGGTCGTTGCGTCGTTGCGGAGCGTCATTTACCTGGCAGGAAACATGGCGGCTCAAACGCTCAAAAGTTTAATTATACTTTACGAGAACGGATGACAACAGGGCAACTTGCAATACTTGCAAAGTAGATATTTCATTTAAGGGAGGAAACACTACTAATATGCAAAAGCATTTGCTCACAAAACACACGATAACCTTAAATGAATGTCATGTTTTTAATTCCGCTCCGGACTCGTGAATCTCAACCCAGCAGCAGCGGTAACGTTTGCACGTCCTCTCCCGTTAATGCAGCAGGTAAATAATCAACTAACAGTGCATATTATGTTAGCGCAATTGCTTTATTACAAAACCTGCCATTACTGTGCATTTAGGTGACCATGATGAGACATACAGAGTCTGGCTGGCTCAGATGCTGGCAGTTCTTGCTACAGTCTGCCGGTAGCATCTCCTTTCAGGCCAGGATAGACGAATGTCAGCGAGCAGTGACTAAGTTTGTGGTCAAAGATTTGCACCCATTTGCCACAGAAGATGCCCCCGATTTTCGGTAAGTGAATGTGTTTAATTGTAGGCAGGGACATTACTGGATATTCTTGTGTAATTGCTACAGAATAATTTATGTTAAACTTTGTTATTGCTACAGAAGAATATTTATTTTATTATTTTACATTTACAATTTTTTTTCCTGGGGACCCTGTGACACCCCATTGAAGAGCCATAGGCTGGATCTCTTAAGATCTCACTGTTGGGTTTGTAAGGCCATGTTACTCCTAAATTTCTATCTTGTTCAAAGAGAAGATATAAAACAAAGTTCTAAGCTAATCGACCTTAGTGTTCTCCTTTTTTAAAAAAAAGAATCGATAAAGAATCGAATCGTTAAACAGAATCGAAAATGGAATCGGAATCGTGAAAATCTTATCAATACCCATCCCTAATGCACACAGTGTTACATGTTGTTACGTTTGTATTGTTTGCATGCTCGTTTTTATTTTCAAACGGTTACTGCAGCAGCTTTCCAGCTGGTCTTCTCATTCTTGTTCACACCACACACAGTTTTGATTTCTGATCCTGGCAATGTACTCAAAAGGGGAGACATGATCAGATGATGCAGGTGAGCTTTGTGAGTCAGCCTCCCCTGACACCACACTCAGAATCCACTGCTCCAACCCTTCGCAGCCACAAACCTCGTCCCACCAGTAAAGTTGATTTATATTCAGATGCACTGCAAAGTACTTACAATGTACTATAGAAAACTGAAGATACTCTTCCAGTCATTTACTGCTTTGTTTTCAGCATTTTAATAATTTATTTTAATTTCCATACGATATGAATATGCACAATCAGTGGAGATCATTTTCAATACTGGAAGTTGCGAGGTTTCTGTTTGTAGTTCGAGTTGTGCAAATGGTCCCTGTGGTGACCATAAACCTTGACCAACCTCTTGTGATGATGCAGCTTTAAAAAAATGATTCAAATTTACAAAGACCTGAGGACTGAAATGGGAATTGTGGCCTGGATATCCACTGGCTACATTAAACCCATTAAAAAAATGTCTGCTGCACCCAGAAGCCAAATCACCAGACCAGTCCGTCTATCCCAAGATTGGATATGTTTAGATTTCTGGGACAGCTTTTCACTTGTGCACCACTGTGGTCCTGTCTGTTTTCTAACATTTAAACACTCTGTGGAGCCTTAACTCAACACAAGGAATTCCTCTCTGGCAGTAAGAACTGCTCAGATGTCCAATATGTGTTTTAAAATGATCTTTTTTAGCTACTTTTTTCCCCGAGAGTGTGCAAATCTACATAGATTTGCCAAATGAGGTTCAACAGAAAGAGGGCAGACTGTCTGCTGATTGAGAACAAAACGTTTCATGGATGAATAATCAGACAGACACGATTTATTTATGACAAAGAGATCCCCTTGACACTCTTTGCAGGGAAGAAAAAAGGCAAAAAGAGGCATATTCATCACATTCACATGAATAGGGAAGCATGTAAGACATGGTGGCACCACTCAGCATGAGTTGCTGTATGAGTTTGCAAAGAGGTTTCCTTTGTGTGCATTCTTCATAATTCATTAATTTTCTACAAAGTTACATGACAGTAATTTGAGACCCCTGAAGTCATTCTAGAAATGCCTCCACATCGCTGTTATCTCACAGATGTATGAATTCTTTGCAGGCAAAACCCGACTCCTGCCTTTGTTCTCATCCCTTCAGTCTTTTCTTCCACTGCCACAGTAGACAAAGAGGGATAGTGACTCATTCCCACCCAGGACACCCGAGACATAGCGCGCAGCTTTGTTTCGAACATGAAAAATACAAGTGTGTCAAGCAGGAATGAACAGCTGAAAGTAACCTGAGCGTGTCAGCACTGCAGCTTTCATCCTATAGTGTTTAATTAAAAAGATCCATCTATTATCTATATCATCTTGACAACCTAATAAGAAAAGTCTAGACAAAATAACTTTATTGCTGATCCACATTAATACACTCATTTAGAAAAGTGGACTAGATGCTTGTGTTTCTGCTCAACGACAATGGTACAGAAAAATCAGCCTCAGCAGCATCTGCTTTAGTATCATTACCCTCTTTAAAGTAATTCAACTGTCATCAAGTTACTGCTCTGTTATTGGCTATAATTGGGCTTTGTCTCCTTTACTCGAAGCTCTTACCAAATAGTTTGTGTTTTATTCATTCAACGAGGCAAAATGAAGTGTCTAGATGGAGTCATTAGAGTCCATTAAATCTGAAGTGTGATGCTTTGCCTTTTGCCCATTGCCTTTCTATCGGTAGCATTTTTTTCTCTCTCCTATTGTCTTCGCCTGAGCTGATTTTGACTGAAGAGCATGGTCATCTGGATGTAATATTCTATTACAACTCTATAGTGTAAAACTGGTCTGTAGCCATTGGCACAGTTAAAACAAGAAAAATCTAAAAAAAAAATAGTTTGTGTTTTTGTTGTTTAGTCTCCAGGGAGAAATCATACTCTATGGTAAGTTATGTCCTAATTCATCATTGTCTGCATACCAGCTTTCAGGTTCAGAGTCAGACGACATGTGTTTTTCACCTATGTTTGAAATTCTCTGCTTCCATATTTAAAACAGGTAATTTCAGAGCTTAACTACTTTCACACTGAGAACTGATATTATAAGTAAGAGTAAAACCTCTGAATGGTTCAGTCATAAAATAAGTTAACTCGGTCAGCATCAGTACAATTCACAGCCTCTACGGAGCTTAAGGGACCACCAAACCCTTTTCAGGCACTAGGAGGAAGATATATTGTCAGAATCAATCAAACCCAAAGTACACAAGATTCCTTGTTCACTTTGAGACATCACTACCCTGTTGATTTTCACACAAGGAGGTATGTAATGGGAAAGTAATTTAACAGTGGTATCCAAACTTAATGACACGAAGTCAAAACATGTAGGAAAAAATACCTTATTCGTCGAGGGTCCTCATCTCAGTTGCTTCGGCTTACCCAGATAATTTTGTCTTTCTTCTCTGTGTTTTAAAGCTCCTTCACTGAGATTCCCACCAAGGAATTTGTACCTGTGATCCCGATAATATCAAATAAAACCTTGACATGGTGTTTTTTTTAGTCTGTTCTTAAAAAAATATTACCATCTAGCAGCAACAGTAATTATAGATCCTGTCAGTTGGTTATAACGCAGTAAGTTGAAGTTGTTATAGAGCAAAAAAGTTCATTTACTTTTTTGTATGTCAGGTTATTTTTTGAGTCAAATTTTAACAATAACTACTGTACATCTGACAAATTATATTGTGCTGTCCATATGGTGATTAAGATCAGAAAATTACATGTAAAAATGTCATTTGTCTTTGGTGACAAACCAGTGTCACTCCAGGCAGTTATTTCCTCAGACAAACTGTTTAACGTGTTTTGTTTTTACCCCGTGAGTCAAAGTTTGTTATTTTAATTTTGCAATTATAGACAACTTTGTCATCTACATTACTCACTCGAGCAATAGAGGCAGAAATCTTTTGCAAAAGTCTTAGAGATGGATGAACTCACCATTGAAAGGGAGCATCATGTGTTAGAGGGCAGAGCAATGAAGAGACCAGCTTTGCTCACCTCATAATTTAGCTCTCAGTCTGTCCCCTGGAGCTTATTCTTAGGGCTCCATACTAGAGACAGACAGTGAAGCTCAGCCCTCTGCTCCTGCTGGTTTTTTTGGGTTTTTTTTTTTCTCTGAAGTTCTGGCTCAGTGCACGTTATTACTCTCCAGGGGAGGAGGTGTTCATCAGCCAGGGACTCCATCTTAGATTGTTGTCAGCTGTATGGAAGGATACGACCCATATCATTGTGCAGTGTGTTCCACTGTATCTCTGTCACTATCCGTCACTGATGGGAGAGCTGCTAAGCTGCTAAAATCAAGTGAAAGCTGCTGTATTGCAATGGCTGAATTAATCAAATACTGTTAAAAGAAAACTAAAGCATGTTAGATGGTTTTATGGGCAATAATGATATTTTGGGAAAACTTCTTATTTGCCTTCTTGCGGTATGTAAGTAACAAAGCAAAGGCTCACTTAAGCTAAGAATAAAAACTTCAAATTGGTGGCAACAGCTAGGTGGTTTTGTGTAAAAGTCAAAATCTCGTTACTTCTACAGTACAAAGCTAACTAATTAACGCTTTGTGTACTGTATGTAAAACGGATGTTGCTAGAGAGCTAGAGACAAAGACATAAACCACTGGAGGTTGACCTCCTGGAGGATCTGGGTGAATCTGTCTCAGTAGCTTATCAATCACCACTTTACTTTAGCCCACGGTCACATAGACCTAGAGAGAAGTTGGCAAAATCTGAAAACCACTGGTTGTTAGGAAAAAAAAAAAGAAATCTTCTCAAGAAGTTGGCAAATGGTTGCTGGACACTGATGTCAGTCACTGTGAGACTGATTGGTAATGTCCTGTTCACACAGGCCTAGAGACTGTTAAGTGACCCCACTGACAAGCTTCTACGGACGGTATCCCTCTGAAGAAGTTGCTTCTCTTCAAGAAGTAGCGAAACTGTGAAAAGTCAACATAATCAGGACACAAAACCTTTTTGCCTTCAAAGTAAAAGTTGTACCTTTGAAACATGCTGAGTGAAACGATGAAAAACACACCAGGTAAGTATAAACAGTGACTGTGATAAACACAAACGGACTTGGTGGCCTCACACTAATGCAGGCTAGCAGAAGATCTGGCGAAGACTCGTTGAGCTGGTCTTAAGCACTGGCAGTCCAAATTACCAACGGGTGCTGATTGTGGGTAGAATGAGGTAGCCCTGCCCAGAGGTGGAAGCTCACCCGACCATGACAGGTTCTTTCTACTCACTTTCAGTTAGGAACTCCAGCAATCTGTTGCCAAAGAATATACATTGTGCCTATCAACCAGTGGCTACTAACCAGTCTCTATGCTCTTAGTCCAAACTCGACAAAGATGAGATGAGAGATGAGATGAGATAGCCTTTATTTGTCAGTTGCAGGTCTTTTGCCCACAACCGAGATGACAGACCTTGCCGACCATACATACAATACACAAACATCACATTGGGGAGACAGGTCAGGCTAGGTAGCGAGGAAAAAAAACAGAAATGTGTAACACAAAAGGATAATACAGGAATGCACAGATATCAACACACCATAGCATAATAAACACAGACAGCAACATGGGAAAGAGTTCCAGTGTGTACATCTGATCTGGGACCGCTGCAATCTTTCGACTGCGCCTCCAACTGACCCGATGTCCACATCAGAGGGGAGGTAAGCGTTGGAGGTGGCGTTGGATCCAGGGTAGGGAGGGTGATGCGTCGGTGAGTGCTTATCAGTATCAGTATATGTATGTGTGTGCGTGTCCATGGTTCAGCTGAGACAGTGTCCTTCGCCCTGCCAGGCTAAGTAAACAGTCTTCCAGCCAACCCAGGTGGCCTTGCATGGAATGGGAAGGAACAGACTAAACACAGTCGTTATCAGGGTGTTTTGTTCAGCTCCAGCCTTGTAGCTGGCGCCGAGAGGGTATCCGCATGAAGTGATGTTATTTTTTTACTTTAGTGCGAACAGCTCATATGAATTTCAAAGCAGTTCTACAGTCCAACACTGGTCTCTCAATCTCCCGTTGGAGAGCTGCGAGCTTCGCCATACTTGCGTTCTGTGATGTTGTCATTTCTTGTGCTCAAGGAGCCAATTTCTGAGAACTCACGACAGTGTGCCTCCCCGAGATGTCATCCAATTTTGCGCCTAGAGATGTTATTCCGAGCTAGCCCTTCCGAGATGTATCCAGTCTGCAGTCAGAGATCTTATTCTGAGTATTCACAGCAGCCGTAGCCTCTCCAAGCTCTTATCCGTGCTGCACTCAATGAGCCCATTTTGAGAAACTCACGCCTCTCCCATCGTTCCAATCCCAGCGGGCAGCCTTGTGGGGGTTTGAACAGCCGGTTCCGCTTTCTTAATTCTTCGATAAATCAGGGCCAAGCCAGCTCCGATCCGCCAGAACCCTGTTACCATGGTTCCGAATAGGTAGATATCTTCAGCACTCAGGCTCACCCAAGCCCAAACTTCTTGTTGAGAAAGGGGTGTCAATTGCATTTAGGGACCAGTTGATCCAATCCATAATTCCTCTTTTAGGTTTTAGAGAACAGACTGTGAGAGAGTGTTCCAGGGAAAATACAAAAAAAACACGAGACTAGACAAGGACATAAGCAGGGAAGATAAGGGAGAGGAGAAAAAGTGCGTCCGCCTCCTCCGAGAGCCAAAGAAGAATGGCACAGTCAGTCCACCCGCTGACCTGGAAGTTTAGTTTAAAATTGGTTATCTATTGGTGATATCTGTTAGAAAAAACATCAGACTCTGATATGAACAGTGAGAAGTGTAGCATTTACAGCAGTCTTTATATTGCACTTTACACTGTCCTTTAAAATAGCTTTGATCTGTCAAGTTCAACTCCTTTATTCATTGTGAAGTCAGACTGTTGATGGGTGACCTAGGTGACTTTTCCATAGGCTGTTATCAATCACCTTCATCTAAAGTGAATTAATTCCAGATTAGTGAGCGAGGGTGTAATTAGATTTCATGAGCAGCGAGTTAAGGGGCTAAGCAGAGCTTTGTGGAGCAGCACTGTGCTATGAAGGCATTGCGAATTAGAGAGTAGATAAGCACGAGAGAGGCCTTCAGTTCTTAGCATGGTGAAGATGGGTGAAGAAGGTTGTTGGGTGAAATTTGTATTGATTCTTCAGTGAGGAGGAAGGGAGCCAGGTGATAAACTTAGCCTGCTTAAGTTGACAATCAATACAGATTTTAACCCTTCCTGAGGAAATAAGCATCAATTACCTGTAACGCAGCAGAAGAACTGCAGCGGATAATTACATCTCACACAACAGGTCAGCGGGTGGACTGACTGTGTCTTCTACCTGACAAGGTGGTTAATACAATTCAGCATGCTCAGAAGGCAGCCCTATGCTCTTGTTACTGCAGCTACGTACCGTTGAGTGAGGTCGTTTTCCCTTCAATCAGCTTGACCTTTTCCTTTGTGACATTAAGTGGCTTTGCCAGTTCACGGCGTCACTCAGACATAAGCGTGAGCACAGTTTGTGGGAATGTATACTGTGGGTTGATGAGAAAGTTTATGGTGTGTTGGCCTTGTTCAAGTAGCACTGCGGCACGATATTGTCCCCAGATGGTATTTCTAGAGAAATTAATGAGCTATCCATTGCTGTGATAAATATGATCCTTATCAGCAGGGCAGGAGTCAAAGTTTCTTAGACACTGTCTGATCCAGAAACTGCTTTAGCTGAAGTATGGGGAAAAAAGTGTAAACACTGTTAGAGTACAGCAGACTGTGAGGTACTTAGTAATTGAACTGTGCTTATGGTAATGCTCAGAATAAACATTGCAGATGGCCTTGATCATCTGTCTGTGATGCTACTAGAACATTTCTAATTAGTTCATCAGAAATCAAACAAAGGCAACCTAGGATTAACATGTTTCTCCTTGTTAGCAAGCAGACATAATCTTTTGCTCAGCAGCTTCCACCGCTAATCCAGTGCTTTTTTTTTTTTGCATGAGTAACAACTGTAAAGAATGATTACTTTTTAAATTTAGTTTTCCCTTTAAATAGTGGAAAAAAGACAAAACTCCTGATAAGCCTTCTCTGACCTTGAATCTGTTTAGAAGACATAATATTGAGATTTAGTGCTGTGGAATTCTTATGGGCAACCTTTTAAAAATGATAAAACCTCTATCTCACTCAAAGAATTTAAAGGAACACTCAAACAATTTTAACTTAGATTTTTGCTTTCATTTTAATTCCAGCCCTCAGATTGTTGGTTTCCACTGACTGTTGAGTATATCAGTATATCAACATTTTCAGCTTGAATATTTCATTGGTGAAGACGCGTAATTTAAGTATCAGCTTAACATTTCTCAGCAGTGTGGTCATGGGTGCTCATATTAAACATGGTCAAAGCTTTAAATAATGAGATCAGTATAATATGCAGTACGAGTAATCTCCATGACCCAAAGCTCAGACTTTATACTGCTGCTACAAATGTAATGGTACTTTTCCCTTCTTAGTTTAGCCTTTTACTTTTGATAAATGGAAATGGACTGGTTCTCTATATGGTGCTTTTCTACTCTGTGCACTTAAAATACTTTGTACTGCAAACCATATTCACACACACATTCAGAGCTTTGGTCAAAATGTTCCAACTCTTCCTACGTGGTTTAGCTCAGTGCCTTGAGCAGGTGACCACATGCCATATGGCTGAGAGCAGTCAGCCGGGGTTTGAGTCTGACCTGTGGCCCTTTGCCGCATGTCTTCCCCTGTCTTTCTCTCTCTCTCTCCTTTCATTTCTGTCATTTCTTCACTGTATCTGTCAATAAAGCTGAAAAAGGCCAAAAAAAAAAATTATTACAAAAACTCTTTCTACCTATAGTACACACTAGTGGTGCAACGGATCACGGTTGATCCGTAATCCGAACCGATCCCACTCCACGGTTTGGCACGCACGTGATCCAAAGATTCGAAATAGAAGGAAAAAAGTATGTGTATGGTGCGTGTGGTCAGTCTGTCAAGCAATAGTTATGGCCAGCGCTAGCGGTCCAAGTGGAGGAGCAGAGGAGTTTGCGGCATTTAAGCAGCCCTTTGCTGCCCAATCCGACCGGGCTAAAGCTATTACAAAAGCTACTGGGGTGTTTAGCTGCAGAACGGAGGCCGTATTCCCTTGTACAAAACAAAGGGTTTAACCACTTGGCCACATGCAGTAAATTTGGGCCCATGTGGGTTTTGGCAATGTCTGATTGGTTGAAGTGACGTGAACGTGGCATCGTTACTGTGATTCTATTGGCTAGAATGATTAAAAAGAGGTGTCAATCATGCAAATAGACCAAAAGAAACCAAAGTTACAGCCTCTCGGAGTTTAAAGGGCCAGAGACCAATTAAACGCTCCATGCGCACAGCAGAAAAGGCCCATTGCCATGTAAATGTGTGGTTATTTCTTCAAAAATATATTTTTAAAAAAACATTTTAGGCCTGTTAATAAAATTTATTAATTTCTGCTCTTTAATACCTAAAAAATTCAACTGGCATGGTGTCCAATTGTGTGCCAAAACATACAAAACATTTTTGTACAACGTGTGGATATTCATGTATTGACAGGGCTGTAATTTTTCACTGTTTCACTTTAGAAACATAAATCTTTGCATACATGATGTTTATATGTTGGTTACTGAATTTCTGGAATGAAATGCAAACTGAAGCATATTTTTAAAAGGGTTATATGCTTAAAAAAAAAAAAAAAAAATACATTCTGCGAGGATAAAATCAACTTACTTTTTCTGTGTTCCAGTCTCAGTAACTTTGACACAGTAATATCTGCTTCAATATTTACACCTCTGATGAAATCTCACAAGTGTTAGCTTTATTTTGATAACAAGATTGTAAGGACAGAGTTTGTAATTGCAGAGAAATAATCAATTAAATTTG
Source organism: Neolamprologus brichardi (assembly GCF_056152115.1). Lineage (NCBI taxonomy): Eukaryota > Metazoa > Chordata > Actinopteri > Cichliformes > Cichlidae > Neolamprologus > Neolamprologus brichardi. Next base: position 29,597,920 of record NC_142117.1, read on the forward strand.
GGCATTACATTTTTGAGCAGGAAGCTCAGAAACCCCCTTGGGGCTTAAGAGGTTTTAAACTATGATGAACGTGCTTGAGCCATGCTATGATATCCTGTTGTGCGTCCACTTCAGTGACAAGATCGTATCCAGGCATGTATGTATGAGCAGGAAAAGTTTAAAGTTATGGTTGAACTGTCCCAGGCATCTTTTGTTGCCCAACTATGAATGGGTGAACCTCCAGGTCAACGGAAACTTACATGACTGTGACCGCTCATTATATCACAGCGGAGTGGTAGATACAAAGCCCTGTACTGCCCTATATTGCACCTTAATTTTTTTTTATATATTTGCGTGGAACGAGTCTTGAATTGAATGCTTTCAATAGGCAAAAAATACTTAAATAAGTTAATAAGTAAATGTTAAAAATGTTTCTTTTTTTCTTTTTTGCTGATCCGAAAATTGATCCAATCCGTGACTTCAAACCGTGATCCGATCCGAACCGTGAGATTTTTGATCCGTTGCACCACTAGTACACACACATGTCTAAAGGTTGTCATATACATGGGACATCACTAACATGGCCATCTGTGAGCCTTCTGCCCTTCAAAATTAAAACAAAACAGATCTAGGTGTGGTAGGAAAGACTAAACCAAGGTCCACAATCAGGTAAATAAACAATATTTTGAACCATGAATAATGCACAACTACTCTAGCCCAAGAATAAAACAGTGCAGCTGGAAATAAGCATAATAAGTCTCCCCTGAAACAAATCTTCAGTGTGATTTGCATTATTATAGAAACATTACACCAAATTTCAGCCTTTAAAACTTCCACTGAAGTTTTTAAAAGTTAGGTGTCTAAACTTTTCTTTTGTATGTTTTTCAGAAACTGACCAACAAATTGGTGGTGTTTATGCAGCTAAAGCTATAATTTTCATCAAAATACCCAATTTACCTCATCACTGTGTGAAAATGCACTCTGTATTCGCTGCTTAGCTTTTCTAACTACAAGGTGTTGCATCCATTTGTGAAAACAGCGGTGAATAGTTTACCCAGTGGGGTCCAAGTGTACTTTTAGGTATTTTTATTTTCTCTATCAAAGCTAAACTTGACCTGGACATTACAGCATCTGACTGAGAATGTGTAAACACAGTTTGAGTGGACTCTTCAGAACCATTAGCTAAGGTTACATGGTAATTGCAGGCTGATTGCTGGCCTTTAATGCAGATGCCTCAAGCCTCAGCGGGATAAACATGGCCCTTACAGGTTTCATCTAATTCTTTCCAAAAGCACCTGCCTGAGTTCTGTAAAACATTTTCAAGAGAGCTAATTAGCCTCTCTGACAACAGCATAATAGGGAAATAGACAATAGGAATTCTTTTTCCAATACATGCCCAATTCGAAAGCAAATTAAAGTGAGAGAGCACCACTTAGACACCGCTGTTCACACTAAAATAGCTCTATTGAAGCCATCTGGCCAGTAACGGCTGCCCTCTTGTTGCCACAGAAACCGGCGCCAGCCACTAACTTCATATCTGAACACTTCCCAGAAAGAATACAGTCAGTACCCTCAAGCATTATTGCCAAAAACAGTCTATCTGTTCTGCTCTAAGTGTAAGATATTATTAGTTTACTTAATAAAAAAAAAAAGCAATACACACTGAAAAAAACCCCACGGAGAAGGAGGAGGAATCGAGCAGAGGAGAATGAGTAAGAGAGAGTGATAGAGAGTGATAGAGACAGGGAGACGGAGAGACAGCAGGACATGAAAGAGGAGTTTGTAGCACTGTGCAGCTTTCCCCTTCAGCCCCAGCTGCTTTATACACTGAGTCTTTTTATGTACAAGTGCCCGAGTCCTCCACTGAGAGCCGGACCCACAAAGAGCCCTCACAGCCTCAGGCTCATGGAAAGGTGACACAATCAATAGCCTCTCCCCTCCCAGCTTCTTCTTCATGCTGGTATTGTCAATACGGATGGCTGTATATTCCCCCTTCACAACTCAATGCAACTTTGAACTTATTGAAGCAAAGTACAACTAAAAATAATGGTGAAAAGGGCAGTAATCATACTGGATTGAAGCAGATTGTTTTGTTTGTGTCTCCAAAAATCCATCCCTGAGAGTTCCCACTTCACAGGGTCCCTGAAATTAGAAAATATTCCAATAAACCAGAGGGGGCACACATTTCTGGTTATCTTTGTATGGGGGTACTGAAATCTATTTGTGGTACAGTTATTCCACAGTTTATTTGTGGATGTTGTTTTCTCATTGATGTGTGCTGGAAGAAACCTGGAAATGTACTTGTCCGCCTTTCCAGAACAAATGTTGCGCACGCTCTATACGTACGAATGCAGCGCTGCAGCTGATTGACATTTCTGAAGTGTTTACAGATTGAAATAGAAGAGTCCTGTCCTTGAAAAAGTTTTATAACCTTACCAACCTTCTTCAAAATTACGATTTTCAGTAACTTTGCTGTAATCCCGTGGTGTAGTCTTTGCTGTTATTACTGCTCCTTTTTTGCTGCAGCCCTAGTGAGGATTTCAATGCACTACACAAGACTTAAGTCAAACAAAACTATGTCCTGAAAACTGTGAAAAACATATTCGATACTTTCGCTCGGAACATATAGTTTTATGTGGTTAGAAAATATTACCTAACACGTTATTAACGTGCATGGGCGGGTCCCAATAGGCTTTAAATGAACTTTCTATAAAGCACATGATATCCTCACACTGAAGAAGTTTGCCCTCAGTACTTTTTTTTTAAGTTTGTGTATTGAATTAAATAGTGCAACATCTATCCTCTTATGTTCTTAGCCTCAAAATTATTCCACTATGTGAATGATGAAACTGCATTCCCTTAATGAGCTGAACTGAATACAAATACATTATTTATGCAGCGCTCAAAAAAGTCCAGATTAGGTCTGAATCTTTGTAGAAAGAGAATGTGAAAGTGTCAGAGTTGCATGATAAAAACAGAATCAAGTATCACACAACAATACCTCGATGTTGATAGCGTTGTGGTATTCTGGGGTGTGATTATTGATGTTTTTCCTCAGTATCAGGATGACTGCGTTGGTGTCTCAGAGACAAAAAAAATAGTAACGACGATAAAAGAGAACCATGTGCACACTTTAAGTTCACAAAATCGCATACTATATCTGTACTCTAATTCATTGCTTAAAATGTGTCTAAAAAGTGGGATAAGTACAGAGGTCCTTTATTGCAATCAGGTTTTTATACTAGCGTTTAATATACTACAGTATAAAGCTATGTTTCTGACCAGGAGCTTTGTTTTTGGTTGTGAATTAAATCTCAGTTTTCAGTTTTATGATACCATTATACCATAGTATGTTTCCCTCCAACGCCTTCATTTACATTATAAATTTGTTCATAATAAGACCTGAGTGTATCAGTAGCATCCGCATCCACATCCACATTCACTCAGTGTTGAGCTAAAGGGACTGAAAATGCCAGCCAATGAAAACATCAGATCTATGTGGAGCAGTTAATAATTAATTTGAGCAAAAAAACTGAAAAACAAAAGCATAAATGTCATATTTCCATTTTTTTGCAGCAGTTTATTGGCTCCAAAATGGATAATTAGCACCACCAGCTGTTAAGCTTTTTTTTTCTTTTCATTTTTTTTAACAGATGCTTTCAAAGGTTGGTTGAGAATACTATCGATGATAAAATGTCTGTCTCATACTGATGGATTTATGTATTCAAATGTATTTATGTTGTGAAAACACAGACTCTGAATTTCAGCTCCTTGTAGTTAATTTAATAGACAAGATGACTCGAGGGGACAGTGAATGTCTCCCAGCGTGACTTACTAATATACACCCCTCAATGAAATTACTATATTGGTCTTACTGGATTAATAAACTATCTTACTATACACTGACACCAGTCACTTAATTGAGTGGACATCAGCACTAAGTACAGCTATAACTGAGCTGTCTGACACTGAGGATCTGAGCCACTCTGGTTCTGCCAGGCAGAATACATTAGTCCTGTCCAGCACAGCCCGAGGTAATATTAAAAAACAGATTCCCTAAGGGCAAAATTCCTCCTTAACTCCTGGCTGCTCTTTGCACATTTCTTAACCACAGGCAATTTATTTTTGCATTGTTCTGTTGTGAGTAGAAAAACATCTCTGTAGTATATTCCAAAGCCTTTGCTCCTAAATTCACTATTAACAGTTTTCTGAGGGGTTTCGTATGTTTTTTGTTTGTTTTTTTGGATCACGTCAGGATTCATAGTAGGTAGCCACAAGTTATGATGGATTTGTGGTGGAGGAAAGCCAAGGGATAGCATGAACAGTATGAATTATTTTATATAGCTGGACTGTGTAACAGAGATACTGTTTCTGTAGCACTGATTGTTTTTATTTAGTATGCACACATAGCAAATGCAAATTTACCTGCCAGGCCTTGTAAATTGCATTTTATTGTTTAGAGCCTTGCAGATGTGGACATAAATGATGTGTGTTTGCTTGCACATAATACCGGCTCTAACTTACAGCAGTAAATGTATAGTATATTCTTACATTATGTTTAATTTTCCTTAGGAAAGCCATAATAGGTGGATAATGGATTTTGTTCAAAGTTTTAGCTTTTAGCACAGATGCACTAGTTTCTGTTTTAAAATTTAGAGTATCAAAACAATTCAGTGCACGGACATGACTGGAAAATTACCCTTAATTATTTTTTAGCCGAGAGTTTTTGTCATTAAAGTATTTGATAACATGGTTTCGTTAATGTTTTTATCTTTACCTGCGTCTTCTGACACCTATTTGGATGAAACCTGATTTTTCTTTCATACTTATCATATCTACTATGATTGAAGTTGATTAAATACCCAAAACAACTTGCATTTATGCTATAGTCACAGAGTCAGCAGTGTTTGGAGATGACAGCATGACCAAAATTATTGCATCTGTGTGTAATAAGCTTGTGATCTTATTACTTTGAAGAAAAGGATCATGTCTGCAACTACTTAGTCATCTCCAAAGCAATTTTGGAGTGTCATGAAGAAGAAAAAATCAGTCTGCTATCAGTTTGCCATTGACTGGTGTCAAGCAGGCAATTGCATTCAGTCTATGATAATAGGACTGTGCTAAATCAGGAAAAATTGTAATTCTGTTGCAATATACTTGCAGAAATTTACATTAAACAGAAACCGACATTAAGAGCTCACTTTCAGAGTCCAGCTAGAACCTCATAGATTTGAAACAAAAACAAATAGTGATTTAGTTACTGCAGAAGAGCAATTTAACTAGAAAATAACATATTTACTTTGCAGCCTTGCTTTTACATAGGAATATAACCTATTACAAAGATACATGATGAAAAGAAGTTGCTTCCATTGACTGACTCATTTTAATGGCAGTGTGTTCATCTGTCTACATGTATGAATTTCGATGGCAACTACAGGGTGGGCCATTTATATGGATACACCATAATAACATGGTAATGGTTGGTGATATTAAAGTCCTGTTTGTGGCACATTAGTATAGGTGAGGGGGCAAACTCCTCAAGATGGGTGGTGACCATGGTGGCCATTTAGAAGTCGGCCATCTTGGATACAACTTTTGTTTTTTCAATAGGAAGAGGGCCATGTGACACATCAAACTTATTGGTAATGTCACAAGAAAAACAATGGTGTGCTTGGTTTCAACGTAACTCTATTCTTTCATGAGTTATTTACAAGTTTCTCTTTGTTCACAGCCATTGACATGTCGAAGAGGTTAACACGTGAGGAGCGGATCGAAATTGCGTTGATATCTGGTGAACGCAGTAACCGGGTCATTGCAGCAGATTTCAATGCAAGACACCTACGAGACCACCCATCTCCCATGCTACAGTTAGCAAACTGCTAGCTAAGTTTCGTGAAGCTAGTTCAGTGTTGGATTTGCTAAGAGTGGCATTAGTCAAACATCCCTTCGGCGGATATTAGCTACTTACAAATGGCACCCTTGCAAACTCCAGCTACTGCAGCATCTCAACGAGGATGACCCAGATCGGCGCACAGAATTTGCAGAATGGGCACAACAAAAATTGGAACAGGACCCTCAGTTCACGCAGAAGATTTTGTTCAGTGATGAGGCAAACTTTTATGTGAATGGTGAAGTTAACAAACAAAACCACCGCTATTGGTCTGACACTAACCCACATTGGATGGATCCCAGCAACACTGTTGGAACAACAAAAGTGATGGTTTGGTGTGGTATATGGGGTACAACGATAGTGGGTCCATTCTTCATCAATGGAAACCTCAAGGCCACTGGATATTTACAATTGCTACATGATGATGTGTTTCCCTCTTTATGCACTGAAGCTTATATGCAATTGACAGCTATGGTCCTTAGTAATTGTTTTTATTAGGATAATAGATGACTTTAAACACTGAAATCTCCTGTTGGTCATTAGTTTTAGCTAACAGTAAAAATTGGATAAATGATGATTGCTAATCGTTAAGACCAAGACAGCAATAAACACAACCTTTTGGTATAACTGTCACCATTAAAGAGGGTTGTCTAAAGCCCCTTTGTAACCACTGGTCACTAAGGAAAAATATGCATTCCCCTGCTGGTTGGCAAATGGTTCCTGCTGGCTATCAAAAAGTGGAACTGGTCCCAGACAGAGTACTGCTGCAAAAATCACCACGTGATTATTAAAATTTCACAGTTTTACTACTGCTCAATGAAAAATAAGTGTTTTCAGTCAAGTCAACATCTGCCATGCAAACTATGGATGACATAGTCTGTTAGCAAGCAAAGCAATGTCAAGAAGATTTTCTGACAGGCAACCTATATTATTTGCAACTATTTGCAAAAAGTTTAATTTGCCAGCAACTGCCAGTAACCCACTGGGGAACACATGTTTTGTGTTGATCTCTAGGTCTCACTGACTGGGATCTAACTTAAATGGAGCCATCATTTTAACTTGGAGTGCAGTGTTTATTCCTATACCATAACAAAACTTTAACCAAAATTTCAAGTGATAAAAATAAACAATTTCGCCACCAGTCATTAGTAATGCTTATGAGTGGCAAGGTTAACCAATGCTATCTAATCATCCATGGCAGAAGATGAAACACACTTTAATATATGTGTAGCTGTATCTGTAGCTGTTCTAGTTCAAATTCTAGTTGTTGAGTGATGTATTCACACTGTTGTTGACTTATTATCACAACTGATGATTTTATTACTCTAGATAAAAGCGCATAATCAAGTAGCTCCTTGGGCTCTAAACAAGCAACAAACAAAGCAAAACACCACCATGCCGTTTGTAGCAACTCACGGGCTTGGTTGAAGACAATGTGTGAAATTTATCCAAAAAGAGATTCTCCATTGAAACTAGTGTTAAAATTCATAACTTATGAACCTAATTTGTTTTTGTCTTAAGCCTAATGACATACACAATTACAGGTGAGCCAGAATAGGAGGGTGTATCATTAACTATCTCTTAAGTGTCATATCAACTAACTTAAGTCCCTGAATCCAACCTTTGAGCTCCGACTTGTGGTGTTGTCTTTTTTAAAAATAGATTTTTAAGCAAATATATGACATATTACTAGTTGTATATAAAATGTACTAACAAACTGCTTAAGAAGCCTGTATTTGGGTAAATATAATTGTGATATTTTATGTATGTGCACCAACAGCTTGTGGATGCTATGGGTGCATCTTGCAAAACAAGCTAGCTGGTGTTAACAAATAATATGCATGACTGTTATCCATATGTGGTCACTTCCAGTTCCAAGAAAACCAATATGACAGAATTAAAAAAACGGTAAAAGATATTCCACAAACTGGATATCACAGTGACTATGTCCATCTTCTGCGGTGTGCCCTTTGAGCAGTAGTGGAAGCACTAATATGATTCACATTGTTTTATTCACAAGGTCATGTGAAGTTTCATTTTTGCTACTTGAAATCACTGGAGTATTTGAATAATTAAGATTCTCTTCCTGTGTATCGCCTATTTTAAATTTTGCTTTGCTAACTTGCTTTACAGAGTATTAGAAGAAATAAGTTAATTCCCATTCAGGTATATTAATTCTTAAATCAGAATTTAAAGCATCCATTGGATTCTGTTTTAGGTAGTAACACACTGATAGCAGCAGCTCTTTGTCTCTGGTGAGAACCAGAACAATCCGGCTAAGGACGGCTGTATCACCTCAGGTTTGAACTCCGTGTTCGTCCGCCCAGTATGTAATGGGAAGAGTAACCCTATCATTCCCTTAACAACAATGCCCTTCCCCACAGCCAGAGACAACAGGTTTGAGTCCTCTCTCAAATGATAAAAAAAGAACAAGATGAGAGGAGATGAATGCCTTTAACAAATGTCAAGCCGGTGCAGCCAAACCAGCTTCTTTTCTCTCCCTTGGTAAGCCCATGATCCTCTGTCCAGAGGAGATATTGGAAAAATACAAATGCAAATCCTCTGCCTCCCAACAGTTCCACCTGGGAGAGTCTCTAGCTGTCAGTTAATGAATGGCAGAGAGAAACTAAGTGTGTGTGTTTGTGCATGTGCATGTGCCGGTGCATGTGTGCGTGTGTCAATAAGAGACAATGAGAAAAGAGGAGAAGAAACAACACAAAGAAACAAAGAATATGTAGGTGTGTGCACTGGCTTATAGTTTGTATGTGTGACCCATGAGTACGGGAGGTTTGATTGACCATAACCTTTGTGGTTTGTGTGTGTGTCTGTGTGTGTGCGTGTCCACTGCAAGAATTGAATACTATTTGAAATGGTCCACCTGGGACCCTGATCCCATCCGGCTCCCGTAAGCAGCTCAGGTGTTGTATGAATGTGATTTATTTCCAAACAGAGAGATCCAAATGGAGATGAGGCAGGGACCACTGCGGCTGTCTGGAGAGATGGAAAGAGAGAGAAAGCGAGGAGGAAAAGCAGAGTGAAAACACCATAAATGGTGAGGGAGGCTACTTTCTGTTTGCTTGAGTGAAAGGCAAAGTCATTGTGCTGCTTGACTGCAACTTTGCAGCATAAAATTATGCAGAACTATGACTACGAAATGAGATGGAGATTCTGGTTTTGTTGTCAGTAAGATATTCAGATAAATTACAGATTTTTTGGTGCATACTACTGGCTTCTTAACAGTTTGGCTTGAGAAATTTGACACTAGTTTGTCGTATACTGTTTCATGAAGGTGGCTACATGGTATAATTGTTCAAACATTTGCCTCAGACTCAAACGATCCCCAGTTAGAGATTAGGAGGATACACAAAACCTAGTTCAGGAAGTCACAAATTAGTGTACACCAAATGTTGGTCCCAAGCCTGGATAAATGGGGGGAGGCTGGGAAAAGAGCATTGGGAAAGACATCTGGTGTAAAAATCTGCCCAGTCAAACATGTGGATCCATCAGCTGTGGCAAACCCCGGGGAAATAAGGGAGAAGCCAAAGTTTTATCTTCTTCCTCAATTCTGTTTTGTAAAAGGATGCAGGAAAGTTATTCTTCATGTGTCTTCTATTTGGTAAGCATCATATGTGGTAACTTAGCTTACCAAATATGTGATATTGCAAAATATATTTTAATGATATAATGTATATTATGAATGTAGTTGCTAATTTCCAGTGGGAAATGTTCTCTGTGTATTGCCTGTATTTATTTATTTATTTATTTTAAAAAAACAATATCTCTTGGCATATAAATCATAGTTAGTTTTATTTCAAAAACCTAAATCATTAGTTTAAAAATGTAGACAAAGTAACTCCACTCACCCAAAGCCTTAAACAGGATGCTGTAAAATGTTTCTCTGAAGGAAAGAAAAAATACCAGTATTGCTCCTCAAAGTGCTCTGAACAACCCTACTATTTACCAAGACCTCCTCTTTCCCACAGCGCTGGTATGTATTGTAGAAGTTGTTGTGTCTACAGAGCAGCTTCATATGCTGCTTAACACTGACATGATAAATAACGTGCAAACCGAAACCTTCTGCAACTATGCTCATAAAAATGACTTATGTGACATCATGTGTTTGCTCATAGCTCAATGAAAATGTACAGTGGTCACTCCCTGCTTTTCAGATTTGGCACCTTACAGCTTTGTCCACTTCCTCAAAACATGAATCAAGTTGAAGAATAATTGCCCTTTTCTAAAGATAAGCAAGCATACAGTAAGCTGAATTACACCACAATAAAACTGCTACAATTACAAGTCTGACGTTAGTAGTCCATCCACAGACTCAGACGTTGGTTCAAGGGAATAAAAACTTCTATTCTTGTTGCTTTCCAGAGTTTCTTTACATTGACTTCTTTCAAATGATATCAGTAAATATCATCAAGTTGGAAATTAAGCAATGCCCGATCCTTGATGATGAATGACATTTCCTCCACATTTCAACCGACACGTGTCAAACACAATAAGGTGTGTGGTGATGTGAAGGCTATAAAGTCAGAAGCAATCTAAGATTCTCAGAGGTTAGCACCTGCATCTCCCCGATTCTTTCTCTGCCTTCCTCCTTCTTTCTGCTACACTAAAACCCGGAGCTGCCCCTACTAACACCGATGACCTCGAGTTTCCACGGGGAATCAGGCAGGGCTGAGGGGGAAAATGAGAAAGAGAAGAGCTGGGATACAGCGGTGTGTGTTGGTGTGCGTGGCAGGAATGTGAATGAGCATGATACTGGGTGTGATGTTTCACACAATGACTACAAATGTGCCCATTCATTATTGTTTAACTTCTTCCATTTTCTCAGCGAGGGCTGTTTGTGTGTGGACCTGCTTTCTTGTCTAATGCCCTCTCATCCCTCACATCTGTGGACCACTCAGCACAGATGTGTTTGCAGTGTGATCAATGAGCTCTTCAGTCAGTACAACAAGATCTGTCGAACGTGATGACATAAACACAGCATGAGTGCATGTTTGAGTCGCCTCACAGAATGTAATGTGCTGCACATTTTAAGCGTGCAAGGTGGTTTCTGGCTGGCGCTGGAATTACACCTGACCTTTAAACACAAACACCTCAGAGCTGCTGATCTTACACATTGCCTGCCCCTGTCACATGTAATCATATTCCTGTAATAACGTGATTAATGGTTGCTCAGCCTGCGTAATAGAAAATAAAGTGTGTGGGAATTTTATGATTAATTTGAATGTACATTACAAATTCATATGAGCTGGATGGCCATTTAATTGAACGGACGAGTGTGCAGATTCAGACTCAGGTGAAGAGTCAAGTGTGTGAAATAGGCAGCGGCCGGGTTTGAATCAAGCCGGAAATTAATTCTCACAGCTACTGTAAATGAGATGTTCTCTATCACAGATATGACAGAGGAATTTCATGGAATGAATTCCATGTCATCTTGATGATCCTCTTTCATTCACTGTAATTTGACTGAGAATGAAAAAGTTGGCCTGTGTGAAGTTAAGTCCTTCTGGCTTGCTTCCTCTCATTCTCGCTCTCCCTCGGGTGCAGAACTATTGACCTTGGGACTGACTGTAAAGAGCTGACGGCAGACATGACTTTTCCCTTTCATTCATTTCCTGTCCGCCACTCAAGAGCCCGTCGCCCCCCCCCCCCCCTTTTTTTTCTTGAGTCCAGTAAGGTCAGCCAAAACATTCATTAACCAAAGAAATGAAATTTAAAAAATGTTATTATAATCATTTCATGACTCTGTTAAGTTCAAGTAGGAGTAGGATAGTTTGACCATTTAAAACTGCATGCACTTAGATATGTGAGGCTTCTATTGGATGATTGCATTTATTGCATCTTACTTTAATGACCTCATAGAACCATATCACCCCAAAAGTGCATTTTGCTGTCAGACTGCTGGCTTACTTTGGTTCCTAGAGTATTTAAGAGTAGAATGAGAGGCAGAGCCTTCAGATTTAAGGTCTCTCTACTGTGAAACTAGGTCCCAGTTTTTGGGAGGCAGACACCCACTCTAGTTTTAAGACTATGCTTAAAACGTTTTGTTGTAATTAAGCATATAGTTAGATCTGACTCAGGTGACTTCTGAATCCTCACTTTGTTACTTTGTAATAGGCCTAGGCTGCTGGGGGACTCCCAACATGCACTGTGGGATTTTTTTTCACTCCCTCGCTGTGTGTTTATATATCACTCTGGATTTAGTCATTAGTTTTACATGATCTACAGTCATATACACATTCCTGCCTACAAATATCTATTTTAAAAGTGTTGTAAAACCTAAAAATACACTCTTCATACTCTCTGAAACATTAATTAAAGGTTAATCATCCTTTTATTCATGCCAGATTCTAAACAGAGTTGTAGTTTAAAATTTATTAAGATTTATTAAGATGTTTGCCAACCTGAGCCAAACTGTAAAGGCATGCAACATGATCATTATATACAGATATATTCAAATGTACATTTTGGTAACTCGTTATAGTAAGGTCCTTGTAATATGAGATAAACAAATAATTTTATCTAAAGTTAGACTTAGGCTGATTAAAAAAAAAAGATAATAATAATAATAATAATGGATTGCATTTATATAGCGCTTTTCGAGACCCTCAAAGCGCTTTACAATTCCACTATTCATTCACTCTCACATTCACACACTGGTGGAGGCAAGCTACAGTTGTAGCTACAGTTGCCCTGGGGTAGACTGATAGAAGCGAGGCTTCCATATCGCGCCATTGGCCCCTCTGGCCAACACCAGTAGGTGGTAGGTGAAGTGTCTTGCCCAAGGACACAACGACCGAGACTGTCTGAGCCGGGGCTCGAACCGGCAACCTGCCGATCACAAGACGAACTGCCAACTCTTGAGCCACGATCGCCCTAAGATGGTCATTTTAGGTGCATTTTGTTGCATGCTGCTGACTGTTACAAAGCAATTTGTAAGGGCGGTCAAAAACATCAAGTCCCTATTAGGTTGGTGCACAGTAATGAAGTGCTGGGTGGGCAGGTCTATGTCTTGCTGAGTTTAGATAAAGAGGCTGTGGAGCGGAAGATGTAATTAGCTATATTTACTGCCGCCAGCACAGGGCCTGAAGCACAGAAAGACTGACTGTTTCACAACTTGGTAATTGCACCTGCCTCCTCATTACGTTCATCTGACCATGAGTGAATCTAAAGCTAAATTTAAAAAAATCCAGAAATCAGCAGTGGGACAAAAAAAAAATCACTGTCATCTATTCTGACACAGAGATATGCAGGGAAATTCATGTTTCTACTCTTCATGAGTAGAAAAATGCTGCCATTGTTTTACAGAAAAGCACTGAAATAAAGCTTGTAGTTTGCCTCCTCACAGAAAATGAAAGACACATTCAGTTTCTTTCGTGATTATTATAGTGGATTAGAGCTATAAAGGCGTTATAAATGGTCCAAAACAAAAGCATTTCTCAAACTTCTCTGGTGTTAAGGCTACCTTAGGAAGTAATTATCATGTGAAGGGGCCAAAATTAAGACATACTCATAAAACAGCCAAAAAGGTTCGGAGTATCATGTGGTTGTTTCTGTCCTGGATGCAATTTCCTCTTTATCATCAAACAGATTTCATGTTGTGCAATAATTATAAAAGTAATGTGCAGATCTGTAGTCCTGTACCACTCCATCATTTAAAGAACTGAAGAATCTTTGTAATGCAAGTAATCATTGAATTATAACTGTAATCTAATTGCTGGATTTTGTAAAGTAATGCATTACATTACTGTGTTACTGTGTTGTATCATTGTTGTGTCATATGTCCTGCCAGTATTAGGCTGCTCTATCTTAACCTGTGGTTAAGTTCCAGTTACCCAAACTGATTTCCTTTACATAAACTTATCCAAAAAAACCCTTTAATTAAATTATTTGATAACTGGTTTCATGCAAAATATTCCACTGAGAGACTAGAGACTTGCTAAGAGAAAAAGAAAGCAGAGGACTTGAGACAGAAGCAGAGTTATTAGCCAAGGCATTTTGCAAAAATCTGACAGTTTGGAAGATACCGGGCACACAGATGGATAGCAAAGAAGTAGATTATGCTGCAGGAGCTGTTTGTGAAGAACATTTTGAACATTTGAGTTTATATCACGGTGAACTCTTATCAAAACTTCACTGACCACAGCCTCTGTTTTGCACTAAGCTACAAACTTTTATAACCCACAGATCTTTACGGTTCCCTTCTTTTGCTGTGCTCCAGATATATTCATTTGCACAAAACAAGGGGGTCTGTAAGGTGATGGGAGGTGGGAGAAGGCATCTAGTGAATACTATTGCTCTGATTCATCTGCAATATGTTAGGTCACTATATGACGAATTCAGGGTTTCAGCATAAGTGGGAGTGAATACTGTGCCAAAATCAAAAAGGCCATTTAGGTGATTCCTTGTGAAAGTAACTCTCTAAACATATCTAACGATGACCGTGTAGAGTTCCTGACATTTTAACTCGTCCCTCAGATAATATCCATCTGTACACCTTTTTTTGCCCTTAAATAAGCCATCCTTTGGCAAAGTTATGTTCATTATCTACCAAAGTGAAGGAATACGGCGCTACAATGATTAATGGCTTTGTTTGAGAAGGTGGGCTTGCTCTTTGAGAGATAACCCTTTGTATGTAAAGCAGAATGTGTTATCCATTCAAATAGCCTTATCTAGATACACAGAAGGTGTTCACAGCTCTGCACCGTTGTAATGAGGAGACAGAGAAAGATGCAATAATAAAATGAGACGCGCAGTCCTGCATTACCATATAGATAACCAATACAGTACAAGTGAGTTTGCGATCAATACGTGGGCGTGTTTGCTCCTGTGCAGTGTGAAATACAGAGAAAGCTGTTTTAGTTCTGAGAAAAAAAACAAAAAAACAGGAAGCAGGCAGAGAAATAAGGAATGATCGAACATAAAGCAGAAGCTGCATTTGTTTTAGTGCTGCTCTCTATCTCAGCCACTTGATGGAATACTTCCGTGTTTTGCAGTGCTACAGCATGACTGTGTTGCACCGGCCAAGGCTTTCACTCATTTTGAGAGGCACTTTCAAAGGGGTGATTGGATAACCTTTCCAGTGCACACCTTGGGCTAAATTGTAGTGCATGTTTATTGGAGCAGATCTGCTCCTAAGACCAAGCTCCATAAAACACATAATCCTTTATAGTGACACATCCGATTGCAGAGAGCTTGTCAAACGTTTCTGCAATCCATAAAATGTGCTCACAGGGGTTTTTTTTACGCTGGAGTAAGGATGTATGACTACTATTTACAGTATGCTGACCTCCTGGAAAAACAGTCATACTGTAGCAAAACACCAAACTTCCTGCTACATAGATCGTTACCTTTATTGGACGTTTTCCTTTTCTAAACCGTTCTTCATGGCACAAGTATGTAAAAAGTATTTCAGTTTTCAATATTAAGTCTAGAATGCTGCCTTTTGTTTAAACAGTACAACTGACAATAATTCATGAGAAAAGTTCTTTTTACTTCAGGTCCTTTTCATGCAAATCCCAATTATCCGTGATGGAAAGCACCTCCTGCCAAGTAACAAAAAAAAAAAAGGTTTTGTTGCGTTATTGGATCTAATAATGTGATTGATTTGACTTCTTTGTCTCTCAGTCTGAGATGAAGTCATTTAGTTACACAAGGGCGAATGATTTTAAAGGAAAGGATGATAATAATCAAGAGTGCTTCTTTGTCTTTTCTTTTCCCTGATCCTTATGCAGCCGGAAAATCCATCATGACAACTCATTAGAGGAGAACTATGTTTAAGCTTCATTACTGACGGAGCGTTATGATTAACTGTGATTTATCTGTTTCAGCATCCGTTAAAAAATATGATTTACTTCTAAATGGGTGAGGAGAAAATGTTTTAGCGGCTCGTGAAACTGAGGGTTTTTACACGTTGTTTTGAACACCACCTAATTCCTCAAAAGAAAACGCACCGCTGAAACCCACAAATGGAACAAACAAATAGATGTTTTTGGAAAGGTAAATGCCTTAAACCACAGAGACCCTCCAACTAAGGTTATTTATCTACCCAGTCCACTATGTTGATTAGCAGACAATAGGATGCAGCTCAATTTACTTCTAATTAGGCTTCTAATGTGTGTTATTAAATACATCACCATGTCCCAATTAGAAAAAACTGGGGCTATACATCATTTTAATTGATATCCACCTCGGGCCACATGGGCTCACCATATTCCATCAGTGCTCCCAAAATGATCTTTGCTTGTGGAGAGAAGTGGAGCCTTTTTATTGAAGCGCACCCATTGACTTTATGCTGTATGTGTGTGTACTCTGCTTGATTGTATATATCTGGATTTGTGCATTTTGTGGTTTAAGGGACATTTGAGAATAGCAGTGTGGCTCCTCATTATAAAGCACACATCTCCCATGATACCAATGCGTTCTGTTTATTGAATGGTAATGTGTTAGGGAATGCAAATGCAATCTGCCTCGTGCATTTTGTTCAAGCAATCACACTTAATAAGCTATGGCTGGATGCAGCCAGGCAAAATGAATGTTTTTGATTCAGGTTGGATCATTGGAGATAACCAGAATAAATTCCTGAAACAGAAAATGCGAGTGCACCGGATTTCACAACATGATCAGAGTGGTGCAATGAAAGAAGGAGATCCATGATATTAAAGAATCTCTGATTGATATTTTTCCAGTAATAACACATTGCACAGTATCGCCTCTTGCATGAAAAAGAGCCATTAGTTGACCTTAAGATCTGCAAAACATTTGAGAGTCTTTCAGCTCATTGTTTAACTTTTATGGACCGTTTTGGTGCCCTGTGACCCTGACAAGGTCGAGCAGAAGTGGATGGAGTGACAGATCATTTTGGTGTTTTGGTTTAATGTTACCAGAGTCATCATGGTCTGGAGGATAGGGGAAAGTAGTTGAAATTCTATTGCAGTTTACCATTGCAATACCACATAATAGCTAGACTGACTAACAGTGTTTAACTAACATGATGGTGATTTTAGCAGTTAAAGCCAGATATTTCCTTCAGGGGTTAACATACACTAAAAAGAGTGTGAATGTTGGACACGCTACCAATATTATTTAGGGCAGCGTTGCACCTTTAGATAGTTTCTCCAGCCATAAATGGTTATAAGAAGTAATAGAAAATAAAAATAGTTAGTTTGCACCAATTTGTGTCACCTGTGGCCTACATTGAAAAGATGAAACGCAATCACTTGCCATGATGTGTTCTTCTCGCTACCGGTAATATTAAAATATTAAGTTCAGCTTTGATATTCCATGAAATTCGAACTGATACTTTTGTGAGAGAGGTAAAAAAAGTGAAATGTGATGAAATGTGTTGAATTTAATAGAGCTGTAATGAGACTGTATGAACTCTAAGAGTGAAACTAATGTAGTCTGAAAAACCATCAGCACCTTTGCACCTTTCTGGGCCAAGTTAGATTGCATTGTCTGGTTATCAGGGTTGAGGCAGATAAAGCGACTATCGATCAATAGCCATTTCTTATCCTTACCCTTCATCTTTTCTCTATCAAAGGGCAAAAGCTCCTTTCACACGTGATTCTGCCACAGATAACCACATGTTCAGGCCCTCATTCGATCTGTCCCTTTCTGCACTGTTTACTGCTAACCAGCCTCTGAGTGTACATTATGTCTGCCAGCCTACCACTCACTCAGTGGGAGGGCACAGGGATTATGTTTATTATGGACTCTCTGCTTCTTTGTTTTTGTTTTTTTTTCTGTCTCAGTCTCTTCGGCAACTGTCTGCATGAGCATCTGTGTGATGTTCAAAGTCTACTCAGGGTTCTTGTATTTGGTGTGGGCCTTCTGTGAGAGGGATGTGAGAATGCAAATGTGCTCAAGCTTAGCTGACAATGATATTTACATGGAAGATCACAGTGTGGAAGAGCAAACATGTCGCTTTTGTTTGAAGAAGGGAACTGAGCGCTGAGGAATACCAAATAAAACATGTTTAGAATGACAAGAGACATTTTAAATTTCATCTAACCCCCACATAAGGGCTGACTGCTAATGCGTTTTGTCTTAAAACTTTTACAAAGTAGATTAATTAGTGTGACAAAACTATTTAAACTCACCAAGAGTAGAGATGTAATGTAGTCAAACCTCCACTAGGACATGAAGGAATCCCCTGTTTCTGTGTTCATTATGATTTATTTACTGAGGAAGCTGTGCTTTGATCATCATAATTGAAAAACCCTCACTGACCTCTTCCACGTCCTCAAAGTACCATTTTAACAGGAACTGCTTTTAGCAGTCTTTACATCTGGCCTTTTGCATGCCAGTGAAAAGTACACTGCAAAAAAAAAAAAAAAAATCTTCATAATTAAAAGAAAACTTTTTTTTTAAGTGAGCTATTTAATCACATAGACAGTATTTTCAGAAATGCAAGCTTCAGTTTTATATTTCCTTTATTTAGAGAGTTGGTTTTTCAGTTACTGCAGTGGCTTGTGGTGACATGTTCTTTACACAAAAATATTCAGTCATGTTTAATCCTTCACTGCACAGATTAATTTGGTAGTTGACATGTTTTCTCAGACATGCGACTTAAAAGTTCCTTTTATGTCCGCCGGGCGTTTAAAGCTGTGTTCTAATAACAGGACTGGCTGGAAAATTGATAGGACTGAAGAGATATGCCCACAATAAATGGCAAACGGTTTAATGAGACACAGCAGAGTTATTGAGGGGTTTGTTGGGTCAATGAGAAGGTGAAGAGAGAAGGGGAGAGGCTGCTGAGTCATTGCCACTAAACAAGTGAGTTGTACCTTAGTTACATGACTTATTGGTCATCTGTTCTCACATTTTGCTTATTGGTAAACAATGTTTACAGTAACCGAAAATAAATAAGTTGATGAACAAAAATGGGATTTTAAGTGAAGAAAATCATTTAAATTATTCCTGCCATTTTTCTTTTCTTAGAGAAGAGAAGCTTTCTCCTGGTAATCCTTCAAACCATCCTTGTTCAATCTTTTTCTAATTGTACTGTCATGAATTTGAACATTTAACATGCTAACTGAGGCCTGAAGAATCTGAGATGCAACTTAGGCATTGCACTGTCTGACCTTATGGTGAATTTTCAGGGAAGCCCAGTCCTGGGAGGATTGTGGCAAACGCTCCAGACAAGCAAACTGAGAAAATCTCTGCTTTTTTTTTTTTTTAGAGGTGATGGAAGTCAATTAATCATTTGATTAGCAACACCTGACTGCTATTTACCCTTTAATTTCTATGGCAGCTGTAGAGGTATACGTAGTTTTTCATGGAGTCCTGTGAAAACTGATATATAGAAAACGAGAGTAATAGAATAAACAACATCACAATGATATATGGGAATATGACAGTGAATACTAAATATTAAACATTATTGTGCAGCACGTAAGATCGACAGCACAAAGTGTGCTTTGAGGTAGGAGCCAAAAAGGGTGTAGTTTGTGTGTGTGATCACCCAGTTGGGATTTTTCTAATGAAATCCCACATGACCACATTGCATGATCTATTTTGTGAAAATTCCTCTGCAAAGAAAAGGTTCATTAGTGAGGTGATGCAACACTCGATTCTGCTGGCATGACTCGGATGAAATGCAGAAAAAAGGATGTACTATAAGTCATGTGCTGTTGACACTGGCCTTTCTTCCTCATTGCTTGGGATCCTGCAGACTTCACCCGTGTATGTTCAAAAATAATGGCAGTGGTAGAAACACCCAGCCTCCCCCCTACCTCGTTAGACCTCATTAAAAAACCCAATTTGTTATAAAATGATAAACCAGCCTTTTGCCAAAAACTGCGCTTACACATTTGAGAAAAGTTACATAATTTTAAACTGTTTAACTAGCAAAGTTTTGTTTTTATTTTACCCAAAATTCATCACACATAGAGATTTATGATGAATAAATGAAGACAGAAACACACTTTGACTGTTCAACGTGTTTAATCTAAAATATCTGGCACTGTTATCAAAGCATTGGTTAAGTAGCTAACACATTAAGAACCCAGAGAGCTATTAAGATGAAAGCATGTTGTATTTTAGCATCTACAGAGCTTGATGTCCCAAAAGAACAGGCACAGGGACCAAAAGTTTTTCTGTCCCTATCAGACTACATTCACCTTCTGTTTTCTCACAAAGAACTCAGACTCAGCACTACAAATGTAGAAGGGGAACACTTTTACTCACATCGGATTATTTGCATAGCAATATCAAAGTGGATTTCAGTCTCAATTTATCTCTATATCCCATGGGAATGTCATAGGTGGTAATTTTCTTCTCTGTGATGAGAAGCCAAATAGTAATTGAAAGTGAGAATGAATGTTTTAACAGGTAAATCCCCCAATGAGATGTTTGATAATATTTCCTCCTTTGACTTTTTGGACAGAGATGAAGCCCATTCTTTATAGATCCACATTCAGATGACACATTAATCTAGCTTGCTGCTATGTAGTACTTCTCACCCCCATGTGCCTCTGCACCAAATGGCCTCTGAAATGGGAAATTGTGGGGAAAGTGGGAGGGCAGCAGGTGTATTACTTGGAAGCTGGGGCCCCACAGCTAAGAGGAGAGAAGGCTTGTGCGTTAGATTGCTAATACTCTCAGCCTGTCCAAAAAAATGCACCTGCTTGTGGCTTGATGTTAAATTATTTGGACATGGTTTATAATTTAATTCCATTGCTGTATTAACTCCCAATACATGAAGCTATTAACTGGGGAGCTGCTGATCGGTAAAGTACTGTCGTTGCCATCCCAGGTGAATGGTAAAACTTTGAGGTTTGCCTATAAAATACCCAGTGCCTATGGATTTTGTGCTCCGTGGAAACCACAATAAAAATGCAATCTCGACTTTTGAGGAGAATCTATCACAACAGAATGGAGTACAATTCCCTCTCCTGTCATGTGCTATGCTCTGCTGCCTTTCCTGCTAATAGAATGGAGACCCCATAGTACTTAATAGTCAGACTTAACTGAACCTAGATCTAACAATATTGCAGAACAAAATGGATATTTATGTTGCAGACATTTTGCTTTGATGTAACAAAATTTGATAGCTCGCCTTTTATTTTGGTGCCACAGTGAGCCAGTGTTGTCATGTGACGGGATCCTGCTACTGGAGCAACTAATACAGCCACTATTAATGTTATTAGCTTCCCCTGTTTGGTGAGGCAAAATATCTGCAAAGAAAAGAACATGAAGTCAGGAGCTATTTAGGCACCGTCCACTTTATTGTATTTTTTAAGCTCCAAGTTTTGCAAGAGTTTTGACCTCCTCAGACTTTTCTTCTTCGCCATGCACCTTGGCAGTGAGTGATGATGTGCCAGAAATCCTTACTCTGTTCTGTGTCTCTAGTATCTGCCTCTGTTCTTTTTCTGTTTTACTACATAGTTGCAGAGGCTCTTTCTCATGGAAGTTTTATCCATTTCATTTATAGTCCATCTTCTTCGATCTCATAGTAATTATGTTATGTTGATTTTATATTATACAAACTTTTATGGATAAAACCTGATGGTTTTGGCGATATTTTTTTAGTGCCACTATGAGGTTAAACAGCGGGGTTTTGAACAAAATGCCTCAACAGCCACTGAGTGGACTGTCATTTGGTGCAGATATTCACCCTACAATCTAACTAAACTGCAATTAATTTTGCAATTCCTTAACACTTCATCAGGTAGGATTGTTTTGGATTTGAAGCTGGCCGCCTTTCTATGTGGAGATTACATGTGGTGCTTCTAAATTTGCCTCAGATGTGTATAGTTGTTTATCTTTCCATGTTAGCCCTGCAATAGACTGGCAACCTGTCCAGGGTGAGCCCAGACCTTTGCCCTATGACAGCTGGGACAGGCCTCAGCCCCCTCCTTGTGAAAATAGATGGATTTCAGGTGGTAGACCAGATTGCCCAGTAATGATAGGGTTAGAGGTTTGACCCCTCTTTCCTTCAAATGCTAAAGTGTCCTTGAGTAAGACCACCAGTTTAGTGCTTTGCATGGAATGTGTGAGAATGGATAAATGATCACTGCAGGGGCCTATAAGTACAGACCATTTATCATTTATGTCACTCTCATTAACACAAAAAAGTTATATTTTATAACAAAATGCTGTAGGCTGTATAAAAATGACATAACCACCATGCCATCACTTGTTATCAGAATCACATAAAACATAACTGTATTAAATTCAATAATCACATTACATTCACAATAATGTTGCTGCTTAATGAGTGGATTGAAAGACAAAAGATTTCTTTGACTTGGCTACAGTCACCTGATGTTAGTTCCTGTGCAGGCATGAGGAAAATATGGAGCATGTGTGTATCTTTTTTTAACCACTACCAATGCTAATTGCTAGGTGTACAAACATGTGTGTAGGTCCCCACCTGTCACTACAAATGGCCATGCACTTTATAATGCATAACTCTAAACCTTAGCACAATCTCAAATGTATGTACACACGAGGAATAGCTGTAATAAGTAGTTTCTTTATTCGGTATTGTAGGATGTTTGTTAACTGTGGCATATGGCACACAGTGTGAAAAGCCACAGCATTTATTGAACAAACAAGACAGCCGCTATACTGCAGGGCTTCAGACTTATAGATGGCAGGAGAAAGTGGAAATAACACAAACACAATACGCTGTCAACTCCATGACCAATTTGTGACAACTACCTCTGTTCCTCTGTAAACGTGGCACTGGTATTGGAGGCCAAGTCTTTATTTGTAGTATGGCAGTGGAGGGAAAAGTGTTTTTGTCATGCTATGTCAGATTCTGGAAAAC
The DNA here is from genome assembly GCF_056152115.1 of Neolamprologus brichardi. NCBI lineage: Eukaryota > Metazoa > Chordata > Actinopteri > Cichliformes > Cichlidae > Neolamprologus > Neolamprologus brichardi. The sequence goes on from NC_142117.1 coordinate 29,620,578, forward strand.
TGGAAACTGTGGTGAGGTGAAATGACAGCATCCCAATCACAAGTAGGGCAAGCAATTAGGACTGTAGGAATATGTGAGGGAGTTTGAAATCAGTTCAGATGCTTTCCATTGTGACAGAAAACCATGTGTGGCTGAAGACCAGGACAGAGCATGACTTTCTCTTTTCTATCCTCCCCACTTTGATAGAAGAGAAGAACACCCCAGGATGGGATTCTTGGCAACTACACAGTGCTTAAAAAAGAGTGGATGGCAGATGACACATGGTGTATTTCATGTCTTTATCCTACTGAGTACCAAGCCACCGGGCATTCAAACAGCTCCCTTTTTATTTGAGCTGTGTCCTTTCTGAAGCTCAAGGATGCTGTAAAGGGCACTGACAGAAATCTGGAATAGTGTTAAATTTACAGACACAACTCTTCCAGGAATAGCAGCGACAAGGGAAAAATTGGCAAGGCAAGGGTTTTTCTAACAGAGGTGTTGTCCCGTTATGTCAACAACAGATATGATGCCCCTTTTCAACAATGGTTAGCTGAGAGTGAAATGGGACTGATGTGAACCAGCTTAACTGATTAAACAGACTAATAGAAACAAGATAACCTGCAAACACATCCTCTGCCTGTCTTAGAGGAGCTGAGGATCTGTTTGCAGATTTGCTTCAATTATCTTGATAGTTATCCCAGTAAGGGTTGCAGTGCCTCTGGGACAAACAAAGCAGGGTGAACTTCCTTTTTCCATAAGAGCTCAGTGCCTCACAAAACAGAGGGGAAATCTACTGGAATCCATGAAACCATATGCCTGCCCTGAGGTCTGTACCCAGCAAGCATGCCTAAGATATTACAACAAAACAGCGCCTGAACCACTTTGAATGTACTTCAATGTAGTTTTCAAGTAGTCTTTACTACTTATATTTGTTGAGTCATGCAAAAAGTCGATGCAAAAAACTCACCATTGTGTATGAGGGAGTATTAGCTGCCAGAATAGTACACGTCCTTTGGTTTTCACTATAAGCAGTTCAAGTATTCCAAGTTATCTGATTCACACTACGTTTATGGTCTTACTTTACTTTACTAATGAGTAAAGCCTGTCTTTAGCAGATGAAAGCTCAAAAATTACTCAGGTCATAAAAAAATCAGTGAACTACAAAGCATTATGAGTAGTGTCTCTGTCTTCCCAATTACCTGTAATATTTAAATAATGTTTTTACCTACCTATTTTACCTACCAGTATGAGGATCAGTCTTGCAAACCTTTACAGAGTTTATAGAAGAAGTACCAAAAACCAAGTTAAGCACAAATTTAAGTGATATGCTGATGGCAGAACATCTGTCACACCTCTGCTGGTATCTGATCTTATATTCTGCTCAAACCTGATGTATAATGTTTGCATACGTTTTCAGTGTATTTCAAAATGTTTTCAGCACTCTACCAACTGCAACCACGTTTGGTGTCTTTCAGTATGTTATTTCTTTTATACAATATTTTATCAGTTGTGTGGTTCCTTTCTTCCCCGCTCATAATTAATTTCTCTGCTGTTTTGCTGTCTTGAAGCTCCAAGTGTGGCCAGTTTATGACTGTTTGATTTAATATAACTCTATAGACGGGTGCTTACGATTTAATCTGTGAAAAACTCAAGATTAGAAGATCTTCATAATACATTGAATGAATTCATGATGGTTGTGTTGTTATTTGCTGGGGCATTTCTATATGTTTCATACATATAATTTACCATACTGCAGGGGATTCTCACATATTTTCTGTATTGTAGAATTCCATTTAATACAATATTATCTTAGGATAAAAAAGTGATAGATGGCACAATTCACAAAATGTAATGACCATATGGTGTCTTTTCCTCAACACAAATGGTCTAGCTACCTTTAAAAACAAGGAGACCGATGATCTATTATTGTGAGTTGATCAAAAGCAAGTCCAGCTTTCTGACTCGTACTTTTAACTGTGTAAGTTTCAGCTTTTTACTCCTCAAAGAGTTTACATTCCAAGTACTTAAAAGTTCGTTTCTTTTTTCAAAGTTTACCTCATCTGACTTTTCTCTTAGGGCCCTTTGAGCAGCTGTGCCTGCACCCAGTGTTTAAACAAGACAAGTTTTTTTTTTCTGACAGACTTCTCTTTGCTTTAATCACTATTCATAGTATGAAAGCAGATATCAAAGTGCTGTTTGTCAGACTTGTTATACCAGTGTAACAGTGAGGTACAGATGTGCTTTGCTTTCATTATTCAGTGTGTGTGTGGTGTGTGTGTGTAGACTGAAGTATTTTTGTTTTAGAATAGCAGCATGGTATTTTTGGCTGGTTATGCTGAACATGTGGCAGTCCTCCTGGAAAGCTGACCTGTCGGTCTGTCTACAAGTTAATGTTCAAGTCCATCAATGCCCATCTGCAACTGCTTCTGTTTTCTCTCCATCTGTTCGTCTCACTGCTGCTGACACACACGTGCTCACGCACACACGCATCATTCCATCAAGTACCTGGGATATTTGCACCTTTGCATGCTGGTGGCAATTATGGCTTATGGTGCAAGCAGCACAAAAGAATAAATGTTTGATGAGATGTTCGGTAAAAGTCTTGTTAGAATGAGTGAAAAAATTCATCTCACACTCTCCCACCTACCAGCTGCCAAACCACAAGCTCAAGGCAATATGTGAGACAGTGGTTTGCATAAGTTATCACACTTACTATTGCAGGTTGTTTTCATGACCAGGCGTTGTATGAACACACCAGTGTATTTGATCAGCGTTCTCTTTATATTTATTCATTGTTAATACCTGCATCGTGAGCAGCTTCTCTCTGCAGCTGCACCTGTGTGCTTCAACAAATAATGAATAAAAGATTATCTCTTGTTATTCTTTTATTCAAGACTGATGCCTGACCTCACTGTGTGTCATTGCTTTCTTGTTTTTATATGATTAACAAGTTGCAGATGCAGCCGGTTAACCTGCATATCAAGCATAGTCTCAGCAGCTGACTCTTCAGATTTCTTCTCCATCCACGAACACCGAGTGAATATAAATGGATCTGAACTTTAGCTGCCTTTCAACATCACATTCTGACATATTGCAGGACCTCCAATGGCACCTCATCCGCTAAAGAAACAACAGTGTATAAACAATGAAATTAAATCAAACTGCAATGAAAATATGTGCATGACATATGGGAGTTTTATTTAATAAAGCATATTGTCTTCGCTGCAGTACCTTCAGTATTGAAGCAGCGTTAGTAATATTTTTTAACAATGGATCAAATGTCTATGTTAAATTTAAGGGGGTCAAATATAGAGCATATTAACATGTGTTGTTGTTGTCCCCAGAGAGGCCAATTGCTGTGTACAGTACCTTACCAATCTCAAGCTATATAGACAAGATGACCAACAAGCTGCTGAAGATAAAGAGCAGGATTTTTCCTTGAAGTTAATAGTGATCGAAAACAAGCCTAAACCTAATTAATACCGGCCTTTTATTCATCAAAGCACCAGAAACTTGAGTAGACATTCATTCCATGTAGGTGCGTAATAACGTTTTAAGGTAATGAGGTGCAAGCTTTTCTTTTTATTGTAGTTGATATTTTTAACCCAAATGTGACAAGAAATATCAACAAAACATCAACTGTTTAAACTGGGAAATATATTTATATATTTAATTCTTTTTTTAACTACTGTTTGTCAATAAATTTGCCAGTTTAACTGATTTTGAGATGCTGTCAGACCACCAAACATACACTTAGAACATGACACCTGAACTTGCCACCCTTTGTGACTGATATGCAGAGGGAACCTAAATATTTTCACTTCTTTCTCAAATATTCTCCTAATACTTTCTCCAGGATTTGGTCTGATTATTTGACAAAAAGAATAGAAGAATAATAATTCAAGCTTTCAACTAAAATATTTTAGCTCAGGTCTTCAGATCAGTATGGTTTAGTGATTAATGGCATTAGAGTACATTTTAGATTTAAACTTTTTCCATTAAAACAGGTCAAGTAAACCGAATCAATCAACAGGAATATTTACATTATAATCATTATGGAACAATGGATTTTGACTCAGCGCTCATAGCAGATGGCAGCAGTTTCATTTACTATGGTGCCCATAGTTAAGAGACTGGTTATGAAGCAGCTCAGTATGCAGTTGTCTTATTCAATATTGGCAGCCATTTGTCATGTTAACCTCTATGCAAGGACCTTGAAATTAATAAGCTTAAAATGTAATGACACATAATTGTCATTAAACAACTCCAAGACAACGCATTTTATCTCATTGATGCATTTAGATCAATTTAGACACCACACACCGTCTCTCTGTCTGACATACACGTGTAACTTGTAAGTCAGACTGCAGGTCCATTGCTAGATAAGAAGTTTGTGATGTGGATCTTCATTCCCAGTGGACATAACCTCTGTCCCTCTTTGGACACACCAGGCAGACTTGTTAAGATGCAAAGAGAGCAGGAGCAGTCTGAATGTTCAGTCCAACTCAGAAAGTCAGCTTCTGCGCTGATTGACAGGAGAGGTTGTGTTCATGTTTACCCTTATAGAAATACATGAGACTGTAAAAAAAATAAGTAAATAAATAAGAAGAATACAAATACTGTACTGCAAAATTGCTTGGCAAGTGAATAGCTGGACAGGAGGAAAAAAGAAATGGGAGGCATAATGCATGAATTGATGGACTGATTCAAAAGGATGATGGAATACATAAATGCATCAATATAGAAATTCAATTTTGAAGCCAAATAGAATCTTTTGTCCATGCTGGTTTTCTTTTTAAAGAAGGCAGTGGGAGAAAGTTCCTCTTTAAGCACAGATTACAAACAGATGCAAATCTGAAGATTTGTAGGCTGTTTTTTTCTGAAAAATTATTAAATAGACTTATAGTTGGAGACAAATGCCCGCTACACAGCTAAATTTTGGGATCTCCAGCCAGTGGGGCTGCTAGTAAAGAGTAGAATTTATCATTGTATCATTATCCAAATACAGCTTGAGGTGAGTGCTAATGAGTTAGTGCATACATTTCTTGCCTTGACAATATCATATATCTTAACTATTCAGATGTGTGAATATATCAGTCTGTGCCAGACAACAGTAAGAATCGGGCTTGAACTCAGCTTGCAGTTTGCCCTTTTGTGTTTTTCAAAGCCATTTAAAATGTATGAGATGAGTGACGCACCTGCGAAGACTATAATTAATTGCCACACCCTCCTATTTATATTCTACTTTACCCAACGCCTTGGCGCATGTGACGTCGTGGGCGCATACATTAAGGCTGCTGGCAATGTCCAGCTGCGCAAACATGGAACTTTACTACCTGGGGAAAGCAAACCGAACAGTCATCCCGAAGCCGCCACCACTGAATGATGTGTTTCAGGGACACAGTTTTGCGAGACCAATATGTTTGATTGGCAGCTCATTAAACTGAACCGTATCCGGGTTTTGAGCAGCTGATTGAACATACAAGTGATTTTTCAAGTGGGGTACTCTTCCTTCCAGAGCTGACTTTGCTGTTACCTGCACTTGTTCCTGAGCTGAAAAAGTAGCTGTGAATTTTCAAACGCTTTTTAACTGATAAATTCACTATCAAATCTCAGTTTTACCCCGACCAAAGCTTCAATTTTCGAAACACAGCTAGGTTAAGTTGTTCCCAGTGTTTCATATAAAAAAGACAACTGTTCTCAAAATGATTTTATCAGGGGAAAAAACAACAATAGATTATTATTCAAAAATGTCTTGAATTTCGTTTGTTTTAGAAGATGTGGACATGAGAACCTCGAGAACCATCTATAAAGCAGGCACTTAAGGAGGCTGTTTGGTTGCAGTCTTCTGACAGACAGGCAGGCAGATATCGGTGCCGTTAGTTTAGCGCAGCTTTAGGACCCAGAGAGGCTGACGCGGCTGCTCCCTGCAGAAGAAGCATGAACAGATTTGAATGCGCTGGCTCTCCACCGCTACCCTAACACCACTGTACATAACGGGCCGGAATTTCTCATTTTCACCCTGAAGGATAAGGTTTATCAAAGGACTCTGCGTTGGTTCCAGTTTCCAATGGTTTGTTTCTAGGAAGCAGGATAACCCGCTTCCACTCAAGTCGCTCAGTTACTAGTTGTAGGTTGTCCATGTCCCTGGGTTTTGTTCACAGCTACGTGCACAGCAAATAAAAGTTTTACGGACCAGCCGGCATGGATCACCTCGGCTTTTAAGTGAAACACAGACACACGTGCAGCAGCCCGTCGCGTCATTTTGGAGAGGTAAGTTGAATTTCGCTGTTGTTAGTGAATAGTGCTGCGGAAAGTGCGATGACAAGCGCAGTTTGGTGAAAAATGGTGCTCTTTCTGTCGGTGCGGAAGCTTGCTGTGTACTATTGTCTGTGTGATTCATGGAGGCTAGACTGCAGTTCTTCTGACTAAACACATTGCACAGACACACTGGTTTGCTATGCGTAAAACGGGTGCCTTTTGGTAGATCTTTCTTTATAGCGCATAAAACACGATGATCTACTTTTACAGCAAATTTGATGTATTCGGGTACATAAAATTGTGTCGTAAAAATCAACATTTTATTTTAAAGCCATTTCCACAGCTAGTGTCATGTTGTCTTGTGATTTGACAAGTGTGTCTGTTACTTGTCAAAGCACCCTGTTGACTGATGGGCTGTCATACTCCGCCGGCGGAGCTGTCCCTTTTCTGCGGTGCTGAAAGTTTCCCAACTGGCCGCGTGGCTTGTCGCATCACAGGAGAGCAGTGACAGGAATCAAGCAATGTACTCGTGTATTTTTGTTATTTCCAGGGACTGACATTTAGGATTTGAAAGGTAAACGCAACTAAGCTCTTTACCGGTCTACCTGCAACATGGTTCGTACAGGGTGATGCGTGTAACTCCCACGGCACTTACAGCACTGAAATCTCAACAGGGACTACGGTAAAAAGTGAGAGGAATGGAACAGGCATCATTTGAATGAACACAAAGGGAATTTAAAAAAACTGAATTGTTTTAATTAAACTGTAAAACGATCTACTTTATGCTATATATTAAGATTTAAAGCATTAAGAGTTATGATTATGCATTATGTAGTCCGTTTTGAACAGTTTTTGGTCTATTTATGGACTTTGCTTGGCTGAAGGCTTGCAGCTATGTGAACTCATATTCACCGTGAGGAGCTCCTGTCTGTGATTGCTGTTATCACTAATCTGAAGCTCTTCACATCTGAGATTTACAATATGGCTGTGAGGATTTCTGTAGACAGGTAGAGTGCCGTTGATGCTGCTGCCATGGCATTGCTTCATACAGTATTTTCTATCTCAGCTCAAGCTCCAGAGCAGACTGCCCTTTGTAATACTGTGTGAGTCTTAATAGTCTTGGCAGCATTTGGCACAGTGGCACTTTACAGACTGATTCACTTTCTCAGAGAGCTGATCAGCATTTTCTTTTTCTTTTTCTTTATCTTTTTCCTATTTTTGGTTTTAGTGATGGTGGTGATGAATGGGGCTGGTTGGATTTTAAAACCAATGAATGGCTTTTTTGTTATAATATAAGTCCCTCCTGAGCATTTTTGAAGGCAAGTAAGAATTTCTGGAACTTCTCTTAAGACTTTTTTTTTTAAAATGTAAAAGCACACATTATTATTGGAAATAATAAGATTACATATTTCTCATGCAAATTCGACTCTGCTGTTGTAATAATTTTATCAGTCTTTTTATAATACCTATCCCTGCTGTGTTACTGACATTTAATTATGTTATCAATTATTCTTTTGTGTGCATTTAGCATTTGTTACATTACAAAGACAATTCATTTTTTCCCAAATCCCATTTTTGCTGTAATCTTATCTCTCCCTCTTCACTGCACTTCCAGTTCACATGTCGGTATATTACCATTTTCTTTGTCATGACAAAGAAAATGATATTACATGCATATTAAACATGCTGAATATTCCATATCACACTGCATCAAATTGATAATAATTAGGTTCAACAATTGAGATCAGGGACAAAACAAAGAATGCGATATTAGGGACTTATTCAAAGAGAATAATAGCAGAATTTAAAATCATTTTATTTGCAGCTTACTCTTGCTTTTGTTTGTTGAATGGGTGACTTTGCCCACTGTGAACTGCTGGTCACACGTCTATGGTTGCTTCAGTAAATCTCTCTAATCCAGAGAGGCGGATCATATATGCCGTCATGGCAAATTTGGGGCTTATCAGCAGACTTGAAATTTTGTGCGTGGCAGTCAGAGCGGGACATGAAGAGATCTCATCTAACAGGATTAGGGATATTTGGAAATAAGACAGCAAAGCAGATAATGAATAAAACATTAATACATTGTGAGTAAAACCAACAACAGTAACTAATAAAATCAGTAAAGATTCTTTGAAAGGTTTTCCTGTCACAAATCTCCAGAATTGCATTACAATATTTTGATTGTGTTTACACACTTTCTCTTTCACCGTTTATAAAAAGACCCATTCTCACTTATTAGTATTCACTGGTTAAGAAGATTGAAAGATTTCCAAAGAGTACAAGAAACCATCATTCAAAATTGCAGGTATTTCATGTATTCAAAACATTTCTGCAATAGAAAATGACAAAAAAGAAAAAAACCACAACGATAACCCATTGTTAGGTGAAAATGATAGAGGAAGTAACCATTACTCTTCTTCATCTACTTTCCACCCTGAAGATGTTTGAATACCCCGAGGCTTCTGACGATTGATTTCTATTTTATTGTTTTTATTTTTCATTTCTCTGTCATACCGGATGAAATTGCTGTCCTGCAAGGTTGCTTGATTGAAAAACTCCAGTTCAGTTTAGCTCATCCCCCTCAGAGCCCCGAGGCTGTGGGTCCATCAACGGGGAGATCCCGTTCCCTCTGACACCCGACCTCACATGCAAAAGGTCGAGGGCTGCTCGCTGTCGGCAGGTCTCATCATTCCCCCATGACACGGCCATTATGGTGCCCCCTGGATGGCATGTCAGTCACCTATGGTGGCAAGTCAATTAGTCACGTCTTAAGGGAGTTAGGGTATGTTTGCTTGTTGGATTTTGTCATTCATCTGCACGTGGAGGACATGCTGGAAAGGGATTACAATTTTCCCATCACAATCAGTTAACTTACTGTATGCCACAAAACAATTAAGGACTCACATTTTTATCTTAATTCATCAAATGTTCCTCAAGTAATTGTTAAGAAAACATGTTATAAGACCAAAGTTAAGAATAAATGACTAACAAAAACAACAGAAGGAGATAAAGATGAAGGCTTTCTAGAAAAGTCAGAAATGGGATGCAGGAGATTGTGATCAAAGTTGTGGTTTAAGGTGTCTATGCTTGCCTCTCAAGGAGATTCAGTGTTGTGTGAATCAAACAGAGAATTTGCAGCACCACATGGAGATTTATGCTGTTAAGTACCTGGATTGCTTTTTTCTTAAGTCTGTCTTTACTCTGTATGTGTGTATTTTTAACAGAGGTTGCTTGTGTGCAGATGTCTCATGAATGACTCACTTTCTCTTTTTTCCCACTTTTTCATCTTGGTCAAAATACAGGATTCTCAAACCACACAATATTTTCTTTGAGGAGGGCTATTATAGTTTTTCAGCTTTAATATATTTGTCTTTGCCAGGCCAGTATTTGTATTTATTCTATGAACATAATGTCACAGAAGAGGAATTTGCTCTGTGCCCAAATCTGTAATGTCAAAACAATGTACAGCTCCATAAAGTGTGAAATGGAAACGATAGAAAATGTGGCTGAGAGTGTATTCCATGATTTGTCTCAAGATAACTGTGCATTTGCTGCTCTAAAACTCTGAGTAAAATGGTCCACATAAAGTGTGATCTCGATCAGCAGTAGCTGGCTCTAAGACGCCCTGCCGCACACCTCAGTACAGAAAAAAAGTTTAAAAAAAAGTTTAGCTGCTTGCCACTTAGTATCAAACCAAATGTATTGGGGGTAAGCCTTTGCGATAGACTGCTGTCCTATCCCTGGGTTTGTGTTGTGCAGCTGCTGTAAGCTGCTTCATGCCCCTGCATCAGGTGATAAGCTCCTGGCCCGTCAGCCTCCTCAGCATGAAGTTTCCCTACATAGTAAAGCTAACAGAGAAATGTAAATGCTGAGAAAAGCTTTCTGTGAATGCAAAAAAAACCAAAAAAAACCTCACTATTCACTGTCAGCCTCAAGATCCCTAACAAGACATCTGAATTTTAGACAAAAAGTTAAAGTAAAAACAAAATAAGTTTATTAATAAAATCCATAATATACTGTGGGTAGAAAGAGAGACAAAAAATGCTCTTTTTTGTAGTGTTCAGTGGTGGCTTATGTTGTTAAATGTCATGTGGTTTCTGGTGTTGCTTATATTCAAAAGAGTTTAATTGTTAAAATGTTAACAAGTGCTTTGTTAGTTCTTCAGTTTAGAAGTGTTGAACAGAAAAGTTGTTGTTCTCTGTTGTTTAACATCAAAAGTGAATGAAGTTGTGCATTTTTGCCTTCACAGGCCACATAAGAGCTTCTTTACTTCTGTCCAAAAGTTAAAAAAGTACAATAATCAAATTTAAAGATTAAAGTTCGTATTAAGATAGTACCATTTAATATGGGATAATATTACCATTTTTTTAGATTGCTGTTGTCATGACAGCACCCCCTGTTAGTACTTCTAACTAGATTGGCAGATCTGTGCAGTCTGTCAGTGTAATGGTTTACATCTTGGAGTCTACACGGATCTGAGGTCAACACAAACCTACTCCTCACTGTGGGTTTTGACAGCGACTTCCTCATTTTCCATCCTCGTGACTATACCCTTCCAACAGAAACAGGATGCTTCTCCTTTTTATAATCTGGGACAAACGTAACGGCGCTGGAGTTGCTGACACAGCAGGAGGGATTTAATGCTAATGTTAGAAAGCTAACTTATCCAGCTCTCAATCCTTTCTTCATAGTGAGGGCTAGCTATCGAGAAGTCTACCATGCTGGCTGCTATTTCTGAGAGGAACACGTTCCTAGAATAGCACAAGTCCCCCATATGCTGAAAGTTGGAAATGTCAAATAAGCAGCTATGTGTTGTTGCAACGCTTGAAAACTCACTCTATTACTGCTTAAAGACCATACAGAGGATGTACAGTCAGATACATAGCGCTATGACATTTGCTAACAATACTAGTGCACAAATGTCAATCAACTGCTGACATTATCCTTCTCAGGAAAATGTACACAATAGCTCTAGTGTCATCTCAGTTTATGTTTTCTTGTGAAGAATTCAAATGAAATGTGAAAAAATAGTTTTAAGTCTTATTCTTCTCCTTCTTTCGTTTCCCAAGGCCTATCATCTGCCTCTGGAAAAAAAAATACTTTTAAGTGTTACCTTTGAATTACTGCACTTACATATTCAGCTTTTACCCAAGGGTTAGGAATAAGAATTCAGTTTTCTTCCCTGCCATATCTTATATCTTGATTTTTCTCCTCTAGCTCATTGGAGTATGCCTACTTTGCGATAAAACTCAATATTAGTGTCTGGACATCTCCTACATCACTGGCACCCACACTAGCCAGTATCTGGCAGGATATCTGTGGTTTATTATTTTGTGTTTTTTCTTGCTATAATGTGCTGCATTATTTAACAGGTTTTAAAGTCATAAAACAGCTTGGGTCCCAGCGGGAGGCACTGAGCTGTACTTGGGGTGTTTTTTCATTTCTGGGGATTTTTAAAGCATCTTTTGATTTTGGGGGACTGTCCTGTGCCTGGACACAGTTTGAAATGTGGGGTGGAGGCAGAAAAGGGCTGCTGAATATCACATTTTTTTTCTTATCAGAAGGTTGTCCTCCCCCTTTTTTTCCCTTTTCTGCCTTTGCTCTACCTTCTTCCTTTCATGTGCCTCTGATATCACGGCCAGCTGCAGTAACTGCTCCACTACTTCTTGGGATGAGAATGCCTCAGTCCCTCAATCTCCATATTACCCAAAGCACGCTTAATGAATAAAGTGCCTTTTACTGTGCGGCATTGGACTGGGTGGAGAGCACAAAAACCAAGGCAAGGTCACTTCTGCAGTGTGTTCTTGTTAACTCAAATTCTGAATGCCAGCTGTTATTTGCATGCATTTGTTTGTCTCACGCAGTTTCTTTAAACATAGTGGCCAAGTTTGTGCATACTCAGCAGTGGCTCATTGTTTGATGTCAATACCCAATTCCAAATGGGATGAGAAAGAGTACACAGTTGCCTGGTGTGTATTGTCTGTCAGTGTCTCAGTTGTCTGTGCTGCTCTAAATTTGCAACAAAGTCAAATGTACCCTGTGTATGTGTGCACATTCATTTGCATTATTTGTGTGTAATAACATCCACTCCCAAATATGAATCTGAATAATCAGTTAGCAGTGCAAATGTGCACAACCTTTTTGTTTTTAATGTGTGCATGTGCCGGCTGAGGTGTATGCAGCCACTGGGATTAGTGGTAACCCATAACGTAGGCCAGGTCATCAGTAAGGAGCACATCATCTTGTCTCAGCTCCCCACAGAGACAAAGGCAGTAGATACCCCCTTTGTAGCAGCTGGGAACAAAGCACTAAATGTGCAGACTTGCATTAATGCAGGTAGATTAAAAAAAGATATATGGATTAATCAGCGCAATAGATATATTGAAATGTTCTCTCTCGTAGCCGACTCCAATCAATGGCCATTATGCTACTTGGATACATGTGTAAAGAGTCCCTTTCTCCCTGTCTGTGTACACATTTTGCAATAGTTTCTTTGCTTAATGATGGGTTGGTGTGGCCCTGTGGACATCGTTTGTCCCCTTTAATTACCTGGAGGTAGAGATTGTTATTCATGGTAAGGGACGGGGGAATAGTTGTCTGTACGCCCCCCCTCCCCGAGGCCTGCTGCTCTGAGCATTGATGTGGGAGGATGTGCAGAAAACAGATGCTACCCCATGATTTCTGAGTGTTTGTACTAATGATGAGCATCACTAGTCTATCTTTCAACCCTTTAATGGAGGTTCAGCTTGATTTAAAGTCTGATTTTATGGATGGAGCAGTAGTTTCTAGTCTTTCTCATAACGAAGGGCTGCGCCGCAGCTTTTAGACAGCGATACTGTATTTCTTTACATTGCCTTGCCCTTTAGAGGTTGATGTAAAGACAGCTTTATATCAGATCTGGCACTGCTTGTTTTTGAGGCAAACCAGCAAATTTGTCCCATTCACTGCGAGCTGTGTCTACTTCGATCTTCTTTCAGCCAGACAGCCATTGATCACTGTTCATTTTAGTGCAATGTGAAAATTAACTTGCAGAGACTCAAAATTATTCTGCGATAGGTAATCAATTACATTTTTCAGCTATATGCCATCTCTTATTGTTAGGCTCAATTGCACTTTGAGAACTCGGTTTGTTGTTGCATGCAAGGATGGAAAGACATTTTGGACTTTAGAGTTGGCTAATACTGCACTGACAGACTCTGATGCCCTTAAATCAACCCCAGGAAACAAATAATGAGAAAACATTGAATTTTGTAGCGTTCCAGCAAATTTGATGATATCTTGGATTTGGATAGCTGATGTCACTCAGGTTTCCCACATTGGAAAATCCAGTATTCCTCAACATTATTACACCACAATTAGGTAATCTGGACTTAAAATGAGGGTAGCAACTACATCGTCTATTATATACTGCTACAAAACACAGTTTATACCTTTTACCTCTATTTACCTCATTATCTGAATATTATCAACAAGGCTCATTTGGGCATGCCAGTTTTGGATATGAATACTGTTCATTTGAATATTCATATTATTGGCAAGGCTGGTAGATATTTCTTCCTCCTTGTCTTGTGTGTGAGTCTCTATCCCGCTTGTATTTAAGTGTTGGGCTGGATATGTCCCAAAGGCTGGCTCTAATTCCCTGTGGTGTCCATCAGACCCCTGTCCCTCGAAGCTCTGACAGAAGGAGCTATTATTTTCTCATCGCCCTGGTGGCCTATGTCCCCTGGGAGACGCGTCACCACGTGACTGACAGCTCCGTAAACACAGCCCTGGGGTGACTGAGTGAGAGCTCACTGCAGCGACACCAGCGTCCCGCCTCTCTCCCTCTTCCTCTTCCTCTCTCTCTTTCTCCAGACTTCTCACCTCTGTGTGTCTATCTGTCATGACCTGGTCCACCCTCGGCCTCCCTACTCCACCTCTTCACATTACCCTCACCTGACGCTCAGGGTCAGAAGCCACCTGTGTTGAGGCGAGTTTATTGCTAACCTTGCTGCACCCTTTCCACCGGCTGACCATGAAACAACCCCCACCCCAAACAGCCTTATACCTTTGTCCTCTATGATATTCAACACATTTTCAATATTTTTAGGTGCACTCTATTAGTTCCTTTAATGCAGTATCATAACAACATGGCACAGATTGCATGGGCTGGTGCAGCTCCACTGTGTATGTGTCAGTAGGTCTAACTCCGATGTAACTAAGACAGATGACTATGTCAAGGTTGTTTCCCCACAGGGCTGGGAGAGTAGTTCTCCTCCCAAGCTGCTCCGCTCCCTCCACTTTTCAGGTTTCACTGGGGCCTCACAGCTTATTGTAATGACCTGATGTAGATTCAGAATCAGCAGCCCGGGACATCCATCTACATCAGGGGGCAGGAGACAGGAATACTCTCCAAGTCTGTCTGCGAGCGTGGGTGTGTGTGTGTGTGTGTTTATGTTTGTTCCTTCATGTCTGTTCACATAAGAACAGCGTTTTTGTCCCTGAACTAGTTCTAGGAGATATGGGCATAAAATTCCTACTGGAGTTTTTACACTGAATGGTGCTAGATGGTATTTTCCACAGAGTGGGCTAGCTGTTCATTTGCAAGTCAAAGCATTATGTGAGATGTCAGAAGCACGTCTATTACAACCAAAAACTGTGATTTAGGGGAAAAAAAGTGATGACATACTTAAAAGCAGTCAGGAGCCAATGCACATTTTTGAGAAACTTAATAAGATCATTTTTCATATTCTGTTATAATATTTTAAATGTAACTGTTTCACTGGGTATACTGATTTTACTCAGTTGGGGTTTTTACCCAGCAGTCAAACATTATTTTCCAACAGAGGACTCAAAGCTGTTAAGTCGCTTTCTTCAAAGCCACCAGACTCCATTGACAAGA
This sequence comes from Neolamprologus brichardi, assembly GCF_056152115.1. Taxonomy (NCBI): domain Eukaryota; kingdom Metazoa; phylum Chordata; class Actinopteri; order Cichliformes; family Cichlidae; genus Neolamprologus; species Neolamprologus brichardi. The sequence goes on from NC_142117.1 coordinate 29,635,702, forward strand.
ATAGTAATTTCACCTAGAAGAACACGGGAGTTGCTCATCTACAGATGTCTCAATCCATTAGTTTGAGGTATTGTGAGCCTTTTTGAAAGGGTTCATTTTGATCCACCTAATGTGTTCTAGCACCAGAGTTGCACAGCGCAAGATAAGCATACTTTCACTTTGACTAGCGTGAAAATGAGCTATTTTCTTTTATTAAGTTATTCAGTCTCTTGCTCTTCTCAGTTACCACTTACACCACCCGAATGCAACAATGGCTTCTTGTTTTGGTCGTAAAACTTTTAAGTTCTTCTTTTAATATTTGTTGGAGACATTTATGGTATTGTGAACATATAATGTTTAGCTACTGAGTATGCCCGAATGCCTCAATCCAAGAGTAATGCAGTTGGGTATTTTAGAAGACACTTTCTATGCGCTAGGCTTTTGTGCTGCATTACCTTTTACTGCTAAAACTGAATGTCAAATATCTGCCAATTTTAAGAAAAAGACTATAGTTCAGTAGAGTACTATTTTATTATTCATCATGAATTTTGAATCAGCTGCTGCAGCCGGACGCAACTTATATTCTATTTAACGTTATCTATTAAACATTAAATAATAATTAGTTTTTGGCATCTCCCATTGCGTTGCATAGGTGATGAATGTTTTTACCCAGAAAGTTTATAAACATTTTCTAGCTATGATTTAAGTGATGATTTATCCTTTTAAGAAGTTTAGCATTCACACCTGACTTCTGACTTCTTCTTATCACTTTATCTTTAACAGACTTAAATTTTTTAATTCTGAAACTTCAATGTCACATTTAGCATGGCTATCACTTTTACACCGCTCCCTGGAAGTTCTGTTCCAACCTGTGTGCTCTATGATTTTACAACAAACCTATAACTTGTGCAAAGGGCAAACAGTTAATTCTTTTTTATATCCAAATTTCAAGTGAAGGATCATCTCTGGTGAAGAATGGCATGTCTCTGGCTTTGACTGAGCAATTTTCTGTAGTTTTTTATTTGAAGAGTCCGCAGTTTCCTAGCCTAAAGGCAACACGTCAGGTGAGGAGCAAAACCAGAAGCATGCTCAATTTATTTTATTTTTTTTAAAGATTCATCAGGTTGTACACTGTGAATTCGTCCCCGAAGGTAAGACTGGCAGAGCTGACTTGTACAATAACATACTGTGGTGCCTGAGGGAGAACATTCAGAGGAAACGATCAGAACAGCAGTGCGTCCCATCTCATGCCAGCTCAGAATACACTGAAAATGCATTTTTTGCTCTTGAATTTTTTGCTCAAACAAACACAATCTTTCCTGAGCACCTGGACCACTCGCCAGATATGGCAGCCCCCACAGCCTCGCCCACTTCCTGAAAATCAAAATTATGTTGAAAGATTGCTGTTTTGGTACACTGGAGAGGATCCAATGCCCATTGCAGAAGGACAAGTTCAAGGGGACAAAAATAAAAGCCTCAGTGAAAACAGTTACCAAGCGCATGAGACAACTGATCACCAACAGCAAAATCTAAATCAGGTAAGGTTTTATATTTTTATGGTTCTGTTCTCAGAACATTTTGATCACATCTTTTATATAACTCTCCTCATCCAAAATTTAAGGACATTGTTCAGTCAAGATTCCCCAAACTATATTTCACATTCTTTATGCCAGGCCTCTATAAAGCATATTATAAATGTTCTTTCAATAAATAGTCATAATTGTAAGGTAGGTTAGAGCAGGCAGTATTTCACCAAAGTGTAAATATTTTATTACCTTCTTTTTTCAGATTAAGTCTGGGAGATGATAGTGTAGTGTTTAAAAGTCATGTTTGATGCTTTAACTACCTGCACTGTTTCCACTACACTGGAACATTTACAATGATGTAAGTCCATTGTTCCTATAGGAAATAAATATCTAAGTTAATAGAGAGTCAAGCCATAAAATAAAGAGACACTCAACCCCTGCCCTTTCTCTGCAAATCTTTTTTTTTTTCCAGCTCCACATCTGAAAACCGTCTCGCACCTATTGGCCAATTGCCCTCCTTGCCTGCAGTTACATAAATACATTCTAAATGAGTAATTTTATGAGTAAGCCTGTTTTGGCAGATAAACATGTTTGTTCTTAGCATTTAATGCCAGAAACAACTAGCCTGATTCTGTCTGAAGATAACAAAAGAAATACACATGCTATATGTACTAAACAGAACTTATGTCCAATATATTAGATACAACTGACATGAAGGCAATTGTAACTTGTAACAAACCTTGGCACAGATGTCTACTTCAGGCTACAGTTAACATAGGCTCACCAAAATTGGGCAACAGAAGATTGAAAAATGCTGCCTGATCTGATGCGTCTCAATTTCTGGTGCCACATCCCACTGGTAGGGTCAGACTTTGGTGTAAGCAGCATGAAAGAATGGATTCACGCTGCCTGGTACCAATGTTTCTTCCTCAGCTTGTAATGAGTGGGGGATATTTTCTTGGCAGACTTTGGGCCCCTGAGTACCAAATGAGCATCATTTAAACACCACAACCTACCTGAGTATTGTTGCGGAATATTGTCCATCCCTTTATGACAGCACTGTACCCATCAACTCGTGGCTGCTTCCAGCTACATAATGTGCCATGTCACAAAAGGTGGTCCAAACCAATACTTACAAGGTGAGGTGTAACTAATACATTTCCCCAGTGTCTAAGATTAGCAGCTGGCAACCAATTTAAATTTAATTTGTGGGACCTGGTTTTAGAAAGATGGCCTGCTGATAGAAAGGGGTGAAAACTTGTTCATTTGTTGATGACGTTGTGCAGTTAAGTGAAGATTATTTTTTTTGTATTGTTACGTATTTTTTAATTCATCAGGAAGCATGCACTTTCTGCAGGAGACAATTTTAAAGAGTCTCATATTTCCCACTTTTCATTCAGTTTAATTCATCTTTTTTTTTAAAACAAAGTGCCAAATCATGAGTCATCTTCTGGCACTTTATAGAATAACATTAACACAATAATTCACCCTTGAGCAGGGACTTGAAGACAGTGTACCTCAAACAGTTTGGGTTAGGAAAGAATGGGGGAAAAAACACATGAACAATGAAAGCTAAATGGCTTTGTGTGACAGAGAAAGAAGATTTAAGGACTGACTGTTTAGATCACAACCATAGTCAGTATATGTTTAACACCCCAGATCTGAGGTGATATTGATCTTCCCAATTACATTCAGAAAGAAAACTTAAAAAAGTTGACCAAGAAAGAGTTTTTACAACTTTTAAAAACCCATGTTCTGTCCATATCGTAATTCTCTCTTGACAGCCTATTAATGGAACTTGAGATGCATTTTAAATGAATTCTTTTGATGTCTCTGTCCTTGTATGCACTCAAATGATAAAATACACTGGAGATGTAGGTGTGTGTGCCAGCATGTGTTTCTGTAGGTGTCTGATTTAGTAGAGGAGGTGATACCTACACTTGAGAGGACGAGGCTAATACTAACAAGGGCAACATCTAAAGAGCTTGTGTTTTTAGCACTTTCAGATTTAATACCCTGCCCTATCAACAAATTAACACTGGCACTTTTCTTTCAAATTTAAAGTACCATCCGTAACAAAGCAGGCCTGCTAACATTGCAATACTGTTATAAGAGACTTTATGTTAATGCAGCTTTGCAGAGCATGTAAGTGCAAAGTGAACTCTGCGTAGTGGGAAAGTCAATGAATATTCAGCTCAGTCTTCTTTCTATTTGGCTGCCACTGTAAAGATAAATGAAGAGGCATGGATCTGATTTTGTCAGTTATTTTCATAACCTGACTCTAAGGTAGGACTCTGTAATTGCCAGTTTGATTTACCTGGCAGTGTCACTTTGTGGAGAAAAAGACAAAAAGTTTGAAACAGAAAAAGCACATTTTGACAAAAGAAGAGTCTGTTAAGCGTTTCCCTGAGCACATTCCATTTACCAGATGCTTGTGGAAAAACCTCAAAAACAAGAGAAACAAAGTTTTTGTCCACTTTGACCCTCTGTTTTAATTGGCTAAGGGAAAAGGAGGCTGGGATCACTGCCTGTCAGTGTGTGAATACTCTAATTAACTAGAACCTTGGAGCATTGTAATCTCTGGATTTTGGAGTATCATAATGCATTAACTTTAATTAAGCTTGTGAGCTACGTGAGCTAATTAGATGAATGTGCTTATTTGTAATCTGGATAATATGAATACATTTTACACAAACTGGAATCAGTCAGTCTTGCTAATTACAGTGTGTGTGTGATAGCTCTAATTGGGTACTGTGTGCCTGCCTGTCGACGATACACTCTCTGTTGTTACTATCTGTGCACCCGGCTTAGGCTAATGTGTTGAAATCCTCATGGAGAGATGATGTGCTCGGCTGAAGGCTGACAGTCCCAAGGAGAAAGGCTCACCATGTCGGAGCCTTGTTGAACCACGTACATGTTCAGGACCACTGCTCCTGTCTGTCAGCAACAAGGCAGTGCAAACCCACTGTGTTCTCATTATCTACCTGATTTTTCCTCTCTTTCCTGCTCTGTGGCAGTCGTTGCAGCTGCTGCTGTTTATCCCTGTATAGTTTTCATGTCTCATATCACACATTTGATCTTTGTCTGCTGTTTGCTGGAGCGTGAAAGTCTACCACTATGAATTGTCAGGGCCAGTGGTTTGAATGTTGAAAGGGGAGGAAAGAACTGTATCCATTTCACAGCTGGTCCATTTTCAAGATGGATTTACAGTATCAGTTTCTTGAGATCCGGGCCCTCTTGTAATCATTATGACTTATAAACATTAGAATCATTATAAGCTCTCTTTTGCCTTCAAAACTGCTTTAATTCTCCATAGCATAGATTCAACAAGGTGCTGGAAACATTACAGCATGCACAATAACAACCTCACACCGACCTGTATAGATGAAAGATTCCATAGTATACAATGAACTACATGTCACATTTAAGAAAGCAGTTTAAGATGGTCTGAGTTTTGTGACATGACATGTTATCCTGCTGGAAACAGCCATCAGAATATGGGTTCACTATGATCATTGAGGGATGGATGGTCAGTTGTCACTAAGACTAAGGAATCAAAATGTGCCAAAAATATCCCTCATACTGTTATACCACTAACTCCAGCCTTAGCCCTTTATAGACAATAGGACGTGTCCATACTTTCATGTCTTTTACACCAGATTCAGACCCTGTGATCAAAATGTGGCACTATAAATGGAGTCTTGTCAGAACAGGAAACACTTTTCCAATCTTCTATTGCCCAATTTGTGGGGGAGTGCATTTAAATTGTATTCTCATTTTCCTGAGCTTAGCTGGCTGGAATGGCGCCTGGTGTGGTTGGTGTAGCCCAGCTGTTTCAAGGTTTGTGCTGCTGTTTTTTTTTTATGTAATTCATTTAACCTTTATTTATATGGGTAGTCCCATTGAGACTCAATGTCAATGTCAGAGATGCTTTTCTGCATACTCTGTTTGCAACAAGTGTTACTGTTGTCTTCCCAGATTGTTGTCTTAAAGTCACTTAAATCATCTTTCTCCCCCAACATTCTGCCCTTTACTGTGATAAGCTGACTGGATGAATGTAAGGTTCCACAGCACCATGTTTTGTCTTTATGTAATCTTTTAATAAAAGATATACTCGACTGTTCAAGCTATAATTTGCATAGAATCTTCTGACTGTATTCTGTGACAACGGTGTGTGGATAATATGTTGCTGTAAATGAATCTGTGATTATCTTTATTGTCTGTCAAAAGCCAAGCAAACTACTGTTACCCTGTATCGTCATTAGAGACCTTTTATAAAGGCGAATTAAAAACCTACAAAGACCTACAAAGTTTGTGTAGCTCGATTTATTTCAGATTTCCATAATATGCTCAGTTTTTAATTCAGCAGATCATCGTACTCAAGTTTACATCCCTAAAACCACTATGTTGCTGCCATGTGATTGGATAAACATAGAAACTGACAGTAATGAAGTGCAAATACTTTCTTACTTTAAGTAGAATTTTCAGTAGCTATACTTGAATATTTGCTTTTTTCACAACTTTTAACTTTTATTATCTACATTTTAACACAAATTTAGGTACTTTCTCAGTACTAATTTCTGTACTTACATTTTCATAACATGCTTATTGTCTTAGCTGCAAGTCAAATCAAACTGGTTTGGAGCTAAATGGAGGCAAAACTAAAACATGAAATCCATTTGTGTATCCATTACTGCTAAATGCACATTAAGAGATGAAAATGGCAAAGATTATATAATTCATGCATCATTGCACTATACTCTGAGGATAGACTGTGCCAGAATGATCTGGAACAACGTTTTTGGTGGAGGAGTTGCAGTATTTCAGCATCTAGGTAGCACTACAGAGAAAAAGCCAGTATAAAGAGAGTAACTTTCTTTTAAGTGGCAGGCAATTTCAAATGCAACATTTTGAAACGCTTAGCAAATTTAATCAAACACGCAAATTGTTTCCATGCAGTTTGTCACATGTGTCTGCCAGCTAAAGGTACAGCTGCTGTATTTCTCAGGGAGAGAAAGGAATGTGAGATAGCTTTACTCAGAGATGGAGAAGGATGAAAGAAAACAGGAGAAGAAGAAGAGAGATAGGGACTGCTCAGTGACACTTAATAAACTGGGATTATAAAGCTTGCTAAGAATTGCCTTATTTATCCGAGAATGTTATTGAATTTATGATGTGTTGCTGAAGTAAGATTTTTATTTCTTTTTTTTTTTCATATTGTGAAAAGTCCTGCAAAACAAACTGAACTGTGCTATTTGGTTGACTGGCAGTGCTGCGACGTTTAAGACAGGATATAATGATTAATTTGCAAACTTTTGGTGAAGTTTACAGTAATGCACAATGTTCCACTGGTGTGAAGTGATGTTAGGGTTACACTGGGTAGCAAATTAGCTATGATGACTGCACACCATCTACTTATAGGTTGTTAAATTTAGTTGGCTAACACAAAGAGCAGCAGCACAGCTCAGCTCCAACTCTGGAGAGTTAGGATTCCCACACCTGCCAAATCCTACCTTAACTGTATAGGTGTAAGTCACCTATTTAAAATCTAGGTCCCAGCAAAGAGAGATTTAAAAAAAATCCCTTTGTTTCTCTTCCTGTGTTCTATGAAACAGATGTTCAAGATGAGTACATATGCTAGAATTATGATTTAAGTTTACAAAATAAAATTGCATAGCAGGCAGAGGGTGTCCTTCAAAGAGCTACTTTTTACTGAACTGGAGAATAAACTAGAATAATAAGTATAATAAGTATAGTATAATTAGAAGCATAAATTCTTCTTTTTCTGCTCTGGGGTGAGATTCAGTTACATATAATACAATGCTGCTACAATATTCTGCTCACAATAATGACAATAACAGGGCAGGACGTTTTTGATACCATACCCCATATACAACAGTCATCTAAGATTTATCCAATATGTAAGAGAAAAATACCCTAAACGTGCATGACTTGTGTACTGTATTATTTATTGTCATTAAATTGGCACATAATTTAGTTAATTTGCTGTCTGATTTGTCTTATTCTGTGTTTCTTCTTCTCTTAGTTAGGCACTTTATGTTTACTTTACCTCATTCATTTGATAATAGAGATAAGGAATAGTGACTCTGGTAAGTCGAATACTGAGAATATTTAATTGTAATTACAAATATATTAAATTTCAACAATAATAGTAATAAATAATAACAGTGTAAAGACAACATATCGTAACAGAAACCTGTAGAACAGCGGTCCCCAACCTTTTTTGCGTCACGGACTGGTTTAGGCGCGACAATATTTTCACGGACCGGCCTTTAAGGTGTCGCGGATAAATACAACAAAATAAAACTAGTACCGGTACCGAAAAAAAGAAGATTTATTCATAACACACGTGAAAAGACCCAGGAAAACTGAGTTAATGATAAAAACGATAACAAAATAACGCTGAAAACCGATAAAAACCCTGAAAACCATACATTTCAGACCTGAGCCTCAACTCTCGCGGCCCGGTACCAAACGACTCACGGACCGGTACCGGTCCGAGGCCCGGGGGTTGGGGACCGCTGCTATAGAAGATACTGCTGTATCATTATTTTGTCCGACACTTACTAAGCATACTTCCATAATTGTTCCTCCTACACTTTATCAAGTCATTTGATAAATGCTTCTTATTCTTCAATTTTATTTATTTCTTTTGCTCAGTAAAACATTATAAAGTTTTCTTAACAGTTTGATAAATACAGGCCTTGAGCAGTATTGCAAAATGGAGTCCATAAAGCTGTATTAGAGATTGCTGTGTTGTATACAAGAACCCTATTTATCTACAGGATTAACTGTCTTACATCATACTGTTATGACAAAAAAGCTTAACTAGGTCTGTAAAGATAAATGATACATGAGAATTCACTACAGAGGCAGCAAGAGTTATGTTGGCTAATAAATGAGAAAGAGAACATGTATCATGGAGGAAACAGAAGAAAATGTGCCTGTGGCCCAATTTCAAGCAGACGCCTGGAGTCATGTTGTCTTCAGTCTGCCTTCGTGGTTCTGTATTCTGTTTATTCAGCTTGAGGCATTCTCTGACAGCTGTGCTGAAATGAGCTCTGTAAAGTTAGAAACAGACCTCTGAAGTTAAAAAAAAAAAAAGTAGTCTTACACAACCACCATTGTGATACTTCTTACACCATACAACCCCACAGGGAACTGCAGCCCGGTTTCAATCAGGCATCACAGTGAATAGATGAATAGGAAAAACAAGGTGTTACTATGATCTGTACACAAACTGTAAATGCAGTATATCTCCAGACATTATAAACTGTCAAAGAACCCCCCCTCCCCCCGGAAGCCTTATCTATTTATAGGTTATTACACAGAGCGGGTTGAGATTCATAAGGGCATATGGAAGGCAGAAGGAGATTGTCAGCCACTGTCACTTACAGTAAATGAAACCTCTGCTACTCCCGTCCTCCAGAAAGTGCATCTGAAACACACTATTAACTTTCCCATTGCTGATGTCACTTTTTATTGCCCCTTGGTTTCAGGTTTTTCTGAGTTGGCAGGCTCTGCTGCACTCCTTTCCATGCCCAGATAGATGCTTGTGACAGAGCATAGAAATACAGCAATGATGGAGATATTATTCTGAGGATTTAATTTGCCAGAGTGGGTTGGGAAAGTGCACCCTCATGATGATTAATGCAAAAAACCCTGTGCTCTGCTTTAGGAAAACCATCCACTGTCTAGCTTTTGTCTATAAAATCTCTGAGATTTTTATTAACACACATTTTTCAACCGTGTTTAGCCTGGAATTGAAGAGTAAGCTTAGTGCAGTTGTAAACCTGCCTGTGTGACATTTTAATCAGTTTTATCTGTATATTTCTATATCTAACAGTTTGTTTCTGTGCCTGTCATATGGTGGATGTGACAGATGTTAAATCTGAGAGTGTTTGGTGAGAGGTTAATTACAAATCTGTATGCAGTATGTGGGAACTGGTTGTGAATTAAATTGGAAAATGCCTGCAGCTCATCTTCATCCAGCTGATATCCAATGTAGGTGAGTCTGAGTAATGAGATGGACCAGTTTGTGGGATGAAGACCATCAATTAATCAATTTTAGTTTCTGACAGAAAATATAGTTAGGGATGATTAATAGCAACTATTAATAAGATATTGTTAATGACCAGAGGTCTGCGACTCTACCGTGAGTGCTTAAACCGGCCATCAAGGGACTCGGTGTTGCTTTGCATGTGGCAGAGGGTAAAACGTGTGCTGCTTTTGTGCGGGGCATAATAGAGAGTGGCATTTGAACATACGCTTGCCGCATTGTGCACGCATAATTAACATTGCATAATCTACCTGCTTACATAGCAACTTTTGTAATTAGAGTTATGATTGCAGCAGGATAATGACAGCGATTCTGCAGCCGATAATGACTGTTGTGCTCTTGGCAGTTGCTGCATTGTTTGTGTAGCAGACTTCTGACATATGGGACACAAAAGGACACAATAGCCAGGCTGACTGCTTTTGTTCCCACCCAGGCAGACCCAATCACTGCAGACAAATTGCGCTGTAAGTCGTCCAAATGATGCTGACCCTGGGAAAATGGTTCAGACACATAAGAACGGGCCCATAATGCGAAAACCTCGGCTACTTTAAGCTTGTGGACACTGAACCTGAGCACAGAACCTATAGCTCCCTGGTGCTTTCTGACTTCAATAATACTGCTTCACTGAGAGACATTTCTCACCGAGTAACAGCTTTTGCAATCTCCCAATCATGGTCTAAAGTCACTCAAAGGGAATAAAGTTAAGTTTGTATTAACTAAAGGCCTGTTTTATTGATATTAGAAAACAAATGTATGTTTTCTATTTACAGAAAGAAGCACTTTGCCCAGCTTTTTAAAATATGTCCACATGGAGTAATAGGACTAAATAGGATTGGATGTTTTTATGGTAATACTACGTCGAAAAAATCAAAGAACCACCCATCTGTATCCTGAAATAATGGAATTGTCCTTTAAAGAAATGGTGGAGCCTTTATTCAAATAAATTAAGAGTTGTCAAAAATGGCATCTTGATAGCAGGCACTTAGGCCTGTGGCGTCACTCGCTGTGCAGTCAGTGGGGACAGGTCCATAGTGCAGGCTAAGGACTAATCCATCATCACTAGTGAAGGGGCTGGGGGCCGTGCGCTTGGCTTCTCACTCCAGGAAATAATAAGCTTTTAATTTTTGAAAGATCACATTCATGAGAAGACAGGTCACTATAAGGAAGCCAAGTTACCAAGCTCATCTCCGGAGAGATACTGGAGTAGCTTCAGCTCTGATTTGAGTTTTATTTTTTCTTCTATCTGCATCAACTTCCCGGTTCTAGACAAAGAGATGCTTATTAAATTGGATCTGCTTATTGTCGAATTTTTCTTTACCAGAATAAAAACCTCCATCTAGGCTAGTAGCGTCCACCGTTAAAACAAATCCAAATGATCATTCACTACATGACATACAGTAGCAATGAACAGAAAGTGGGACAGTGAAGACGGGTCTCTCCCGGTGGAATGGATGGAGCATATGCTATTATGTAAGTCAACTGCAGGGCGTCTTAATGGCTGCAGATTTGTTTCTCGTCCCTGAATGTTGCCACTGTCTGCACTGTGGTTCCCACAGCAGTGTGGAAGATTGGTAGTGGGTCTTGGGGGAGCATGAGAGATATGATTTACACAAAGAGGGAAGGACAGTTCAGCCACGTGTCATCCACCCTCCCTACCGATCACTTTCCACCACCCAGGCAGGTTAATCCTTTTATTGTAATGAAGTGAAGGAGCATAATGTGAATGTGAGATCCTTAATCCAGTGTTGGCATTTTTATGAGAAAGGAGAAGACATGGTGACACAGAGAACGGAGTGCATGAGAGGCACAGGGACTATTCATCAAAATACGGTGCTGACATGGCACAGCATGATAAACCACACCTAATGAGATTTGCAGGTGTATGTACAGAAGAAGCAAATCCCCTTAATGGTATTGATGACCACTGCACATGTACTGTAGATGTATTTTTTTTTTTACTCATTCATTGTAACCTGTTCCAATACAGTAGGCTTTATCAGTTTATGCACATTTCACCAAATCAGAAATGGACTGCTATGATCTGAAGCTCATTGTTCATTAAAGTGTGATTCCCATGCTCTTTTGTTTGGGTCGCTATTGTTGTACCGGTTACTGTGCATATGATTCAAGTCTTTTATAGATATATATAGCACATGGCGCACTAATCCTTAACTGTGGAATCTGAAGCTAAGAAAAAATGTAGTCAATGAACCGCTAAAGCAGTTTTTTTTATTATTGAGCAGGAAAAAGCACAGAACAAATAGCAAACCTTATAAGATTTATTTAATACTTATAATACTGTTTGGCCTACTCTCAAATTTGTTTGACCATTTCCAGGTGTGCCAAAAATATTCAGAGAAAGTGATAAAAGAAAAGAAAATGTGCTTCTTTAAATAGTGAGGAATAAATTTCAGAAATAAATGACATCTACAGTCAATATTTCATGCAAAAAGGCATTTCTATCTATTTTATTTCTAACTGCTGAAGCTATAGCAGTCTGAGTTAACAAACCCTGTGGTTATTTTTGGCCCAGTGGTGGGTAATTGTTATTGCTGTGTTCTAAAAGAAACAAACCTGCATGTGACTATCATCTTTCTGGTCCTGCAAGGCAAAGGAACATGGAAGAAACAAAGGTACCGATTTAATCCTAAAAATACCTTAATGTTGGAAAATATCCAGTTTTATTTGGCTAACTTTCAGCAATATTCCACTCACACTCAGCTAAGATGAGGCTGTGAAGGGCATCGGATGCATTTCAGAAGCAGGGTCAGTGGCAAATAGAAATACTCATTAATACTGGAGAGGCCAGGATCTATAATGGAACTGCTAACCCTGTGGTTAAAGACTAAGAGCTTTCTGATCAAAGTCACCAAGATAATATTGCTTGTCAGTATTTGAAATTTTTGGTTCTCTTCAAACTGGGGACAAATGGTGACCAGATATTTAAAACAGCGGTAGCATATCAGCAGTGTTTGTTTGTAAGAAAGACGGCAAAGAAGCACGTTGGTAGAGTATTTAGCAATAAACTTGAAAATGTCAGATTTAAATATTAACTATTAAATTGACTGGCTCTTAAATGGCACCTTTCTATACCTGAGTACTCAAAGTGATTTATACAACATGCCATTCATACAAGCACTTTTTTCTGTGCTCAAATGCTTTCTATCTAACATTCACACACATTCAGATGCCAATGAATGCACTGGTGTTAGTACTTTGCCCAAGGATACTTGACATGCAGACTAGAGCAGCCAGAACCATCGAACCATCAACCATAATGTTTTTATGTTAATGTTTTTGTGGTTTATGTCATCTAATCTCTAAGAATGGATGAAATTATGGTAGTTGGCATAAAGTGATCCATGAGCTAAAAAAGTGTGGAATGGGGCATCTTTATGGTTAGTGAAACTATATCATGTGATCAACAAGTGTTGAAGAGAAAATGTGAACAGAAAACTAATTTCTGCTTGTACACTCAAACCAGTACTTTACAAGACGTCTTTGCAATTTAATCTTTCAAATAGTTATTGCAAAATAATACCATGCATTTATGTCACAGTTTAACTTTATGTTTTGCATTTATTGTATTTGTTTATGTCATACCAGTTAGGCTGATACTTTGAAATCTTGAAGTCTTTCGGCTTTTTATTACACTATCTTTAAACACGAGCATAAAACTGATGCATCACAATAAACAAACATTGGCAAATAACTGCCATTAGTAATTGTCAGCTTATTTGTCTGTTGTTATTCTGATTGCACTCGACAACGGCAGTTTCAGCCTTTTCAGCCAATACATCCCCGATGCTGTCCCCTGTGCTTTTGCTTCCCAAGCTGCTTTACTATTGGTTAGTGTGCAGTTAGTATCAGAAGTAGGAGATGAAAGAAAAAAAGGATTAAGCGATGAAAAGTAGAAGTCCCAGTCAGAGGTAAAGTGAAGTTCATTCTTATAACCAGAGGTCTCCACTTAGCTTTCCCAAAAGTTATTTGCCAGTCCTGTATTTAAACATTTCACCTGAGAATTTCCAGGTTCATGGATAGTTCACATGGATTTTGTGTTTTCTTAATTCATCAAGAAATACTTGCAAGTTGAGAAAAACATATGTCTTTGTTCTTTAATGTTCGATAATATTTTAGCCACAGGTTGTGATTCCTCTTGAGTTTAAGTGCTTGGGTCATGTGGATATGTCACAATTGGAAACCACAGGTTTTGATTGGCATTGCCTTGGTTTTGTAGGCTTTCAGAAATCAATTTGTGGGCAGCGACTGTTCTGCTGATGGTTCCCGTCTTTTGTTGGAGTTGGTCACTGAGCCAGCAGCAATGCTGCTTGTCAGTGCCTGATTAATTGGCTTGAATCCATTCAGCAGTCATTGAGTCAGATAAAAAGAGACAATAAAGTCCTTTCATTCCTCCAGAACTGAATCTGTAGTGAACACAGTCGAAGGCGCTGAAACAAGTCTAGCGAAACATGTGTATTCCCTTTGATGGAAGCAGGTTTAATAATGAGTCCTGAGCAATAGTCATTAAATTGGACTGTGATGCATCCTTATGTGTGTGTTTGTAGTTTCCAGGAGGTAGGGCTCAAATAAATCTTCTTTTATCTCCAATTTGTCCATTCATTAATCAAATGGAACACTGTGATGAGTTGAATTATGAATCCAGCTCCCTACTTGATGGAGGGTTGAGGGGGTCCTCTCAATGCCATTCCCAAACCAAAGACCTCTGATACTGACTTGTCACAGCCATCTCCTTACTGGTAATTGGGTATTTATCAGATTGCCTGCAAGAGGAAGATGCAGTGTTTATCTGACACAATTATCAACAATAATGGGGGAAGCTAGCCTGCTAGTCTTCAAGGAAACTGGTAGTATGGTATGGATTCAGATGGCCAGGAGTAGTGAATGCAACAACTGGGACTTTATCTGACATTCAGGCAGGAAAATGATTGTCATATGGAAACAAATGTGCAAATACAACACATAATTCTTAGAGTCTGCTGTGACACTGAAGGAATAAAGTAATGAAAACACATTTTGGTGCAACCCCAACATTGAGATCTAACAGAGAGACTTTTCAGTGACTTATCTCATTCAAAAGCCAGGAAATAAAAGAGGTGCAAGACTAAATCGATGCAGCTGTGAGGAAAAGAATGACATAAAAGCTTCCATGATAAGTGGCAAATACATGGTCCATTTAGTGCGTTATTAAAAGACATGCAAGTCTGGAAGAATTAAGTAATATGAAACCAGAAAGTTTTCATAGCAGTGCCAAATTTACTGTCATTGCAACATACATATGTTGAATTCCACTGGTTGTTGTGGAATGGTAATATAAATCATCATTATAAATGATCCGATGCTTGTAGAGACTCAGTCACTGCTGTGGTGCCTTGAAATATTTGATAAAGCATGTCCATCATGTTTTTGTTGAAGCATATCCAATTCAAGGAGTATGTCATGCCTGGAAAAAAGGCTGTAAAGAGAAAATCATACTGCCTCACAGCGCAGGGAGGGAAGTCTGAAAGACCAAGAAACGAAGCAGTCAAGGCTGCCTGGCCTGCTGGATGTAATCAAACAAGGGTGACCAGGTTGTTCCACAGATGGCTGATCTGGAGAATCCTCCGATTTATTTCCATGCCACAGACGGTCCTTGTCACTATGTGCAGGTGATTTCAGTATGGCAGCATTGTCTCTCCCCTCTCTCTCTCTCTCTCTCTCTCTCTCTCTCAGACACACACACACCACTACACTCTGACATTTTGTCTCCCGCGTCTGAAATCAATTTGACACCGACTTCTGTTGTGTTGTGAACAATATAAGATGCTAGGTCAGAGTTTTGCAACAAGAAAGTTGATTTGTAGCCTTCTTGGCATTGTTAGCAAGACTGAACTCTCGTCTGACAAAGAATTATGGATTTGAATGACACTGAATTACAACGTGAAGGAACTCATTAAAAGATTGTGAGTCATTTAGATGTGAGAGCTGCGTTGTGTATTATGATTCTTGAAAGTAAGAAGTAGGAAATGTTATGCATTACACAACTTTTTTTTTCTTTCCGGTTGGTATTTACATGTGTGAGAGAATTCCCAGCTATATAACCGATGTTTAACTGTTTGTTTTTAATCTGTTTTTTCAGTTTGACCTTAAGTGATGCCAGGACAGTGAGCATCATTATGCGTGGCACATGGTCAGGGGCCACGCCCCTCTTCATTATGGTCCTGCTCAGGCTGGCTTGGGGTCAAGAGGTTCCTTTAATCCCAGGTAAGACATGACATGTTTCTCAGCACGTGCTTGTCAGCTCATCAGTGATCAAGACTTCATGGTCTGCCTCCATCGTCATGGTTTGTCTGTGTCTGTCTGTCAGTCAACGGCTGTCTGACTTATTGTATGCTTGACACCGCTCTTGTAGTTTTAGTGACTTATTGTTGACATGGGACTTAAATTCAGAGTCATTTGGAGCTAAGATAACTTTTTTTTGGCACAAAGTAATTTTCTTTTTTTTTCTGTGGCATATTGAGAAAAGTCCCTGATTTTCCAAACAACAAAATAAAGAAGTACACTACATCGTAACGGCCCTCCGTGGCTTGAACACACTAATATTCAGAAAATTTTAATTTTGCACTGCTATGAACTTCCTTTTGCTAGTCAGTATGAAAATAATTTACACCTTACCCACCTCTTCCCTCTTCCAGGGTTTGTAAAACAATACAATACAGAATGGAAGGGTTACAAAGACACAAACTACACAGAAACCTTAGATGGACAGTAAAACAGATATAGAGATTCTAAAGTTATGCCAGTAAGATGATCTTGTTTTAAACAATTTTTCTTGAACTTGTTTGGGAATTTGATGTACAAGTAAAGTACATCAAATAAAGTAGAGTCATAGGAATCATAGGAATTAAAGAAAAGCCAACTGTGGTGGGGCCTGCACATCCAGCCACCATTCAGTTATGTTCATTAAATGTGTCCAATGTATACTGTAAATGTTACTAAAACGTTATCCTTCCGCTGATCATTATTATCAACTTCTTTAGGAGTCCTCTACATGTTTGATGACATTATTTTGAAGATCCCTGACCCCATATATGTACATATACTGAATACATGCACTATATGGACAAAAGTACTAGACCAGCAACATGTTACATTTGCAGGATCTTCTTGCATGGAAATGGATGCCATGAAGCTACATGGTTAGATGGATAGATGCTTGGATTTATATAAGTGTGGCAATGAGACTGAAAGCACATGAATTCAAGTATTAGGAGTTGTTTTTGTAGTGTATGCGAGGTGAACTTTTTCTTAGTCTTAGTCTTAGTTTTGACTGAGTAAAGTGAATTACTCTGTAGTTTCTGATAAAAAAGTTCAAGTTCACAAGGTCACCAAAGGATTTCACATCCTATGAAAATTGCAAGTTATTAAAAATTGATGTTTATTTTATTTTCTTTCATTTTTTACAGTGGAAAATAGATTGAAATAATCCACAGGATTGCTAGATGAATACTTCACTGGCTTCTGTCATCGATATCTGAAAGTTCGTCTGTTGACTTTTACAGATTTCTTTTCTTATCTGTCTATGAGATAAATAATCTAAATTGTTCCATGTCTTGTTTGCTTTAAGACTTTAAGATATGGTTGTTTTTACATGACTGATTTTCTAACCTGTGACATTTTATTGAAATGTCTCCATGTTTGAGATAAGTGAACCACCCACACTATGTGCTTTTGTCACCGCAATTGACAGTCATTTCAGTTCCACCATGCTGATTTCTCTTTTTTCCACCCAGCTCTCATCCAGCAAGACAACAGGCCCTTGCAGTCCTGCTTAGCAGAGCATTTCACATTCACTGCTTGCTGTTACCTTCTCATTCTGACTACTCTGCTTCTTTCTATTGCCTTTCACCTCTCATTCATTTTCTTTAACCATGCTCATGCCACCACCTTCTTCTCTTTGTATTTTCTTTCGCCAGCACTATCTAGGAAGCAATTTACTTGTCAAGCAGAGGGCAGTATGCAGCTCCCTGGTCTCCGATGTGATGGTGTCCGTGCGTGTGCGTGTGTGTGTATGAGGGATCGCTACCTTGGCAGAAATGCTTTCAATCACACTCTTGGAGCACGATCTCTGACTGGCAGCAGTAGGAGCTATATTAAGATTGAATCGAAACATTTTTGCTTAACAATCTGATGGCATCAGAGTGCTATACCAAGGGCTTTTACCTATCTCTATTGCTTATCACTGAAGAGATGCAAGGTGATACCCACAAGCATTCTAAGTGGTGGGTGAAGTATCTGTAAGTTGAAATTGTGTCAGGAACAAAGATATGAAAAAAGACATTCTTTCTTATGTAAGGCACCTGTTGTTTAGCTTCAGTGGCAATTCACCTTAACCTAAGATCTAAGTCATGGGTTGTACCTTCTGTACATGTGTCAGCAAAGAAAGGCAGCTCTCAGTAATGTCTAGATTTAGGAAAGCTGAATTCCACCAGGACCGTGTTTCTCAATGAGAGAGAAATGTCAAAGCGCCGCTTTATTTTTTTTATCTTTACATACTTCAAGACTGACAGTGCTATTATTTTCCTTGCTTTAATGTAAATATCAGCTGTTCCCGAAAGCAGTGACTCCCTGTTTCCTTTATTTAGGGCACTTTCATCATTTGGGTTTTCCGAGCTTCTTTGTTAACCATGTCTGTTTCATGAGTAATGCACCATTATTATGTGTACTGTCTAACTTTAGCAGGAAAAAATAGGACGCCATAAAATATTTTGTTTGCTCTAAAAGATTCTACAGCTAGTAATTTGCACTCAGTGACATTGTTCGGGGCCAGTGCAGGAAGACGTACTCTTTGTAACACTGTGGATGGGGATATCATGGTGGTGGGTGTCAGTGTATCTCACGTTCCCAGATCTCGACTGTTTCAGACTGCATAGCTTGAACAGCTTGTTAACATGATCTTCAGTCCTCCATCTGTGTTCTGAGAGGCTGCATTCACTTGGAGGACTAAGTGTAGGGAGCTCATGTTTTGAAAGTGTTCAAAGACTGATACAGTTAATGCATAAAGTTATTTTTTTTTAATGAAAAAAGTTAAATTTGGCTGGCATGCAACAGAAAGTCGACTTGTGTAAACATGCTGTAATCTTTACTGCACTGTAGCTGCCATCCACAGATGTTTCAGCGAGCACAAATTCACACAATGTTGTTGCTGAACATGATCTGGAGGGTTTTTTTGCAAACGTTAGAAATAATGAGCTTGTCTGTGTTTGGTGAAAGGGTTAGAGGATACTTTTAGTAACCTCACAGTTGGCCATTGTAAAATGTGTGATATAACCATACAAGCAAATATATTTGTATCAAATATGGCTTCAGACATTGATGTAGGTTTTTTTTTTATTACTTAATATTACCTACAGAATACAATTTTAACAGTAAGCTTTGACATCCCCATGTTAAAGGCCAAATCCATTTCCAGGGTATCTTATATATCAACTGAATAAAGTTACAGTTTTGGTTGATCAGGCAACCATATGGCGTAAAGTTTTTGTACAGGCCAGGGTTTGAATCTAGTGCAGTCCATGTACTGCAGATACAGATACAGGCTTTTCTCTGTTTCATCGGCAGTTTGACTTTAAATTTCTTCTTTATATTGATTTTTTAACATTGTACTGTAGCAAACATTCAATATATAGTATGTGTGGCTCTGCATGTCCCATAAAGGAGAATTTTCTTTTCTTCATACAGCGGTTTTTGGTGAATCTGCTCTTTGATGTGATTCTCTAGACAAATGAAATCCATAACAAACGATATTACATCTGTTACACTCAAAGTGCAACAGATACTGATTCAATTTACTCATCCGTTGTGTGACTAGAAACAAACTTTCCTGCAGAAACATTCAGGTTTCCAATGCTTTTCTATTAAAAAATTGAAACACTAAGCAATGTTCACAGTTAAACCGCGCCACCACATAGTGTGAGTGGTTTCTGTCAGGTGAGAGAGCCAGACCCCGTGGTGTACTGTGGGTCCCCACTCTTTCCCTTTACATTCAATATTCAGCTTGCACACCACCCCGAGGGTGATTAAATATGTGGTTAATACAGCACCATGAGAGTACTGAATTACACAGGAGCCATGCTGACCTTTTTAAATTACAGAACCAATTGTGCGAGACGGCAGAGGAAGTTTATAACAGGTACTGCCAAGATGAAGCCCGGAGGAGAATGGATCTGCTGCCACTGTCCTGCTGACGCTCTCCTTATTAGTGTTCTGTGCTATAAGCACCCTATTTGACACTCATTCTTTCCTTCCTTTCTCTCACTCTGGATCTCATTTGACTGCAGTTTTTGGTCGCTTTGTTTCTGTATCTTGTTTACTGTTAGAGCATCCGTGTAGATGAGCTGAAACAGCTGTACTGCATACACAAACTAATTTGACATTTCATTTCACCGTTGATGAGACATGTATCACTCTTGACGCACAGAGTAGCCTCACTCCATAAATCTTGATCACTGGCCTTTTTCACTGATGCATCCTAGTCAGCATATTGGCTTTGCAGATATTTGAAGGTCGTTTCTGATGTCTGATTTAATTTGAGGCTAACGGCAAAAAAAAAAATGAAGCCGCCAGTTTCAGCATCAGTCACGTGACTTCTTGGAGTCACAGCCATTTTTCAGGGATGACTGTGCTCATCTTCAATCCCCATCAAAAGAATTCTAAACCTGACTGGCAGCGATACAACAATCTCTGCTTGGCAAAGGGCAGGAAAAGCTTTTTAGCAATGAAAAAGTCAGAATAAAATACCCGGACATTAAAAACCAGGTCTGTTTCTCTCCTAGCCAACTTTCAAGAGTAATTCCTGATTGCTTTTCACAGCACTTTGCAAAATGCCCAGTAATTGTATTTAGATGAAAAATCCTCGTTTCACCACCACTGTTTCAATATTTCTTTCTCAAGAGAGAGTATGGCGTTATTAGAGGAAGAGGAAGGATTGAACGTTTGGCATTTAATATAATGAAATTCGTGTGATAGAATGTTTTTTAAGACAATACAGTTCAGTGACACTATTCATTCCATTAAGACATATTAAAAAGCTTTGTCAAAGACACCAGTGCTCTTTTTTCCCTCTGAACTCTGTCCATACTGATTTCTGCGAACCGATCCCAGTCTTATCATCTGAAATTGTGGTGCTGTGGTCCGTGCGTTATTTTCCTTTACACTTTCTCTCCCATTGTTTTTTGTCTTTAGTGCGTTCACATTCATGTGTTTTTAATCTGTTGCAACATTAAGAATGATACATGGGCGATCGTGGCTCAAGAGTTGGGAGTTCGCCTTGTAATCGGAAGGTTGCCGGTTCGAGCCCCGGCTTGGACAGTCTCGGTCGTTGTGTCCTTGGGCAAGACACTTCACCCGTTGCCCACTGGTGGTGGTCAGAGGGCCCGGTGGCGCCAGTGTCCGGCAGCCTCGCCTCTGTCAGTGCGCCCCAGGGTGGCTGTGGCTACAATGTAGCTGCCATCACCAGTGTGTGAATGGGTGGATGACTGGTTGTGTAAAGCGCTTTGGGATCCTTAGGGACTAGAAAAGCTCTATATAAATACAGGCCATTTACCATTTACCAATAATTGTGTTCAGAAAAACAAAGTCTTTGCTTTTATGCTTCTTGGGGAGTAAAAATTGAACCAAACGTATCTGATGATATTATTGATTGTCTTATTGAGAGGATTTTAAATCATATATTGTTGACGGAGGGTTTTTTTCTGTTTTTCATGTAAATATGCCTTTTTTTTTTGCACTTCTGTGTAAGAGCCTCCAGTGTTCCATTAGGAAATGGCGGCAATCTGTCTGCCATCTTTGTTTTTGCAAAACAGCATCTTTGGTCACAGATAACCATATTGTTGGGAGCATCTGACACATTTCCTCTGTCCTGGGGCACAGAGCCCTGTGCTTATCATCTCCCTGCCTCTCACTTCATTCGGCCACCATTTAATTACAGAGCAGAGCAGAAGCCAGTGTTTCCTCATCACACTCCGTCCACCCTCAGGCCATCATTTAATGATGAAAAATCTGCTGTGGGAGATTTGGGCATTTGTTTTATTATCGTTCTTTTCTCTTTTTGCCATCGAGCTGTGTGTCTGCGAATGAAAGGAGGGTGTTTTTGTACACAACCAGCATATTTTTGGCAATATATTTTGCTCGCAGGCTTGAAATTTGATATTCTGAGCTTAGAAGTAGTGCTCTCCGTATTTCACACCTTCTGCTATAGCTTCTCACGTATGAAGTGTGACTTTATCTTGAACCTCAGCTCCCTACCATTAAGAACGGGTCTGTAACAAAGTTAGTCCAAGGGGAAGGTAAGATTTAGCTCAGGTCACACTTCCTCTAAGGCAACAAAAGATAAAATACCACAGAGGCACAGAGGTGAACTATGATGAGGCTACAAAAAACTTTAATATCACATGCTTTGCCAAGTGTGTGCAAGCCATTTCCGGCACTTTAAGCAAGATAAACAGAAATGGCTGAAGCTGTAATGTCATCATAAAATATGCTGACTAATTCTAACCATTACCACCCACGCATACATCAGCAACCCCACAGGCATTTTAACTAAATGTTTGGAAACCTTGTTTAAGGCATTTGTTAATCTAATTTTGAACATCCTTCAAGAAGCACTATGTGTTTCACTTGAATATTCATACAGTATGACTCAGCTTGTGGCTTAATGATTTCATTCAGAAACATTCCAGTGGACACATTTGAGAGAGAAAAAAATCATATTCCTGTCTATTCTTTATTAGGCTCCTATAGGAGTTTTAAATAAAATATAATTGGCACTATAGTACCAGATGGTACAATAACAGTGTAGCTGCACATATTTTTCACATGCAGCTCCTTCATACATTATTTCTCCCCAGTTGCGAATGTGTGTACACTTGTATGCATGCGTGATATGATGCGCTGTGCATACAGCAGACTTTATTGATTTCCACAGAGACATGACACTAGCACCTTCGTATCTTTTCACCTCATACCTCAGGTTTGGCCCTCTCTCACACACCTGCACACACACATACATGCATACATACATACATGCACAACCCCACTGCTATCCCTCCCCCACCCTCCTGATTCTCCGAGCTGAAACATCCCTCTCATGGGGTTTGTGCTGTGGGGCTACGGGAGAGTGTCATCTCACAAATGAATTTCTCCTCACATCCCGCTCTCCATTAAAGAACCTGTTTGTGCTCCTACAGCAGCACGCAGAAGTCCCCTGCAGCTGTTTGTGCTCTCAGACACAAGTACTTGTTCTTTATATACCTGTGTTGTTTGTGCTCCGGCTACCTGCATCTCATGCACTCAGCAGTGAGACTCTTTCTTGCCATATTGCATTTCTCATGTGCTTTTGTTCATGTGTGCTTCTCGTTGTTTTACTGGTTTTTCCCATCGAGGTTGTTGAATTTGTTAAGTCAGTGTGAAGACATTATTGCATTCTTGCAAAGGGTGGTCTTTAAATTTAATGTCATGATGAAGAAAGCAGACAAACTACAAAATTGCAATGATATCACATGCTTCCTTGTTTCCTATGTAGTCGCAGCTATCGCTTTATGATTTTGGTTTAGATTACATTGAATGTCCAGCCTATTGAAAACTCCTCTTGGCATTTTTGCTTTATTCTTTTGGATCTAGCATAGATGCATGCAGTAATGACAGGATATTAACGTTTTCAAGGTCAGTAAAATATAACACTGCCACAACAGGAAAACATTGTCATTTCTCACTCACACAGGAGTCATGTCGTTCTAGTTTCACTTTTGATGAGGAGCTCAATAGGCATCCGTCTCTACAAACTGTTGATTTGGATTCTGAACTCAGTTGTGGAGATGTATTGAAGGACTGGCAGACAAATTGAGCAACACTCATGATTGGAAATCCATGTGCCTGCCTACGTGCTTTTTGGGACAATGAGCATCTTATTTGTTCCTGCAGAAATCACATGCAGGGATTTCAGGGATTTCCAGGCATATGGAAAAGGCAATTTTCACTCATCAGTGTATGGTTATGTTCCACATGCACTCCTTGTATATGTTCATCTGTGCATCTGTCAGGGGGTGGGTGAGTTGGAAAAGTATGAAAATGTTTTGGTTTTGCGGGAAAGAACAGTTGGATGCAAATCCTCTCTTAAAGTCGCTGTTCTGTCTTAATTGATGTTCCATTGAATTTGAGCTTTAAAGCCTCTGCAGTACCACTGGGTATTCTGTGCATGTAGCCTGAATGGCCTTTGTAAAGTACTGAATTGTGAGCTCAATTTCCTATGCACGCTCATCGTTTCCCTTTCCCATTTGAGACAAGATATTGGAGATGATCCCCCTATTCTGGCAAGTGGCCATTTTAAATGGAAGCTATTTCAGCTCTTTCATTTGTCAATCAGGCTGAAGAGTGAGTCTCTGACGGTGGCTCAATGTGAGGCTGTAATTGTCAGCGTCCCCTTCTGCCCAATGCGCAGCCCGGTGCTTTGCATGTGAAAAGATCCTGAAAGAAGACGTGAGCGCTGAATTAATACTCAAACTGCCTTTTGTCTCCATCACTTTAGCTTCTGCCACCATGAGGCACAATGGCACAGACATGCAGACAATCGATGAGGAAAAAGCGAGCAGGATGAAGGCTTCCTGTCTCCATTTTTAAGGCTCTTTCTGAGTGAAAATTGCAATATTTAGGGATTTGGATCCACCTGTAGAAGCTGCCCTCACTGCCTATATATAGTGGAGTAGCACAATGATTTTGCTGATTTTAATAGACTTTTATTAAAAACTTTTTTTTTTTTTTTTTTTAAAAAGATCAGAACTTGTTGGAAATGTTGGAGCTGAAAAACGGTGTACACCAAAAATCATTAAAAAACACAACTCCTTTGATCTGTGGACAGTGTTATATATTTTTCTTTAAAATAAGGATTTCAGTGTTATACAGTAATTTTTAATAGTATTCTACCACAAATATAACGTGTTTAGTGTATTTGCTTATATCGAGTCGAACATTGAAGACTTAACTGGATGTTATATATCATGGCTAAGAGTGGAAAACAACCGCAGTGGCTTGCTTAGAAGCACTTCCAATCGCAGACAACACATACTGCATGTAACAGTAGATGTTGTAATTGAATTTTCCATAATGATGCTAAAAGCTAATTTAATTAGAAGGTGTATATTTTTCCAAAAAAATAAGCATATTTTATATATTGGATTCATTTATAGTAAAAAATTCAGTTATTAGTGTGACAAAAAGTTCCTCTATCACATTTTTAGGTTGTCAAGTCATTATGAATGTAAGCTCACTAATCAGAAAATGTTTGCCTGCATGCCTACATTCAAGTAAACAGTGCTGAGATGGTCTCGCTCCACCTTTCCATTCAGTGGGACGATAACCAAGCTATGATGATGGCCTGATAACGGTCTGTAAGACTGCCTTAGCATCTATTGTGGTTTTAGGGAAGAATATTTCTGTTTTTCCCTTATCTCCTCTTAATGTTGTCCCACCTGTACCCTCATAATCCCTACAGGTCCTCTTGCTTCCAACATACTGCTGTCTGTTGCAATTCCAAGTAATGATTTGGGTAAAAACTGTTAGGGGACATTGGGAGATAGGATTCTTTACTGTACAAAGGGAATGTTCCACTTTTTATATAATAGTAAATAGGCAGAAGATTAAAAAAGGCACATTCCAAGTCCCAGTTGGAGTTATAGCAGATCTACCAAAACTTTTGCTCCATTTCTCTTGCTGTTAACCTTCTCTATGACTACAATTTCTTCTGGATCTCATGATGTGTGTATATAGAACAGGTGGCCTTAGGGGGAGCAAAGCCTTTGTTTGACAGACTAAAAGAGATTTCCCTGGACAAAGTCCCCATGCTGATGATCATATCTAGGTAATAAGCCTGATATACAGCCCTATTTTCCTGATGTTTACAGCAGCCCCATGCAGCTTTAATTAACGAAAGAGGTGTCCCTGTTGCTCTAGAACAGCCTCACCTGATCAGTTATTTCCATTTAGAAACACACACTTGACTATAAAAGTCAAATGGAAAATGGCTTTGAAACAGCAGAATTTCCTAATGAACACTTAAATCAGGCAGGAAAACATCAGATTAGCATGCTGTCAGCACTAAATGCCACCCAGGAAACGGTGTGCACAAAGACTGCGGGAAATTAATTTGGAACAAAAAGCCAGTGGAAGGTTTTTTTTCCCCTTATCTCTCCATGTGAACTTCACAAGGAGCAGGTTGACATTGGTTTTATTACCCCGGAGCACTGATGACGAGCTGGATGAGCGAAAGTGCTGACAAGAGGGAACGAGCGGGTGATCAGTCACTGGCTGGGTGCCCATCACAGGCACTCAAGGATGCTGAGAGGACGTTGGCCTTTGTCATGTGATTGCCTGAATGAGAAGACCTATGGCAGGGCCAAGTGTGTGGGGGGTTAAACGTACACAGCTAGGCCGCAGCATCGAAGAAAAGGGAATCTTTCCGCATGCAGTCAGACACAAGAGTCCAGATATGCTCACAGTAAATATTCTCACACACCTGCACATACTTTAAGTACACATTTGTTTGTAGAGACAGCTTCGTGGTGATAATGATGGTACTGATGGTGATAGAACCGCCAACTACATTCACTTGACTGATGTCAAGTGTCAGCTTTTCTACCTTGTTCTTTTTCTTTCCCTGCTTCCCTCTCCTTGAATCCATATGATGCACTCCCCCCACTCTCTACATCTCTCCCTGTCATATTAATGTCAAGTTTCTTCGAGTAAAGGTAAGGGGAAACCGAGCTTCCTCTACCATCTTGCTTTTCTTTGCGCAGTTTTATTGCCTGTGTCTGTCACACCTTCAGGCTTTGCTGCACAAAAGTGCAGCTGTGTACTCGACGTTCACTTTTATCGGCTGCATGGAGTTGATTGCAGGAGGCATAGCTTGAAGGTTACAGTGCCCCACGAGTAGCAGCAATTCAAAACGATGTATTGATATATCCTTCACGATCATTTTAGTGCTGTAACATTAGTATTAGTCACAGGTTTTTTATGCCTGAAGGCTTTAATGGCAAGTTAATGATCATTATTTGAGGATTTCTGACCTGTGTAAAACAGGTACCAGCTTGTTCTTTTGTTTGTTCAAGATTCACTCACATTATTAGCCTCATAAGCCAACAGCCTTCATCAAGAGATGACTTCTGAGATGTGTTCTTGATATAACACTCTCATCCTTGTATGTACACTGAAAGAGATAATACTGTGTGTAATTGTTTCTCCGGTTTATACGGACTGTGAAAGAATCGATTCGGATTTAAGCGGGTGGTGATAAAATCCGCAGCTTTGCACCGCTCTGTGCAAAAATATATTCTGAAGGTAAACAGAAGCTATAATTAATGCCACAATTATATTACCTTTTAAAGTTAGTTCTCACAGTATGGAAGCTTCTCTCTGTGTGTCTCTGGATAGAGTTTACCCGCTGTGAGACCAAGAGGGAATTTTGTATAAAAGTCAGTAGCTTAAATAAAAACACGTTTCGGCTAATGTTATTTATGTTTACGTATGTTCTTTCTCTAATTTTTAAAGATATACTTTTGAGTTTACTGACTGAGCTGAGGTGATGAAAATGCACCAATGTACTGTAGCAAATTACACAGTTATGTATTTTATTGGCAGCCTTTCAGATGCGTTATAATATAATTAACATCTGATATTTAAACGTTTGATTGTGTTTTGCCACAGTTAAATGGGTTTATATGACGTCAGATCAGTCATTTCTGAAACCTATGACCTATTCATGTCATGTTCATGTTTTCGATCTGCATTGGCTTTGTTCAAAGACAAAAAGATTAAGTTGTTTTAGAAGATGTTCCTTTAAATTGGTAAGAGGACTGGTTTTCTGTAGCACCTTTCTACTCCTTTTTTGTGTATAAGTGCTTTCTATCTAACATTTCCTCCTGGATAAACTCGGGGTTCAGAATCTTGCCCAAGAATACTTTCGCATGCAGACTGTAGCAGCCTGGGATCAAACCACCAACCTTCCAATTAGTATATGACCTGCTCTACCTCCTGAGCCACAGTTACCCCAAAGATGAAGGAAGAAATAAATTTATGTCCAACAGTGTTGACTGAGCTGCATAATACATCACATCTACACATTATGTGTGGCACCATGCATGCAATGGATTGCACTCTTTTGGACAAAGAGTGCTTTTGCATATTTCAACCGAACAGGGGAAAAAGCAGGGGATGGGGGTTTAGCCCTGGTTCTTCCTTTTTTCATAAATTACATAAATTAATGTGTAAATAGGTAGTTATTAGTGTTTAAAGAGGCCTGTTGTGAAACTGTGTGAAGTGCTGTGACAGATTTGTGAGGACATGAAACTTGACAATGGCACAATACAGCCTCTTCAGCCTCTGTGACATCATTTCCCCGGCCTTCTGTATTCACTATTTTGACTGAAATTAATTGCCTCTAGTGCCCTTTATCACTGTGACAATACAGAGAGATGTGAAGTTGACAGTGTTGACTTCATTATTGCTCATTTCCATATGAACAACAGTGGTGAAGAGGTCTTCAACCTGCCCACTTACCTCTACTGTGCTTATAAATTGCACAACGCTAATACACACACAGTTACACACACGTATCCCAGATTACCATATAACTGCCCTTCACAATCTTTGACAGGTCCTTTTTCTTTTTGTCTGTTATGCGGTATTTTATTATCTAGAGTAGATGCTGGCAGGGATGGGATGTGAGGGACAGTATCATTTGCCAAGGCTGCTCCTAATGGGTGCTGAAATCTACAGGACTCATATGGATTGTGGCCAGGTGTGGAGGGGGTACAGAGTTCCATATCAAATGGCTACACTGCCCCAGACCTCTCTGTGTTGGGTCATTAATCTTGCTGTCAGTGAACTGTCTTTCAAAGTATCTTTTACCTCGTCCTCACCCTTCTTCTTCTTTTTCCTGACCGCCCAGAGTTGTAAAAGCAAAAGAAAGCGTGTCCCATCCCTCTTAGGCTTCCACCCATTTACCACTCATGCAATCACTTGATCAGAGCTGTATTTGATGATGAGTGTGCTGAGTGGAGGTGGGCAGAAGAGACCCATGGGGTGGCTCATCTTTACCTACTTCTGATTGGAAGTAGAACTATGATGGAACTAAACTTCACTGCAGAATGAGCTTTCCTGTTACTTTCTAAAGGCCCTCTGTGCATTGCAAATCACACCGCAAAATAATTTTCAGCTTCTGTGGAGCTGCACAGTAAACATCTTTGCATGGTGAATACGTGGACCATAGTGAAAACTGCCCTTAGCGTCTGCTGACATGGCCATTCTTTGCATGTCTGAGGGAGAAGCTAAGGGGCTAAGCTCATGTTTCCTGACCCAGCAACAGCAGGAAGCAAAGCATAGAAAAGAGAAGAGAAGCACTCAACTCTCACTTAACAGTGGTAAGATGACTGTGTGAGCTGTGCCCATTTTAGACAGTCCCCTTTAATGCTTCATTTGTGTGATTTTGTGAGTGTGGCTGCTTTAGAAAAAGAGTCTTCTGCTTATCATGCCAGAGAGATGAAAAATGCAATTGCAAGAGAAAGTTATTTATGAACTGTGATAAAGTGTAATTTACCCACAGGGTGAAATGAATAACAAAATAGAGATGTTTTTTTTGCCCTCTACACACAAGTTGCTTAAATATCCTAAAAGTGCATATTGCCAACTCTAGGATGAATAAATAAATGGTACATTTTATTCTTTGATCAGTCTTCTTTTGTCCAAATCTATGAAGGAGCAGACAAAGAGCATAATTTGAGCTCATCACACCCTCACATATCAAATATTAGTTTGTTTAAATATTTACTTTTTAGATCTTTAAAGTCAATCACAAAGAGCAGGTCAGACAGTCTTGTGGCACAGTACTATACACACTCTTAAGATATCCTGTGATAGTAATAATTACGAATGACAGGACAGTATCAAGCGTAGCTATTACAGTCTTTAATGATCCCTTTAACGGCAGATTTAAAACTTGTCTTATAATTTTATAGTAGCAATAAAAATCGATGGAGAAATCTCTCTTCCACTTTGAAAAAAAAGAATCTTCTACTGATGACAGTGAAAGACATGGACTCGATCTACTTAAAAGCACATATAGAGTCATTAGGGGATGTGAGTGTGTCATTGTGTAAAGGCTTTACAGCACTGGTCAGCACTGATTGCTCTGGGAAGGGGGTTGCAGGTTTATGTCAAGGTGACTATGTCAGTGTGTCATTCCTGGGCGCCCTCATGCAGAACATTGCTTATTTATACATCTGATTTCTCTTTTCAATTGGTTTTGCTGTTCCTGTGACAATGGATGAAGCAAAATTCCCCAAAGAAGCGTACAAATCAATAGCAAGATAGCTGACGCAGCGCTCTAGGATGGAGTGTGAGTGAGGACCTGACAGGGCTTGTTTCACTCCTACCTGACATGTTCACACCAGATCTGACATGTGCTGTCAAACACTGACCCTCCCCACTGTGCTCCACCTCACCAGCATTACATGCGTCTTCGGGACAGATCTGCGTGGTTTAATAGTTTTATTGCTTTGCGTGTTGGGATTTTGACAGGTCAGGTTTTTACAGATGTGCACAGTATACTCCAACTTTCACTACAGACATGTATTTGTGCTCACCAGTTTTCTTGTGAATGTGTTGCTGTCTTCCATTACCAGAACTTTCAGAAGGCTTAGCATTTCCAGATCTTTCTCTATCTATAGCCATTTATTCAATAAGACCTGTGCCGCTTGATATTGATTAGCCATCAGTCATGAGCTTATGCGTGGTCCAACCCTGACCAATACTTTCCTGGTAATAGAATGGATAAATGGAATATACTATATCATTAGTGGATAAATATCATCAAAATGATCCAACTATGTATTTCGTAACATGGTTCTCTGCTACGTGTACGTTTGGTTTATATATCTGCACTGTATCTGAGCGAGACAACGTGTTTGTATCTGTTTTAATAGAGTAGCTAACTTATTCAGGGTTCTTAAATCTATAGTTTTATCAAGTTTTTTTAATGTCAGAAACATCTATTCCAACATTTCTTCTGCATGTGAAGCACAAGTATTGCTATCAGCATGTTTTGGATATTTTGTTCGTTTATGACTTGAAGCTAACTGCCTGCCATTGGCACTCAATTTCTAACCCAATGTCTTTCTCTTGTACCTCAGCCTATCCATCGCTACCTTCATCACTACCACAGCTTTCCTTTGACCTATAGTGCAGCACTAGAGCTGTCATGCTCACTAATTTAGTAGTGACCATCCATCACCTAGAAAAGGCCCCATGGCTTTTAGTGTATTGGCACACATTAACAGTTCCTTCAATGCTGAACCAACCCCCACTGTACCTGTCTTGCCAGCCTTTCTTTGATCACTAATAAAAGAAAGGTTAAAAAAAAGAAAAAAAAAGAAAAAAAAAAAGTCTATTGTTCAATAATATTGACCTGCAAGGTGATTTATCCACCTTTGTATTGAAAATGTTTTTTTTTCTTTGAGAGGTTTCATGTTCATTGCTACCACCGTAAATGCCCCCATGCTACAGAGCATTCAATAGCTTCTGACTTGATTTATCAGTTTTAAGACGAAATTGACGAGAGCTGGAGAGAAGTGACAGTCTGGCCCATTAATCAATGTAAAGGGCAGTTTTCTCCTGAAACACAGGCAATTCCAACAGAGCACTAAGTGAACCACTGTGGTCATCAGAAAGAATGAAAACTGTTCAGCTAAGGGTAATGTCCTGCACACATCTAAGAATACAAAGGCTCAGGCAGATGCTGTCTTTCCCTTCCAGGCAAAGAAAGCTTTAACCTGCACACCACGTCTAGAGCCTTTCCTTAAACATATCATATGATTTACCCTGAGGTGGAGGGCGCAGAGAGGGCTACCTCTTTATACCCAATTAAGCTTTCCACAGGAGGTAGACGGTCCCGGCTGACACCCCCTCTCCCTCGATGCCCCATTAGAGCACTGAGAAGTTGGTAGAAGCCAGAGTCCCTGGCGGACAAAACCCCTGACCTAGAGCCAAGGAGAAGCACTCCAGCTCCACTCCCCTAAATATACAGACATAAGTACAGAATAAGAAGTTGCCTCCAGTTCAGTAGAGATGGAGAAAGCTGTGTGCGTGCGTGTATGTTTGTGTGTGTGCCAAGAAAGGTGAAAGGCCACTCTTTGTTTATTTTTAGAGAACAGTTTGTCTGAGACAGACCTTAAAAACAAGAAGAAGACTATAACAGACTGTAACAAGCAAACATAAAAACCAAAAATACTCCAACACAACTTGAAATGCTGTTTCAGTAATTTAATCATCCTTTGTCTTCTGCTGTTGCTACATACTTGTTTATTTCTGTTACTTTGTCCTGCACCGAGAAGCCATTCCCTTAGCCATACAGCTACACAAACCATGAAAAATGCTCCAGTGCGCTTACCCAGTGGTTTTGCATCACTCATAATTCATTGTCCCCTGTCCAGCCAGCCATCTGGGATCAGCTGGCCCCAACAGCAGAGATAGACTCGGTGCTGTCGGTGTGCTCCAGCAGCACCGGCCCATCTGTCCCTGCCTGCAGGCTGTGTTGTCGATATTCAGCAGTCTCATAATCAATGACCATACAGGCGAAGGGGAGAAATGCTCCTCCAACTCCAACTCTGACCAGTTTGCAGGTGTCGGGTGTTTTCTCTCCAGAATGCTGTCTTTCTTTTTATATCCCTCTGTTTGTTGTCTGTGACTCACACCCAGTGCTATCGAACCCCATCACCCATTACACAAACCTTGTGGAAAACATGAAGCAGTGAGGCTGTTTGCAATAGTAATTACGATCCTAAAGGCAACTGTACAGGTTCATCATTAGCGTTAGCAGCTGAACCCTGCAGCTGCAAACTTTCTTTTTTATCTCTGGTTTGTTTTCCTGTCAGGGACCCATTGTTACCCACTGATTACGATCATGTTGTTTTCTTCTTTGTCTTTGCTCAATTTATCCCTAAAAGACACCTGTGTTCTTTAGCATCTGCTTTACAGCAAAGGGCACGGATTTAGGAACATCTATGTTCTTAGTGTGACATTTCCAGACAGAAAATGAAGTGTGAGACTGTAAATGTCAACCATAAATGCATATCACAAGTTATACTTTATATTCTTCTCTGAATTTATTTTGCTCCCTGGGTGTGCTTAATTCATGCTACATGAGTGATGGATCGTAGGGGTTGAGGCTTAGTTTTCAAAATAGGTCCGTGATCCTTTTTAATTTCATTTTCACAAGCTGCTAATTTATTAGGACTCATATACTTAGTCATGTTAGTGTGCACTGAAAGGGTGGTTAGGGGACATTTATCTAATTACAGAGGAGGGGATTCCATCACCAGTAAGACGCTAGACGTGCCCACTAGTGCTTTACCACATGGTGGCAGGAGTGGTTGAGGGATTCAGATGCTGTTGCTAAGCCAGCGTGAGTTGTCAAAATGAGATTGAATTAAGAGTACTCAAAACCAGTGCCTATTTTGTTTTATCTGAGTCTACTCTTAGACTTTATGGACTGTCATGTGCATTGAGTTGAAGGAAGAAATTTTCTAATGTATAGACCCATTTTCTGTATAGATATCAATCTTGGTGGGGCTTTGGAAAGTTGTAAACTCACATAAATTAAGTCCGGCACTAACAGCAGCACAAACTTCCTAAAGCTAAAGATTTTCTCATAGGAAGAAAAATGGAGTGTAATTGGAAATCAGGCTTGCTGCTTGTGAGGCTGCTAACTTAACTACCTTAATGAATAATATGGCTGGAGTCTGATGTTGCTGACTGCAAATGAGAAGGGGAGAGAATTCAAGAGACAGAAAGAAAGAGAAAGACAAAGTGTCAGAAATGGACAAATTGATAGCAACACAGACAGAAATGTAGATAGGAGTAGATACTTTTTGGACATCTGTGAAGCTTTTATGGCCAATTAAGATGTGCATTCAAGAAAATCCTATTAAAGCTAAAGTGGTGTTCTCTGTGTTATTGCCTCGCTGTGTGTGTGTGTGTGTGTGTGTGTGTGTGTGTGTGTGTGTGTGTGTGTGTGTGTGTGTAAAAGTGAAAAAGACAAAGGGAAAACAAAGAGAGCAGGGTGGGTGTGTGTCTCAGAGTAAATTTGAAGCTTTATTACTGGCCTATATTGCACCCCAAATTACAAATCTTGGAGCAGTTATTCCTGCCTGGAGATGTTACTTCAACCCCACGTTTGAGGCAAATCATCCTGTAATGATATTGCTCATTGCAAATGAGGGAAGTGATGGAAGGTAATGAATGAGGCGGGGGTACAATCCGATAAGGCGGCATCTAACTAAGTGGGTCTCTCCTTCTCAACCTTCAGTTAGCCCGACCCCGTCTCCCATTGCTTAGGCCATTATTCAAACCGTAACAAGACGATTCATTTAGGCTGTCGGTGAGCAGAATTAGATTCCCGCTTGAGCGACCATTGAGCAAAACATAAAGATGTTTCCCCCACCAAACATACAACATTTACATAATTTCAGCTCAGGGTTGGGGCAGCAATAATAAGTTATGATAAAACTGTCATTAGGGGCAGGAATGTGTGGGGAACGGGCAATACACAGTTCAAGATTAATATGGGAGCTGTCCGCGGTTCTGAAATATCAGGGGCACGGAATAATGAGAGTGGCTTTGTAGGGATAACATACCTATATGAGCACATGCCATTGTGAGTCTGCAATATGCAGACTCACAATGGCTATAGGCTTGCCAGTATCAGTGGTGACTCTAATGTGAAGGTCAAAATGTGTGCTCTTTAATATGGTTTCATAATAAGATTACAAGCCTTGGCAGACACTGCTGCAGTAGATAATAAAAGCTAAATCAGCATATTTTCTACTTAACTTTGACTATGTGTACTCGCCTATAAAGGCACAATACAAATTGAAGGGAAAAACAATGTAAAGGCTATGCCATGTGTTACCAGAGCAGTTTCACTGTACTTTGGTAGTGAGCCTTTGCTGGAGGCATAAAGCTGTTCCTGGAAAAATATATTTTTTCATTTGTTGTTTTGATGAAAGTGTTGGAGAGCACTGTCGAAGACACTATTCAACAATCTCCCATTGGTGTTCATTTGGGTTGAGATCTTCTGGACTATTGCGCTTATTTTATATATCCTTAATTTAAACTGTGGAGTCACAGTTATAGCTACTGGTCTCTATAGTTTTTAAGTTAATTACTTTGTAATGTTAGGCAATCAAGTTATACTGCTATTATAACTATAGATGATGATTAATATCTCATTATCAAACTCTGGCTGTTGCAATAGGATCCATTCTCTGGTCCATTGTTAACTGTAGCATTAATATTTTTTTAATATAGGCAGATGTGAGCCAGTATCTTGAAAACCAACTCTATATCAGAAATCTTCAAAACAGACCTCTGTCTACATATGTGCTTTAAACGGACAATTATTCATAGCTTCTCAGTTTAAAGAACTGTGAAAGCCAGAGTGACGCACACTTTCTACTTCCTCAGTGTGATGCTGAGCAGCATTGGTTTCTTTGAAGGGGTTGTAATGGCCAGGAAAAACTCAAACAAAATGTGTCTAATAGATGCTACAATGCAGGAACGGCTTTACAAGGACATGGCATCCAGGGTAATGTGCAATTTGTCACAAGCGATGGCTGTAAACACTGCATTAGATGGGCATCAGCCTGGATTTATTCATCTCCAGACAAAAGCAGGAACAGCACTGAATGAAATGTTTGACCATAATCGATGCTGCAGAGAGAGATTGTTCTGTGTTCACTGTCACAATTCAAAGACTGTCCTCATTTCAAGCTAAAGATACTTCGTCTCTCGCACATGTGCATGTGTTACTCGTTTTTGTTTTTAACAATGTAAAGTAGATTGTTACTTTACTATAAAGGTTCTGTTATCTTTTTTATGCAAGTTATTTCTTTTTTAAAATAATAATTAGTATGCTGTAAAAACCACAACTGCTGCCCAATCAACTTCATAATCATTTTCCTGATCTCCTTTGACAGCACATAACCATCTTGAACACTGAAGTTTAGCTACAGTAACTATGGAGTGGGTGGGAAATGGAGACACGGTTTCACCACCCTAGGGGAACCAGGGCAGCATCATGGCACAGCTTTACGAAGCTTGGTCTTCTTCAGTTTGTTACATGGCCCTGTGTGGTAGTTTTTGGAGCTGTTACATCTAGAACCTCTGTTAAAAGAAATAACATGTGCACCTGGGCAATCAATCAATGCAGTAAAATCTGTATCAAATTTTAGACAGTGCTGTTTTTAGAGGAGCGTCCGACATCAGTCGCTTTCTTATGTGGCTGCTCCCAGCTGTGGCATTGAATCAAGTCCAACGTGGAATCTCTGTCTCTGTCTCTCTTGACAGACACTTTATTGAAAAAGCTATAGCCCTTTATAGAGAGAGTGTCAATTTCAAGACAAAGTCAAGTTGGCAGTCACGCAGAATCCATATTTAATAGTGGCAAACGGAGCAAACACAATTCAGGAAAATCAATACTGCTTTCACGTTTGATCATACATCACCTTTCACTGAACTAGTGCTTACCTCTGTCCTTTTGTCTCCCTGAAAGACGCCGTGGATCTCTAACAATGAATTGTAAACAAACACATAACAGTTCTACTTCTTTTTGTGGCTTGTAGACAAAGACCTATCTATAGTTATGTATACACACTGTAAATGGTTGTGAGAATGCAGCATTAAGTGAAGTAATGAGTGAAGCTTGACAACAGAGGGGAAAAAAAGGATTTTTCCTGTCAGCTTTGAATGTTACACACATTACTACAAAGGAAATTACTCCGAGATGTTGTTGAACTGCTGTGAAAAACCCAAGTGGAAGAATGAATTAGAGACTGAATATTGGAACTTGTTCATTTCACAGAGTCCATACCAGATGAGGGCGATGCTGTCGTGCTGTAGGCTGAAACAATGTAGTTTGAATGAATGCTTTTAAGCACTTAGCCATTATTCGGGACATTTGAGATCAATCTGGACTTCTTCAGCTCGTGTATCAGTTTAAAATTGGTTATCTGCTGGCAAATAATGCCTGCATAATATCTGCATAATATTGTTGACTAGTTATGTGTAATTGGGGTAGCAGAGGTCAGGGTGGTGTAGTCTGGGTCTCATTTAACTCTGTTTGTCAGAGGCAGCTTGTTCGGCAGATGGGCCTTGGGTGCTGACAGCCATAGTACGGAGCAGGGGTGAAGGAGGACTGGGAAAGGACAGTGGGAGGGCACACACATGATGACCTGTCAACTTCTGTCACCTGTCTCTGTCTGCTTTTTTGTTCTTCGCGGCCCACCACCCTCCCCTTGTCAGGGTCTGCCTCAGAGCCCCACAGGTATTATGCATCATTTGGTGATGAAAGGTCTCGGTAATGGATCTTTTCTATATCCAAGCTTAACTAAACTAGAGTGACAGCTCTTCCCTCTCCCCATTCCAGACTTTATATTGTCTCTGTCTGGGAGCGAATACATTTTGAGTGAATGAATTTCATTAGAGGCTCTCGTGTGTGTATGCTCACATGTTTGTTTTTTCTTTTCTCTTCTCTTCACTCCTACATTTGCCTTTATTGACTACACATGGATTGGGTCACATATTTGGTTGCTACCAAGGTGAGCATGGATTATCTTTGACCCCAAAAGAATACTGTGCGGCGATAACAAAACCAGAGCGAATGAGATGGAAGAGTAAAAGGCCGCGTTGAAGTTTACTTAACAGGCAAATAACCCGTGCGCTACTTTCCCTCACATATTTGCTAATGGGAACGACATGTAGCGATGCAGTTTGTGTCTGTTTTCTGGAAACTTTGTTGACTTTCAAGCAGGAGAAAACCATTCCAGTGCCAGCAGGGAGATGATTGGCATGGGAGCCGTTGTAGTAATGTATAAAAATGTGCCTCTGATCACTGTTCACTCATGCAGTGGAGCGTGCTGGAAAATACCAAGCCCACCACGAGCTCTAGGTCCCCTGTCGCTGGGCAATGTGTCCCCCCCACCAGCCCGCACACTCAATCTGGTGTACAAGTGCCCATCCCTCCCCCCCGTCCATCTTCTACCCCCTCCTCCTACTCCTGCTCTCGCCTTGGCACACACACTCTGGTATGCACTGAAATTCAATCAGATGCTTAATTACATCTTAACATGGGTTCCTACCAGCTGGCTTTATTCCCCCGTTTCTGATTAAAGGGATTAGAAAAATGAAATTTAACAGTGGATTTGCATATTGCTCTAAAAGGGGGGACTGGCATGTCTCTGTGCTTGTATGACCAGTATTTGGCACTTTTGCTCCCTGTAGTCCATCAAATAAGGAAGAAAATACACAAGGACAAGTTTCTGCCTCCAATTCTGCACAGCAGAAAAGAAAAAAAAAAAACCTTAGCTATGCCTGTCTTGGCGCATCTCACTGACTACTGAAGATCTCTGACACAGGTATTCTCCTATATAGATCATAACCCAAAGTAGGATAAAAGGAATTTAGGAATGTGTTTCTGGGAATTATACAGTGCATATTTCATGGGTTTTGGGGCAAAACCATTTCTGTTGCTCATATTTTTCTGATGAATGGCATACAGCAGAACCGGGTGGCTTTAGGCTTCTTCCTAATGGGGCCAAGTAGGCCCACTATCCAAGCTGTGCAAAGAAAATGGGCCCATTAATCACAGAGCCACCACCACCATCATCTCCATATGATTATTCTCCTCATGTGTTGCCTAACTCCTTTCTGCACAGGAATTATCGTGACATTCAGTGCTATTCTCCACACTTCCATTCTCTTTTTTCTCTTAAAATAACTTGCAGGCTTACTTCTCAAGTTAATCCGCTGTATGCAGCCGAACTAAACGTATCCTGGGAGAAGATCTGTTTACGCACTCTCTGTTTATTTTATGCCACAAGAAATCATTCTGTTAAGTTTATATTAAAGGGATTAAAGGCTTATTGGTGTGTCAATTCATCCAGATAGAAAGGTGGAACAGTGTAAGAGTGGAAAAATAAACCTTATAGTGGGCTCTCAAGGGGAAAGAGAAATGAGAGAGAAACTTGAGTATTTAATGTGAGCAGTATGTCAGCATATACTTCAGGTAGGTGTGTGTGTGTGTGTACTTTGAACAATTAGTGAACACTTACCCAGTGCAGCCATTTTAGTACCAATTTGGGAGCAAATCATTAACATTTTGCTTTTGATGAAGGACACTTTAATTAGTCCCGATGAAACAGCGTGACGAGCATAGGCTCGAGGAAACTATAGCATGAACAATCAGAGCTTTAAGTGCTGGCCCTGTCAGTCTCACAATATGAGACTCTACTGCCCTCTTTTGGAAGAAAAGAAAACGTCACACAAAACACAGCAATCTAAAAGTAAAGGACTTTAAATTTTTGAAGAAGGCAAATAAAAATGGGGGGGGGGGAAGTTAGATAAAAAACATCAAACTTTCCAAAGAGAAGAGAACACAAATATAATGATGTGAAACTGCAAGGAACAAGTCAAAGATGCATATACATTTATACTTTCTGCATATGTTGTTATCATAATTTTCCTCAGTGTCGGGCTGTGGTACCATTAACAAAAATGTTTTTAATTGTAGGTCTATTTTATTTTTTTGAAGAACTTCGATCTGTGTATTAAACTGAAAGGTTTAAAGAAGTCTTAGTGCGAACTTAGGTCCACAAAAAGTGCTGTTTGATATAAGAAATATCTCCACAGCATGAACAGATCCGTTCAGAGCCTCCAGTCACGAGTCCAAGTTTATCCTGGTTTAGACTGCCACCTTGTGGTCAGAGGCTGTATTTCTCATATCTCTCCCATTATCTTCTGCTTCACACAACAGCAGGTACTAAAATTTGATTCACAAATAAATATAACTTTAGAATTTTACTTTATATCCGAGACTCTTCTGTGCAGTTTTAAAGGGTAAATGTTTTATGTGCACAGCTTCTGCAGAGATTGTTTTTTAGCACAAAACAGAGTGAGATCCCACTTTATTTGCAGTGCTCCTCTGTGATGCACAAATTTAATATAAACGATGCACACTTGTGGGATTAGGGTATACGTGCTGCACCTAGTTAGAGGAATACACACACATATTTTCTGCTGATATTGAGAGCTGAGAATGAAATTTAAACCCACGTAGGACCCAAAGTAATCAAGGGCTCTTTATAAGCAGAAAAATAATTTATACTGAAAATAGACTTTAAAATTAGCTGGCATTTTAAAATTACTCTATCAGGTATATTATGTAGCAGAAAAGAAATTCGCATATTTTCTGTTAAACCCATTTCCTTTTTCAACTAGATGAAAAATGTCACATTCCTTGATTAAAGTACCAAAATCAGATCACTCCTCTGGATGTCACATGATTTTCCCATCAGCCTGAGCAGTACAAGAGCTTGTCCTTGAAAGGATATGAGGTTAAATAAATTAACTGACAATTATTTATTCCAATCAGTCTGTGGTGTAAGTTATCGTTTAGATTGAGGGTGGCTGAATGAGAAATGTTTTCTAAATGGTTCTAATTCAGGCCTGGCTGCTAGGTGTCACATCAACACCAAAACCCTGATTTTCCTCAGGTGTCCCTGACCTCCCTGGGGTGGAATCACTTTCAGTGGTGGCTCAGATTGATATTGATGTCAAACCCAACACTGCCTCCTCCTGGACAATAGGTACATTGCAGCAGCTGACCTCAGCTGCACCTTCTTACATCTGCAGCTATTTTGAAGCTGGTACGCCTCTGCTCTTAATGCTCTAACACCTTTTTATATGACACCAGATGTTTCAACTGGGTCTCATCACACAGCTCAGCGAGCGCATACTGCTGCAGGAGCCCTTTGAGAGACACCGAATCAGAGGAACAGGGCAGTAAAAGATGCAGGTACACATTTATGACAACCCCATAATCATGAATGGTGCACATTTACGCTGTAGGTTTTGTGATTATCACCTATGCACTTGGGAGGAAGCCAGCAAACCTTAAGTGCAGCTTCAGCATTGATATTGTGTGTGTTTTTTCTTAATTAGACATCATTAAATGCAATTCAGGCACCTGTTAGCTGATTTTTGCAAGCAAAAGCACATTTTTACCCTTGCTGTAATTGTGAACCTGTTCCTGTGAACATGTTTACATTAAAGAGAAAAAGACTAGATTAGATTAGATGGTGTAGGGTGTTCTACTCAGTAATATAATCTACACTGCTTTTTTGGTCTTCTATAATTATAATAAAAGGTTTTGCACGCCGTTTTCCTGGTTGTTTTCGTTTTAACAGTAGCAATTTATAATTTGAGATGCCTCAAAACCCAGTGACATTGGAGAAAGCAAGCATGAATGCGTCTCTATGGAGCAGATGTACGCATGTATGTCATCCAAAGATGAAAGAGAGAGGGTGTAGAGTAGAAAGTTTACATCTGGATGAAGAAAGAGCAGGAGATATGTATATATGCAAGAGAAGAAGATTTATACCGAAAGCACGCAGCATGCACCAAGAGAGTGCTAAGGAGAGAGAGATGTAGAGCCTAATGCTGAGTGTTCAGGAGTGGTTATGGTCCAGATGGCCCTGCAGCCACAGCAGCTGTAAATCACAGTGCGTTCTACGATCTGGACGATAGTGCTGCGGGCTGGAATCTCTCTGCAAGGTGAGACTGCTGACAACAGCCATTACAGGAAATGAAACCAGGACACTTGGGTGGAGGTAGGGG
Source organism: Neolamprologus brichardi (assembly GCF_056152115.1). Lineage (NCBI taxonomy): Eukaryota > Metazoa > Chordata > Actinopteri > Cichliformes > Cichlidae > Neolamprologus > Neolamprologus brichardi. The sequence continues at coordinate 29,677,057 of NC_142117.1, forward strand.
AGGCAAATGACATTCACCCTATTTGTCTCTATAAAATGGCAGATGTTAGTGGAGCAGTGTGGCACCATAAAATCATCTGACATAAACAGAAGTATTTTGAGCTCATTCATTCTTCTTGAATGCTAATGTCAGCCAGCTTCATTTAACACACAATTTGAGAAAATTGTTGTACTGTTTTCTTTTTTTTAAAATTTGACTGCTGCAATCATTAATCATATTTAATCATTTTTAATTGATCACATTTAGAGATTGAATGATAGTAACACATTCAGACATGATTTCAACTTACACACTATATTATTTGAATGGTAACATGGGAAGCATACAGGTGAGAACAAATGAACAAATGAACATTAAAGACTGAAAACATTTTGTAAAACTTGAGTTTTGTAACTAAGCAACTGTATAGAAGTAGTTTCTTCCCCTTTGCATCTTTGTAAGTAATCACACGTGTTTTCCCCTGCACACATTAACCTTCAGCCAGGTTCCTCTTGTGACTTCTCATTGATTGGAGAGTTGCACTGGAGAGGCAGGTGATATATTTGTATTGGAGAAGACAGATTGAAGGATGGAGGTGTGGGTGGGACAGTGTTGTTGATTGAGTGGGGCCATCATCATGATCATGCAGGGAATGCTGGGTGTGGTCCTGTTTATCATCCTCCATACATGGTTGACATAAATCACTGAGAAACATTAGGGCTTTGCTGTGCAGCACATGTGTTTCCAACAGCAGTACTGTATTGCTGCAATCTTCCAAAGAGCGTGCCCACATACTGGAACACCACAGCACATCCAGGTTGTGAACTATATTTACAGCCTGTAGATTAGATGTCACCGTGCTGTGCTGTAACTCTTTCCTTGGGTCGACACTCCCGTCCCTTTAAATGTGGATGGGTACTGATTTTTTTTTATTCTTGAGGTTGAGACACTAATGAAACATGAATCACTAGGAACCCTTCGGAGGGGACGTTCTGTCATCATACCGTATTACTATACAGCATCACGATGGCTAATTTAAGCTCCAGCTGCCATCCTCCACTGTAATTAAAATCCTAATCAAGTTTTGGGGGGAAAAAGTTATATTTAAGTTATTATATTTTAAAGTTGTGAAAGAAAAATTATTAAAATTTGAATGTTATTACTTTGGTGAGCTTAGTATATACTTTAGATGAAGCAGTTATTAAATAGTCAAGTTTGTTTGGTAAAGGTGTTACATTTTATCTACTCATTCACTAGTAATGGTTTCACATTTTGGGAATGGTTTCACATGTTTCCCCGTGCTGGGTAAAAAACTGATATCACTCTTGAAGACAAAACGTTGATATGGAACAGCCAATATTCAACTTCTGCTTAAAGTGTGGAGAAAAATTCAGTTTAAAGTAATCCATCGACCACCATCTTTTAATCTCACATACAGTATTAGCACATTGTATTTCATTTTGTGACATTCTTTTATTTTGAGGCTTTGCGCTAAGCTAAGTGGCTGTTGGGTAGGCAAGCTTTTCTTGGTGCACTCAAATGCACGTTGGCAGCTGGATTATCAGCATTCAGTGTCTGAATGAATGTTTGTATCACCCCACACCATACCATACTTTAAACAAGTGTGTCTGTGTGTAAGCCAAGTTATCTTTACCCTAGCTTGACTCATAGCTTTTAGACTATCTTTGCAATATTTATGACAGGCAGAGAAATACCCTTCAAAAGTTTCCCTAATCAATCCTGTATAACCTCCTCTTAGTAAGCCAATATGTTAAAAAAAAAAATAGATGCAAGCCTGCAGTTGCCCAAAGGTTTTTCTACTTAGCCTGTTTTTCTGATCTCTGGGCTTTTTCCACTGTCCATGTTGTCCATGTATTTATTTATTTGTTTTTAACTTCTAAAAGTCCACACTAAGATAGCAGGGAAAACCAGCCCTGTAATCACCCCTGCAGGCATTCACTTCACAATGGTTGAGGCTACATGCTGGTAAAAGAGGGAGAGAGTCACTTTCCCCGCCCACCTCCCAATCAGTATCTTGCTGTGTTCCAAGCTGTGTGCTAATGTCCAGTTATTTGTCTGTTCATCTCTGGTGGGAGTCTTTGTACCACCCATCAACCCTGCTGTCACATCACATTGCCAGAACTAAGAGGAGCCAGAAAGGAAGCATCATAAACACCCTACTTGCACAAGGGGGGGAGGCACAAGATGCCGATCTAATTTTGAAGACTATATTTTATAGAGGCTGAGCTGTGGGCATGTGATGCATGCTTTGAATAGTGCCATCCGATAATCTTGTTATATCCGACATTTACCAAGAAAATAGTGAGTAAACCAATGGAAAATCAAATATGTTGGGCATAGTGCATTCAGCTTATGATTCTGGCTGAAAAACACCCCACTGTCTTAAAAGAAAAAACAACTCCTAACTAATAATTTACAATTCTACACAACATATCAAATGATGAAAATAATACATTTCACTGTTTTTGAAAATTATTTGAGTGTATTGCATTTGATGCAACATTTTAAAAAAAGTGAAGTCAGGGCCATCTTGCATCACCTCTTTGAGACTTTGTGATTTTTGTTTGTTTTTGAACATTTTCAATAGGAGACGTCTCAGGCTCTATAGTCAAAGCAGGCCTTTGACTATAGAGACATGCAGTGGTAAAATATGCAGAATGTGGTTGTGCATTTTCTTGCTGAAATAAACAAACCCTTCCCTAGGGACAAAAGTGTTTTTTAGCATATGTTTGTCCAAAACATTTATATTTTGTTAGCATTCGTAATGCATTTGCAATGTCCCAAACTCTTCACTTGGGAGAAGTTCCGCCCTTTTGTATCTATTTTTCACCAACTTCTCTGGATGTTGGACGTTTTTTGTTTTCTTTTGGAAATAGAATTTCAATATGAAACATTTAATACTTTTTTCAACCTCCCTAGTCCTGGGGGGTAGCTATTTAATCTGAGGTGTGATTTGAGTGTAGTCTGCTGCACTGAATGTAGTCTCTGTAGATTTCTGGAAAAGGTCCCAGTAAAGAGAACATTGCAGTGGTTTAACCTTGAAGCTAAATCACTCTGTGGCTCCTCTCATCTCCTCTTCATCTCAGGTTATGGTGGGGTGGAGTCTGATGTTGTTGCCTAGGACCGAGGTCTTAGGTTGTTGATGTAATAGCTCTCAGTTTAATTGTCCATCCAATCCTTATGTGCAGACTTGCAGTGGAGGTAGAAAAGAGAGATAAATGTTTTTTATCAGTGTTACATAGCGCTGTTGGCCCTGGACTTTTATAGACACTTTATGGTTGTGACTTTCTATATGGCAGCTTTTGTAACTCCCTATAGATGCAACTAGAGGATGACAGGATAAGTCAAAGGTTTTTCTCTGTTAGAACCCGCACATGCAAATATGTATGACCTCTGACCTCAGGCAGTAAATTTTGAAAGATCCAATACATAACAGTGTTATGGTATTGTGGAGGCACAAGAAAGGTTGTTTTGTACCATACAGCATTAAGATATATAGAATTATGTGTATAAACAACATACACAGGCAAAAACAATGGGTATACCTTTTCCTACACATAAACCAGCATTTAAAAAAGGAATAAGTACACACAGAGCATGTGAAACCTGAGCGATATAATAGCATGTGGAGGTGAGACAAAAGTTGAAATAAAACAAAATAGCAGATGCTGTAACCTTGCACAATAATCTGTCAGTTTCTTTGCGAGAACTGAAGTGTTGATTTGTCTTTCTTCTTCTGAGTTTTTTTGAAAGCTGCAAATTTTTTATTTTAAACCAAAAGCTACATAATAATGTTTGGATTATTTTGTTTTATCTTACAGTTCATTCTAATTATAAAGAAAATCAAATAAAAATCTACAAACACGTTAACAAACAATATACTACAACAGTCAACTTCAATGGTATTACAGTTAAACCACACAAACCAGGTTAGATTCTCTGGTACAGCTATGCTGGTGATGTGATATGCATATCTTTTTTTTTTTTTAACATCCACCGCCGTTGTCTTCCATGGAGTTCGGTGTCTTTTTGCGTAGCTGAGTTCACCAGTGCTTTCTTTCTTTCTCAGGAAGTACCACACTGTAGATTTTGCCACTCCTAATACTGTAGCAATTTCTCAGATGGGGTTTTTTTTTCTGTTTTCACAGTTTAAGGATAGCTTGTTTCACCTGCATGAAGAGCTCCTTTGACCCCATGTTGTTTCTTCACAGCAAAATCTTCCAAATGCAAGCACTGAACCTCAAATCAGTGCCAGGCCTTTTATCTGCTTAACTGATAATGACATAACAAAAGGGTTGTCCGTACGTGTCCATGAAATAGCCTTTTAGTCAATTGTCCAAAATTACTTTTGTTGCCTTTAAAAAGAGGGTGGCACATGTTAAGGAGCTGAAACTTCTAAGCCCTACGCCCAATTTGAATGTGGTTACCCACTAATGAATACTAAGAGACTACACATTATGTCCATGTCCATAACACAACTATAATTACAATATCTTTCAGTAAACAGGTGTTCAGTGTTCAAATATATGTGGACCTAACTGTTTATTACTGTGCTGAGTCTGACATCTTTAAGCTCTTTCTTTAAAACAGCGTTCTTTAAGAGATAGAAAAGATATTTTGATTGTGTAAGGACACATCAGGACTCATCAGATACTGTTGATCTGCTGTAGATAGTCTTTCAGGCCTGATACTACTTCTTTTGTTCTCCACTTGTACAGTTTCTTCAGATTTTTTAATGACATTTTAATGACATTAATTGCTAAATTCCGACAAATTCTTGGCTAATATTGAATCACCTTGGTCAAACTGTCTTATCTTTTTTGTAGATTCAGCTAAAGAAAAAATGATGGAACTAATGATGTGCAAAAAGCAGTAACACAATGCCTCAAGACCCCATCCATCCATTCTCTTACGCTTATCCTTTCAGGGTCGCCGGGGGGCTGGAGCGTATACCAGTCTGCCGCACACCTAACAAGAGAGACATATAACCATTCGCACTTACATTCACACCTATGGACAGTTTACAGTTACCAATTCACCTAACCCAACGAACTGCATGTCTTTTGACTGTGGGAGGAAGCCGGAGTATCCAGAGAGAACCCACTCAAACATGGGGAGAACATGCAAACTCCACACAGAAAGGCCACAGCCTGATGATAGACTGAACTCAGGACCTTCTTGCAGTGAGGCAACAGTGCTAACCACCATGCCACCGTGCTGTCCACACTGCATTGCTAAGTTTTTTTTTTATATGTACACAGTAATTCATTCCCAATTCAAGGGTCAGTGTTAAGTTAACAAAATTAAGTAACAAACAAACAAACAAATCCTTTAAACATAATCAGGTACAAGAACTGGACTGAAAATGAATGAAAAACCAGCCAATGTCCAAAGAAAAGCTTTGAAACACCTGGAGAACTGTTTGGAAGACCACTTAAAAAAATTACAATAAATTGTGGGCCCTTGAAAGCAGGATCTAAAGAAACAAGGAGTTGCTTAAGACAGTACAATAAATCCCCTCATCTCTCTCCCTCTTTGTTTGTCACATTTTCATAGCACACATGAAAAGAAAAATGACCGGAGTCCATAATAGCCATGCTAAGAGTTTGCATTAGAATCTTTTATTAATAAATCCGTTCTTTAAAACCTGTCAGAGAGGGTTATTTATATGTTTTCACTAGGTATACTCTGAGTAAACATAAGGCGAAACACACTGCATATAAACAAAGATACACCTTATACATGTTAGGCAACCAGGTGGACAGTTTGCAAATGCTGCCTCTGTTGTAACTTGTCACACCATTTATTCTTCATGAGTAGAATTAGCATTGCATTGTCTAAGCCTCTGTGCTGTTGGCATTAGCAGTGACATTTCGCAGGTAGTGGGAGAGCTAGATTGGCACCCCGAGGGGTTGAAGTGGCCTGTCGTCACTGCAGTGGTAATTATTCCAGAGGCCTAATCATTAGAGAGCTGTTTTAATCAGACTTCCATCAGTGCCCAATGGAACGTGATTAATTACATCTCCAGCAGCGTGATCCTTAAGGACCACTACATCAGGATTACATGACTGACAAATAGGCATGGTTTTGTAAGGCATTGTCCATACTATTCAATTAGGTTAGAACATCAAGTGACTAGACTTAAATTAGGAGCTCAATATGTAGAATAAATTTTATAGTAAAGTCAGCACACACATTTGTTATTATCTTTAGTTCACCTCCCATACTTGAAATACTTTGGACTTGGCTGCTTTTGTGTAGTATTTTACACTTGGCAATTACACAGCAGTAATGAAGGGCATGTGAAAGAGATGTGGGGCGTGGGCAGAGGGGGAGGTGCTGCTGACACTTCCAAATTCCCACGTTAACCTGTGTTCACCTGCCTCCTGACAGCTGGGGCAGCGGGAGGAAACGGGCAATGTAACTCGAAACTCAGACTTGCTGAGCTTGTGTTTTATAAAAATAGTCTTTTGCAATGCGTGTATGTGTTTGCAAATGTGTGTATGTGTGTGGTGTATTGCATATATTTTAAATAAGATATACAAAATACGGGGTATTTACTACACTTCAAATAAAGAAGCATGGTAATTTAGTGGAATAATGTTGTTATTTTTTCCTGAATGAAGACTTTAGAGGTACAAACATCTTGCAAATCAAGCCTCTATAACTGTAATTGCTTTTTTCATACAAAATTCATCATAAATTATTAGGTCTATTAATATATATCTAAACCAGCCTAAACTTGTTTAAACTTGAACAACTCATCAGTTTGATTCAATGATGGGAAACTGAATCTTTGACAGTGAAACAAGCTTACGTTTATTGTGTCATAATAACTTTTTAATCTGTTTCACAGGAGTGATATTGTTCCGACTTCCTTTCGAGACTTTTGTAATAATTTGAATTATAGACTTACTGTCGCACGCACTAACACAGGCTGTCATGCAGGTTTGTTTACTTATTTAAACAGCCGTGTCGGTTGATTATTTGCATACAGGTTTTGCATACAAGAGTTTGTCTTGTTTGTTGCAAGGCATTAGTCTTCTGTGATCTTGTTCTAGTAACATGTTTGCCACATGTTATAACCAGTTAGCTCAATCAGTCCGGCCACGTTGAAAATCCGCTCATGAATGAGCATCATGGATATGGATACAAGAGCGCCATTGCACTTGTGAAATTGCTATTCACACCCCCACCCCCCCTCACTCAGTGTCTCTCTCTCCTTCCATTGCCCTCCCTCCTCACTTGCTCTGTGGATGTGTTCTCTCTCCCTCTCTCAGACGCTCTGTTTACAAAGTCAAGGCTGCTCTGAAGTGACTATCTCTGTGATTTATTCTTTTTTTTAATATCAACACTGCCTCTTGTGATCTGAGACCTGTGGTTGGTGGATGAAGAGAGAGGGGGAGGACACACATGCATTTGCACACACTCCTGGACTCACTCATCTACTACCTGGTGTGGGTGACAAGCGTGAGCTGCTGTCGGATGTGTCACCATCACTGTGACAACTTCAGCTTTGCAAGAGGGTGAAACATTTGCTTTTTCTTGTGCTATGTATGTTTATGAAGGGGATTTATTGCTGTTTCAACAGTTTCTAGCTCATTCGTCTGCTTTGACCAGGACTGCAACAGATAGCTTCTTAACTCTGTGAGGCACAGAAAAATAGTGCAAAGACAGAAAAAACTTCAATATTACAAAGTTCCAAAATTCTAGGCTTACTTTCACTTCCTATCAACGCTGGGATTACAGTTAGTCTGTGAGGCTATTTCTTTCAAAAGGATCTTTCCAAGGAAAGGAGGAGGAGTGGTTTCTGCTGTGATTGTGTGACCCTTCCTGGGGCTTCACTGTTGTGACCTGAGAATAACGCTCCAGGGGAAGCCGGGGAGGAGGTGTTCTCAAACCAAACAGCTGTGTGAAATATGTCTGAGAGTGGGACAGCACTCCCCATGGCCCTTGACTCTTTGCTGTAGCCCTGATGCAAGTTTCAGAGACGCGCATGGCCACCGGGCAGCTGCCTCTTCTCTTGTTGGTGGTGCTGGTGGAGGTGTTGAGTGGAGTCTGTGCACCAGCAGATGGCTCAGGGAAGTACAAAGGAAGCTGGAGGTGGAAAGGTGACAGGAGCCGTGAGTAACTCCTCCTTCCTTTGCTGCATCAGATTTTCTCTACTTGTTCTTTCTTGTCTTTCCTTTTCCTCTTTTGCAAGAGTGTCCAACAGCTTTTCTTTTCTGGCTGTTTTTTACTGCTCTTTTCACTGTTGGGACTTGTGACGTACGAGCTGGGAAGCACTAAGCACTGTGTGCCACTTTGATTGCTCTGGTTGCTGTTTGAGTCTCAGCTCATTTCTCTGTGACAGGCACCTGGATATGAGAGTGAAATAACTCACTTATATGAGTCCAGCAAGCTTGGCATGTGTTGCCAGTTTTAAGAGGTATCAATATGTACGTGACTGCAAAGTGCCTTTCTGCTTTTGAATTTGCTATGAGTTGCAATCCATAGTTTATTATCCTGTTCCATGTGTCCTTCTTTCGCTCAGCATTACTCTAATATTCCTACATGAATATCTCTCCGGGTCTCATTCGTAGTCATTAATTGATCAGTGTGGAGTTGTAAAAAGCTACTCAGAGTGATAGAGCTGCCTATTTCCTCAGAGTAAAAGCTGAGAGTAGCTCCGACTTCATTATATATGCTGACACATGAGTGCATGGATGTTGGGAGGAGAGAGAATGTTCAAATGAGAGCTGCGGTTGTTTCAGGACATTGCTGCTGTCCCCGGCTTTTGGCTGCTGGCTAATAGGATTGTTTGGCATGCCACCACTGCTTGACTCTGAGTGATGAAGTGGAGGGTATGTCCCTTTGTGTCTGTGTCTGTCCCCTCTGTGGAGGTTAAAGGCAGATCGCTATCTTGATACTGTTCCAAGATTAAATGACTGGAATGGGATGGAAAAGACACTAAGTCAGCCTAGAGGAGGTCACTGCCTTCCCAAGGAGACAGAGCTGGTCTCAAGTTGGCATGAAAATTGATATTGTTAACAGTTTTAGATGGCAATGACACTGGAAGTGTTGTGTTTGGCGTTATATTTAGTTACTTGACAAAGGAATTGGAAATCCTGTAAAGTGCATTAGTAGTCTCAGTCACCAGATCACTAGTAGAGTATTTTTTACAAGAACCCTCTTTCTCTTTTAGTGAATGTCAAACTGAAAGAAATGTTTGGCTTTTGGTTTGGAAACCTACACTGAGACTAAAAGTTGGAAGTGAAATGTAAATACAAAAAGGTACGAGACTCTCAAAAACCTACACCACTCTGGGAAGCACTTCTGCACACAGTGTGCTCTCTATAAAATATATCATCTTGAATAAGTGAAACATTTTACCCAGAAAATATAGGAAAGATTGTTTCTGCAAATTGTACAAATTATTGGTTAAGCTTTGTTTCTGTTATGCAGTCTCCCTGTCAATCGAATTTACTGATAATTTGCCTTTTTACAGCAGCCACAGCAAGTTTGTGCTCTAAAGCTGTGCTTTTTTAAGCTAGAAACAACTTCTGTGTATCTAGAGACAGAAGCACGCTCATACACATTAATATGCAGTTATGCAGTTTCACTCAGTTAACATCCGCAGGGAAATACAGCTGTGTATTGTCTGACTGGTTTATGACTAGAATACATTTTCACTTTCAAATTTCAAGTAATTTTAGTTCAGAGTTTCTAGGTTGTTATTTAAGCTGGTTGCTCATGCCCATGTTCATAATTCTATTTTAGATATAATAAGAAATAAGAAATATTTCCATGCTTCAGTGTTTATCAAACAAACTTGCAGCATCTACTCAGACTTGTTACTCTTTTGTCACCTGCTGTCAATCATCATCACCAACCACAGACTGTACACAAAAGATGGACATAGCTTTTGGGTCTGAACAAAGAAATGTTAGGTCTGAACCTGCATTTTTTCTAATGGCCTGCAGGGGGCAGTTCATGTTAAATTTAATATATCTCGCTACAGTTTCATGTTGACATTTGTGAACATAATGGACAAAAAGGACATGCCCAGGTGGAAGTGTACACAGGTTCAAGCTTGCAGGCAAGCTGTTCTTGAAGAGATGAATGTACATGTGAGACTCAGCTATTGCAATCCATCTTCATCTCAAAATGAGAGAGAAAAAACGGAGAGGGTCGAGAGAAGTATTTCTGTCTGTTGGTGTTGAGTTTTAAATTAGAGTTAATGAAACTGTGAGGTTGCACAGATGTTGGTTGATCACAACTCCTTGGGGGGGCAGTCTATTTGTTTGTCACTGAAAGATGTCCCTGTGTGTTTGGAGAGAATGATAAAGAGTGGGGAAAAGACTGTTGAGCCATTTAAAACATATAAACTGAACACCTTTGTATATGCTCAGTTTACAAATGTGGGAAATTAACTCCTTAATATGTGTATCTGTCTGACCAACAGCAGTAGTGCTGATGTGTTTTTTGTGTTTGGGCAACACAGTGAGAATTGTGGAGGGTGTATAGCAAATGTACCCTGGCAGAGAAAATAGTCTTTATTATTGTAATCTCGCAATTACTTTTTGTCCCTGCAAAATTTCATCTTTGGAAATCGTTGAAATATCTCTCTCCGTATAATCTGTGAATCTCTAAGCTTCTGAAACGCCATTAAAAATGGACAGTCATACACCTGTGCTTCAACCCAGCTTGAGCAGCAGGGGCACAACAAGCCAGGTCACGAAAATCGAGAGGTACAGCACAAGCAGAAAGAGCAGCTCGTGACAGCAGATTGCGATGTCAGTTTGACATCATCTTTGTCATGCAGTGCTCTTCATCAGATCCCACACAGCAAGAACTTCACAAACTAGTCATATTCATGTTTTATATGCAGTGTATGGTTCTGTTAGTTCTGAGTGAAGCCTCGCGAACTCCAAGATGTCTGTGACATAGACGCCTGTGTCACGTCTGTGTCACTCCAATGCTGGGTGAGTTAGGCTATAGCCCCCTGTGTGAACCAAGCTGGTTAACCAGTTAATTATCTATTTAACAGGATGTGTGGTTATTACAATAAAACATGACTCAAAATATAGCAATAAAGGATTATAATGATGGACAACATGCTACATTTTTATATTTTTCTTGTTTTATTTGCATTCTAAGGACTACTTAAAGTGTTAATGTAGTTTTACCAAAGCAATAGAGGACGTGATCAAATTTTATGTGTTTTTCTTTTAATGCATTTTCCTCATAAATTGCATTAACAGATGTCTAAAAGGTTTTTGTATTACAAATCAAAATGAACACAGATGTTCCTCTATGTCTGCTAGATATGTAAATACACAGCTGTTTGCCAGTGATAACACGTCAGGTTTTTAGTGTTTATAGCTTGCTGCCATTGAAAATGGTCAACAGATGAGCTAATGCAGGGGTTTATGTCTCCACAATAATATTCATCTGTATTGCACCCAAGCCCATGTGGTGATAGAATCCTTTAACCTTTCTGTTGTGGCAGGCTGTCACCTTAGAGTCGCCTTATCTTGTCACCTCATTCACTCTACAGAAAAAAAATTGTTTAATCTCTAAAAACCACAAAAATGGGGAAATGTTACTCATAAAATGTTCATGGGTTTATCTGACTCATCTCCTGGATACTGAATGTGGCATGCAGACTGCTGCATGCAAAAGTTTCATTTTGCAGCACACAGAGCATAAAGAGATATGCATAAGTGAATTCTGCTGATATAAGTAATAATGTCACTTGCTAATATTTGCTATCCGAGACTAAATCTCTGCTAAGAGTGTGCAGGCAGAGCTCCTCTCGCTGGAAGAGTAACGTGTACTTTTACAGCTAATGTCAGCACACAGTGGGTTTTTTGTATTTTCATGTCACACCCTCTCATGATCTTACACATTGGCCAGTGCATGAACTCAAAGCAGAATCCATAAAACTGGTGTGCAGGTATGAGTGCGTGCAGTTAATAAATAAAATATTACATTTTCTGTTTTTAGCATCATGTTGTCTCCACACACCTCAGATGCACCATCTCTATGTGTAACTTTTAGTTTTTACAACATTCTGCTTGTCAAGAAGACAACTCAGGAGTGGGTTAGCTCTATTGTTCCAAGCAGATATGACATAATTATTTATAACTGATACAGTATATTTACAGTATTCATGGATAAACATGAGCTTTGGTGAACCCTTACATGAACAAGTCCACAAATGGACCACCAGCTTTGTGCAGTTTGCTGAGGTTTCGGTTCTGCTTCTGTCACAGCCTCATCCTTGTGATTTATGAGGCAGATTATAGGATTTATGGCTGATTTACTCTGCTCTGGATGCTAACAGAATCCACAGAAGTCTAGCTGGCTGCCTCTCAAAATTTGATCAAAGTGCATTATTTATTTCAGATATACCAAATGTTTGCCATGCAAACAGTTTATAACCATTCCAGTTTATTCTGCAAAAAATGTAAATAAACTGACTGATATATCGCCATATTTTTCCATTACATGGTCGATTTGTGTGACAAAAAATACTACTGCCTGCAATATTGTCGTGATAAATTATCTAGCCGTATGTAGTTTAAAGTATGTTTTGGCCTATGTAAGTCTCTGGTATAATTCTCTGGTTTCATTTGCCTGAACTTATGAAACCTCGTTGTGTGCAGCTTTACGCTACATTGTAAATATCAAATTTAGTTGTGGCTAGCATAAATGATTTTCTGTGGGAGTTTGTGGCTAGCATAAATGATTTTTTTGTTGGAGCTGCATATGCAAAAGACATAAACTGATACATCCAATAGATGGCAACAGCGACATGCTGGGCTGGTTTGAGTTTGAGGGAAATAATGAGTGATAAAGAGCAGTGGGCTGTATCATGTGGTTTGGGTCAGAGGCCAGATGGAGTCCAGACAGTCTTAACCACAGACACACAGTCATCAGAAACAAAGCCCAAAACTCGCAAATATGTGGAACAATTATTGTAGATGTCTCACTGTGTGTAAGGAATAAAGTGAATCTCATGGTATGAGCACCAGATCCAAATCTTCTCTTTGCTGTAATATTAGAAACCTTCCTCAACCCTCAACCCTCATCACTCACTTTTTCCATATTTGGAACCAAATAAGAAACAACTCTTCATTATTTAGCCTCACACTCTAATTAATTCACTATTAGATGTGCTAATGAGTACCGGAGCCCAGATGTGTTCTCTCTTTTTTTTTTTCCCAGGTTTTTTGGTCATTCTCTGCACTGCTTCCTCTAAGCTCTGCTCTTCATCACACCTTTCCCATTTCTCTCCCTGCCCAAGGCTCTAAGAGGTACAGACATTTTTTAATTAGATAACCGTGAGCTGGGAATCTCAATTACCGCACGCCATACACAAGGTCAGAAACAAAGCGATGGAAGGTCAGTTTATGGCACAGTGGGATGGCAAAAGGGAAGAGGGTGCAAATGGAATCTCAGTGTCACTGATATTGGATTATTTATCTTGTCACAGTTCCTAAAATGCAATGAACCTGATTCACTCAGTATTTGTAAAAACAGGATCTATAGCAAGACATGGCACACATGATAATCATGCGTGTGTTTTCTATGCATGTTCTGTGGCTATTCTTTTGCTTTCCAAACAAGCCTGCACAATAAATAAATAAATAATTAAATAAATGGTTTTTTTATTGTAGTAAGAGATCCAATCCTTAAATTTTTAATGCGTTCACAAAAACAGCTTCATGTGAGAAGAATTTAAACTTTTCAGCAGAGAGATGTGAAAAAAAACAGGTGGATACTGTGATCAGACATGGCCCATAAATATGGGGCTCAGAGAAGCATAAGCCAGAGGGAAATCACAGGATTCTGAGAACATTCAGGGTCAAGGGTCATTAAGTACTGGGGCATGTCTTTAAAGGCTAAAATTCAAATGGTACCACTCCTTGATGTTTTATTCCTCCTTTTTTCACGCCACTTTCACTTTAGCCATTTTATAGGGAAATTTGCACACGCAGATGCTTTTCTTTTGCACATCTGGATGTGAGATATAAAAAATGGGGGGGAAAGCACATGCTCTTACTTCACTTTCTTATTCTGCTTTAGTCTGGACACCCATATATCTTCCAGATATATAACACATATTATAGTCTGAGTACATATACATCAAACCTTGAATAACCTCACCATACCTTGTATTTACCTTATTTATTTAGCCCTACTAACATTTCTACTACTTTTATCTCTACCTTTTCTTTGTATATGACTGTATGTTTGTCTTTTTCATTGCACCTGAGGCATAGCCATTCTGCAAATTTATTACACATTCTATAATGACAAAAAGGGCTTTTAATTCTATTTCTAATTCTAATTTGAACACGTAAGTGGTGCCAGTGTTTTGTCCTTTGAAAAGACACAAAATATTCACCCATCAGAACTTCAGCTTTCAGGACTTGCGCTCAGCAAAGTCATTGACAGCACTTCTGACTAGCTCTTAAAGCAAGTCACATTATTATATGCCCAGCTGTATAGCTTTAAAAACTATGTTTCTGCTTTGATATACTGGTAGCTATAGCAGCTGGCTGCCAGCAAACACTATACTGGACCTCTCATGTTTGTGCCTTTTGCCATTTTAAATTAAATTATCTGAGAAATAACATGGTGGTGCACTCTGTCTTGTTAGTTTATTGGTCTGTGCTAATGAACAGATATGTATGTTGCTCAATGCACATTCATGGAGATAGCTTGCTAATCTTATTTAGCATTCCAGCTGCTCAACCAATTATGGCAACTTCTGGCTGCAAAAAACGAACAAGTCATGGGTGACATCATAGTAGCCCTTCTGTTTTATTTGCAGTCTGCGGAAATTGTCAATCCAGTGTTTATTGGAAGGTTAACATGGTTGTGTTTATGCTCTCACTATAATACTACTAAGTCTGTGTTGCACAGTATATTGAGGTTGCGGTAAAAGTTTAAAAAAAATTAAAGGACACTTTTCATGTCTTTGCCTTCTTGGTTTAACAGAAATTAATGTTGAGGTTTTGCAAGTCTATGCTATTGTTGAAGAGAAATACTGATGACTGCACATTCTTGCATGAACATTAAATATTCACGTTTGATAGAGCGAGTTCAATTTAAGGTACATTTGTCGACTCCTTGATTAACTTTTCTGCTGACGAGACAGGTTTGCTTTGATTTTCTGAACTACATGCTGTAGGGCATTCAGACATAACTGTGCACATATAGGGCAGGCAGTCTGTCTGGCAGACAGCAGCAAACCCACACCGTCCAACCACAGCAAAGACAGAGCAAGCTGTTTACCAGCCCAGATGAAAATCTGCTGAGGCCCTCGTTCCCCTCACTTCACTGATGAAGTGGTAATTATAGAGGTCTCACACCTCCAGAGAGCGCACAATCTTAAGTCGCTGTGGTGTTATGCCCGTCTGTAACACATTTTGGTCACACTGTTAAACAGAGGCAACGTGGCTAGTGGAGGTTTGTGGCTGTTGCTGTGTTTTGTTACTGGTTCTGCTGATTCATGGTTTATACAAATTTAACATAAATTTAAGTTCCTATCAAACGGAACAAAAAGTATTTGAGTTGCAACTAATTGTTTTCACTCCATTTGAACGATTATATTTATTTTTTATGCTTTTCCTATCTTTTTATGGAACCATTGGAGCAGCCCTGTATATACAAAAACATATTTTCCCCCACAGTTTTGGGGGTTTTTTTTCTTTTGGAAAGCTCAATAACTAATCCACCTCTGCTGTCTGCGTGTCTTCAATAGTGGCAAACACACATCGGTTTAAGCACAATCCAGCTGTGTCAGTGGTTGGCGTCCGTCGTGGGAGAGGGTCTATGTATCAGCATTCCATCGCCGCTGACACAGCATTCACACACCCCATTTACTCACAACAATCCCCTGCTCCATCTTACAGTATCAGCGCTGTCATAATGGAAATCCATTCCTCAGACACTGGTTAACTTGTGAGCTCGTGATTTGCATTTGTGTGGAGATATTCAAGCCATCTGTTTCCATAACCCAGGCATACAAGAGATTTTCTCTTGGTCCAGGTCCAGATCATCAAGTGGCATTAATAATAATGCCACTTGATGGCCTGGACCTTTATATAGCGGTTTTTGAGACCCTCAAAGCGCTTTACAATTCCACTATTCATTCACTCACTGGTGGAGGCAAGCTACAGTTGTAGCCACAGCTGCCCTGGGGCAGACTGACAGAAGCGAGGCTGCCATATCGTGCCATCGGCCCCTCTGGCCATCACCAGTAGGTGGTAGGTGAAGTGTCTTGCCCAAGGACACAACGACCGAGACTGTCCAAGCTGGGGCTCGAACCGGCAACCTTCCGATTACAAGACAAACTGCCCACTCTTGAGCCACGATTATCGTGGCTTACAAAGTGAATGCAGAATCCAAGGCTGATTAGTGGGTAGACTCCTGACGTTAAATTGCTCCTCACTGTCACCACACGGAGCATCTCTAATAAAACTGCATAAAAAATTAAAGCTATTTTAATTCAAAGAAGTATTCTGGTTTTGTGCTTTAAACATTTTCAAATGATGTCACATTACTGCATAAATGAAATATTGACGTCTTGCTGTAACATCTTTTTTAAGTGCAGCGTGAGCAGTGGAACAGTAGGGAATCACCCACTACTTATGATTCAGTGAGAGGCCTATTGTGGCAGCGACACTAATCAGCACTAATGAAGACTGGCTGTGGAGTCTCACGTCATAAAACCTAAAGTGAACCTGTCTAATTAATTTGCTAATTGGAAATCTGGAACAAAACAAGGTTGGTGTTCTTATATTGAACTGTCTCGTTGTAACTTAATTTTGAGAAGACTGTAAGTAGAAAAAGCAGCTGGAATACAATTAATAACTGGCTTTGATTAATGTTATAGGTATTATATTTAGATGCTCACTTCATTTTGTACTAGATGCTGGAAGCAGCCTTACACATCATTCAGAAAACGGTGGGATAAAAGGGAATCGGCACAGAAATAGTCCCTAGCCACATAAAGGCGCTATTGGACATATTACCACCAGATGTCTGACACCATGTGATTTGTTTCACCCTCTGTAACCCCTTTGAATGTAACAAAAATGTTGCTGGTCTCTTGCACGTTTTATATTTCTTCAGATGTACTGCAATAAAGCATTAACTAAAAACATCACCCATTCCATTGTGTGAAGCCACCTTACGTTCTCATCTTTCATGGACAGTGTGCCAAGTTTCCTCGGATAGAAATTCACCCTTTTTTTTAAAGTGCTCAACACAAGCAGATGGTAATGCAATACCCTGCCTGTAACACATCACTCCATAATCTAGCTGCAATCCAGAAATTCACCTGTCACTAATAAATTTTGCTGATTTCATTTGGTGAAGGGGTGACAGAAGGGAGAGCTGTTATGCCTTTACAGGAGGAGTGGAGGGTTGCACTTTGTCCTTTTGTTGCATTTCCTGCCTTTCTTGGATTTACGATGTGCTTCTCACAGCCTCCGGCCCTCCGGTGCTTCGGCTCTCCCATGTGTCATGTGACACCTCTGCTTTACAGCTAGCAAAAATCATCAGAGGCCATGCCTGGGAAGCTGCTTGTGGGCTTTTTTAACACTGCCAAAGCTAATAATAATATTAAGTTATTTATTACATGTATAACTTTTAAAGTTTTAGCTTTTAATGTAAGGGTCTAAGGAAAACACTGTATATGCCCATGCAAATTATTATTATCTGGCTAATACAGTGACTGAATAAGAGGTTAAATAATGAATTTGCTCTTGGTTTATATTGGAATGTGATAGGAAAAAAGTCTTCATATGGTCCTATATGAGGCCAGTCTGCTACTATTTTCCATATCAGGTATAAGGTTGGATATCACAGATCGTCCCTTTTTGTATATGGCTCCTATTCTACACACAAATCCAGTTTTTCTTAGACAGCTGATAATCATATTAAAGGAGATAAAAAAAAAAAGTGGGAGGTTAGTAGATACATTTAAGGCTGTAAATCTTTAAGAAAAGATTTTGGACTGAAATGACTTATGGAAACTGGTGAATGAAATATTGTGATTTGTTTTATGGCCTATAATTATGTCGTCATCTAAACACCCCGTGGCAGAGGCAGAATTTCAGGTGGAAACAAGCTTTGATTTAATGAGATGACAGTTAGATGAATTGCATGGAAGAATATTGTTTCAAGGGTATGTTTGAGGTCATATTGTCAAAAGCCATATGTTGCTCAATTTTAGTGTATTTCATACGTTGGTAAAGTGACTGGGTTGATATCTTCCTTAAACCTGCTGGACATTAAAAAACCATAAATACACTATACTGCTTTAAAACTGCTTTTGTGAACATACAATGAATGGCTTAAGCTGTCAGAGAAAGCAGATGTTGAGGTCTCACATTGTAAAACTTGATCCAGTCTTCATCCTTAAGAATTTTGCCTAAAAACTGCCTCAGGTGAGACGCTTTTCTTTCTTTCTTTTCTTACTGTCTTTGTTGTCTTTAGAAAGACTTTCTTTTAACAAGAGCACAAATGGGTTTGATCTGAGCTGGCCTACCAACAGCATCCACATTCTTGTCCACTGAGTTAGTTGAAGTTTGAAACAGTAATTTTGGTTTGTTATACTAAAAACGGCATCGCAGATGTGCAAGACTGTATGACAAACTTGAGACGTGCCTGTGTGTGATACAGACAAAAATCACAGCCGTGCCGCAGGTTTCCTGACATTTGATCCGTGCTGGCAGCTGTAAACTACAGTGTAACTTAAACATCAGAAAAAGAGGAGGGTTTTTCAAGTTGACCTGTAGATTTAGACAATCCTACAGTCCCCTTGTGGTCTTACCAACTTGATCTGTCTGTCTACTGAGATTGTTAGTTTTATGAGTGCTGAGAAACTGGCTGCATGCCTGCAACATTCTTACCGCACATCGTCTCAAGTCCTCATTTTCATCTCTTCTAATCAGAAAGTGGCGTACTCAGAGCATGAGTTGGTTTATCTGCCCTCTCTCATTGGACTGTGAATGGGTAGTGTGTGCTCCAGTAAATTAGCATACACATGTTTCTCCCTGACAAGCACCAGTCCGTGGTGGAATGAGAGTGTTTGTGTATGCAGAAAGAGAGGGAGATAGGCTGGGAAAGAGAGATAGCGCTTGCTGTTTGTTCAGTTTGCTTGACTTCAGATCAGATCGTGACTGAACTGTGACATGGGCAAATGAACAGAATCATTTCAAAACTGCTATGTGCAAAATACCTGTATCTCAGAGTAAATGCCAGTAAGTGTTGTCTTATACATCAAACTAAAGCTGAAGCATGGAAACTCAGGTTTGTAAAGCTGCAAACGAATTATTTGTATAAATAATAAAATGTGACACAATGTAATGATTTAATCTCTTTCTTTCTTTAATGTAAAAACGAAAAGTGTCTCAGTAAGTTAGATCCTGATGTGAAATCGGAACAACTTCAGTGCTCCTTGGCACTGATTCTCTAAGTTGGAACTGGATCTGTGCCTTCCAAAAAATATTCCCATATTTGATGTTTTGATACTGGTAATTGAGAGTAGTGTCTAGCATGTGGCTCTAACATTTCCCTGCAATTGTTTATTGGGCTGAGATGAAGACACCACTACCTTATGGAAATGTTTTATCGCATGTTTTATGTTTTCTAACAGGATTGCTTAGAGCAACTTTGTACTTGTTGGCATTGCATCTTTCCTCTAAGAGAGGAACTGGACCAAAACTATGGCAGCAAAATGCTCCCCCAGTGTTTCTAAAAGCTTCTGGGCTAACCTCTGGTTAAACAAGGCCCCACCTAAATAAATGGGGAGAGATCTGTAACTTTCATTTCAATGGTATATAAAATCTTAATCTAAATATCGTACATTGACAGAATCATTCCCTTGAGTCATTACAGTAAATCTCTGTCCTTCTGTCTGTGTGCTTGTTCCTTTGTCTGCCAACCCCTTCTACATGATCAAAAGTTGAGCAACAAAAGCGAGCACACAGGTGCATCTTGGGCTCCTGAGGGTTCTTATCTATATCAGACATTACGACATTGTTGTGTTGCCTGGCAACCACCTACAAATAGACTAAAATTCCTCATTTTTTAGTATTTGTACCTATAGACCCTCCTAAAAGCATAAAATCATTTTTCATTTCACCACAATTAACTTCTACTTTAAAAACAAAACTTGAAAATTATGATTTATATTATTAAGCCATCACATTGCTTGGCAACCACCTAATAACTACTACAATTATATTTCTATAATAGAGCAGGGCATGGGCATTGACCAGTGTATATGATAAACATAGAAATTAGATTAAAGAAAAAATGCCTCAAAAGTTTGTTGTTGTTTGCCGCAAAATATGGTTTGCTTACTTCTGCTACATATGCAAATTTACAACATCATTTACAGTTCACTTCGGAGTGTCACCATAATTAGTGTCTCTGGCTCATCTCACCAGAACATAATATGCAAGGAAAAATGAAAAGCACACTTATAAGCGTACATCTTTAATGAGGAAATATCCTTGCTACCATAAGGCAGAAGCTGCCGTGAACGGCAACTGTGCAACAACATTTTTGGCTTTATATGTTTCCTGATCCCACAGTTACTAAACAGATGATTAGCTCTTTAGTTGACAGGGCAGGACAACCACCAGCTTTGGTTATGGAGTCCTTCTATTTCCTTAAATTCTTTAAGTGCCAGATCTTTCCTTCATAATGCGGTTTCTTCCGTAGTACAACAGAGAGACTAGATTATTATGGGTCAAGGCTTTTTCCTTTAATTTGTCATGTTGTCTTTATGTATGCACATATCCTTTAACAGCTGGTCTTTTTTTTTTTGTCTAAGTAGAGGTCAGGGGGGAAAAGGTATTATGTGAAGGAATAATTGTATGTCATTGAAGCGGTTCAGCAAACACTGCCAAACCAAGATGCATTTCATATTTGCTCATTTGTTTTGACCACAACACAGCTTGAGAGAAGAAAGAGATTAAGAGGTGTGCCTAGTGTGAACTGAAAGCCGGGTGTCATAACATCAAAGACTGACAAGGTTATACATCAGCTGTGGATCTTCTCCTCTCTCAGGAGCTTTAATTAAAAAGTCGCAGAATTCCCCTTGGCTTACGTTAATGCCACAAACAACCTCGAGGCGTTTACCAGGAAACTTTGCTGGGCATTGAGGGCACAGGTGAACTGGAAATGATAAACAACTATCAAGTCTTTACATCTCTGTCCTGCATAATTTGCATGAGAAGAGTTTGAGCTTAAATACACCAACAAGTTTTGGGGTCACATATCAAGAATTTTGGTCAGTAACCACCAGATCTCATTTAAGCATAAAAACCCAAGAAATTTTCCTTGTCCCTGGAAAGTCAGACTTCGGCGATGGAGCAGCTCCAGAAAATGTTACTGGGAGGAATGACGGATTAGAGGCTTGCTTTTTGGTCTCTTGGTTTGGGAAAGAATTGTTCACATTAACATATTGATGGAATTTTCAGAGATTATTAAAAAACACATGTGAACTGAGTTAGAGGGTGTTTTTTTTCCCTGTGTGTGTTCATGCATGTGTGTTTGTATGTATCACACTGCCTGATTAAGCGAATCAATGAGCAGGACAATATGCCATCATTGTATTTTGTCAGTAATTTGCCGCTGCCTTGAAGTGAGGTCTAATTTATCTGCTCTGCTGCCCTCTAAACTCATTTTCTATCATCATGAGCCTCCAGTTTCTCTTATAGATTACTTTTTCCCCTACCATCCTCTGTCTTATATATAACATGAAAGAGAATCTGAACACTAGTATTAGCTGTCATTACTCACACAAACCACCCCCACATACAAAGAAATCTTATGGTATTTGAGTGAAGTGCAGGGTAGAGCAGCTGCATGAAGCCGGGAAGTCAGAGAAGGTCACTAGTCTGTCGGCAGTGATGGTGCGGATGTTGACAAGCTGCTTCTGAGTCATGACCATGAGCTGTTCACCTTGGCTACAGAACTTTAAATTCTTGAAAGATCATATTTTTCTCACCTATGAGAAGTCTCTCCTCTCTCTCATTCTCTTTTCTCCATCCTCCAATTTGTCTCTCGCTGAGCAGAAAAAGTGTTCCAGTGTCACAGAAATGGACATCTGGGCTTTTGGCAGCTTGGGGTATGCTTGCCTCAGCTCCACTGGGATGTCAAAGCAAGTTCAGACTCCTTGCAGGCTTTGAACTTATTTGACATCAGTGTGGTTAAACAAATCTGAACGGCAACATTTTAAGTAATAATATATGTTTTACATAACGTAAAGGTACGGGTATAAGATGTCCATAAAAAAGTGTTTTGCAAAAGTTAGCTTTTCAGGGATAAAGGTGCCCTGAAAGCAGCTATGACAGCTTTAGCGTGAGCTGCTCGCTCAGTGGGATTCTACTTGGCACTCACCGATTGCAGCTCAGCAGAGTGACCATGCAATATTTAGCACCCTTCAAGCCAATCAGCACTCTTTGTCCTGGATCTGTCTCGCTGTTTTTCTTTTTGTGGTTGGTTGCCGATGCCCTCCAAGCAAATCTATCAGTGAGCAAATTGAGCAAACATATTTCTTCCTTGACGTTTGCGCTTCTATTTAATAACAATCAACCAATCATGCATTCAGAGGTGAGTCACATTCCAACTATGAGGTGTGTGGTAGTTTTGTAACCAACAAAACCATGAGGGGGGAAAGGATACAGTTCGCACAACCGCAGTGAAACTGTCAATAGCAAAATCCTGTTTGCAGGCATTCATGCACAAACTAACATGTCTGATCAGAACACTTTGTCGTTACACTCGTTTTATTTTCTCCAGCTGGTGCAATGGACCTGTGGCTGTTAAGGACATCAGAGGGTTTGGTGGAAAAGCTGCAAAGTCATTCAGTCAGCCTTTCCCCGCAGTTCACTCATGGGAACTAATACAGGCCTGATTATTGTAGTTTGTCATTGTCAATATCATGGCTCGATTCTTAAATATCTGTTGAAAACATAATAGTTGTGTGGGAAATTAAATACAGTCTTAAACATACTCAAGCACTCACCCTGTTCTTACAGAAACTATTGAAAAACACATATAAAATATCTTTTTCAGTTTCTAAGTCATACTTGTTCTTACTAATGGGACAGTTTTAGCTGGTTAGATATACTTTAATCCTTCACAGATCAGGTTATAGACAACTAATATGCACAGGGCTTGGCAGAGCAACATAAAATACAAACAGTAACAGCTTGTGGATTGTATATATTAGTTTCCTCTCATTTATCATGAATTAAACTGCTCTGGTATAATAATTAGGTCATGCTTGGAGCTAAAGGTATTATCAGCTAGCTATTAATGTACTTTACCGTGTTTGCAGGGGTATGGTTTCATACGTGAACGTTAAGAGCCAGCCTTTCGGCACAGCTGAAGTGTGCATGTGTGAGTGTGAGCCATTTGCGCCACTTTCTCACGACAGCTGCTGCACGACTTAATGATTTGTGACATGGGATTTTATGCTGTGAACGCACCGTTTTAATCTTGTCTTTAAACAATAGTTTACCAGTTTTGAAAATAAAATGTGAAATGTGGCCTATATGGTATATAGCTAAAGCTGGCTAGCTTAGATTAGTGTGAAGGGTGATGCCCAGCTTGGCTTTGTGTTAAAGCTATAAAATCTGCCTACCAGCATCGCTAAAGTCACAAATGAGTATATATTATATATATTATATTTTATCAGTAGTTTAATCTGTACAAAAACTGAAATGTAAAAATGAAAAATAGGGATTTTATTGGCGATTGTGTTGGATGATTTATTTGCCATGAGTGTGGACTCCAAGGAAAAAAACTGTGAGCAGCAGTAGGCAGATTTTCTTAGTGTTTGTACTAAACTAAGTCTGCTGAGCCCAACTATAAGATAATGTGAGTGGTATTGATCTTCTCCGATCTTCAAGGGGAAAGAAACTATGCATTTTCTTTTAAATTAAAGCCAAACTTCTCATTTAAACAGGTCCTAATATGCTCATTTTGACGATCATGGTTTTATTCTCAGACTCTACTAAAACAGATTTCCATGATTCACAGTTTAAAAAAAATACTTATTTTCTATATACTGGGGATTGTGTGGCCATTCAGTTCATCCACTGTCTGGCACAAGTTGATTTTTTTTTATTCTTTAAGGTCACCCTCCACCCTTCTTCTTCACACTGTATGTTATTCATCTCTACATGAAAAAAACTGCCTCTCCACTTTGACTTTGTACTTCTCTCCAGCTTTCTGTCCTTAATGCGTACGTATGTATTATCTCAAGGCATAATTAAAACTCCATTAGTCATGCAGAAAACAAAGAAAGAGTAATCAAAATGGAAATGAATGTACTGGTGCTGTAGAAACAGATGAAGCAGACAGAGTAGATTCTGCTGAAAAGGGCTCTTTTGAAGGAGCTTTTTGTAATTTCTTTCTTTACCGTTTTGTTATAGTGAAGACAAAAAAACGAAGTTTTAAGATGGTGTTATGCGTTTGACTATTGGCAGCAAAGATGTATTTAAATTTGCAGCTTTGAGGATGACTGCTACAAATGAAAGCAGTGGAAATCTTGTTGACTGTGCATAATAATTAGCATTCCTGTTGGCTGTTCATACTTTTTCCCCTCTGTCGTCAGACAAAAAAAGTAAACAGATGTTAGTGGAGAACATTCTCAAAGAAACCAATTTAATAAGTGAAATGGCTTGAGGTCCCTTACAGAAATATGCTGCTTCTCTGATCAGCCTGTGTGAAGGAACATGTCCTACAGCAAATAATCAGTCAGTCCTCTTAACAAGCTCCACAGTCAGACTCCCCAAACTAATCATTTTAAGCCCATCCATCACTTTTGCAGACTGCCAGGGTGCCAGTGACAAGATAACAATGAGACAACAGCAAGTCTCTTCAGCTTCTTCATTCACATTTATTACAAGCTCCCAGTGTTTGTCATTTAGCAATAACTGCATAAGTCAGACTGGACAGCAGCTGAAGTGCTGATTGACTTCGTGTTGTTGCCAAGATACTAACAGTTCCTAACCTGTGGACATGAAGAAACAGCTGTGGTGGAGAAAAAGCAACATGCTGTTCTGTTTGACTCCGAGGCCAGGGCTTATAACCAGGGGCCCGTGAGTAACAAGGGAGTGGTTTAAGAGACAGAATGTATGCTTTTGTATCTTTAAATAAGTAGTTAGTTCACTCCACATGGACCATGTTAATTAGTTAGCAGGGGATCTGATGTTGTGTGCTGCGTTTGGGCTAAAAGGAAAGGGAGATCCAGACTGTGGGTCTGGATACATGCCCCAGGGAGATCTGTGTACACCACCTGTTAATGAACTCTGAAGTTGTCTCTAATAGGACCTCCGCTTATGGACCACCCAGAAAATACAGCATAAAGATGTAAAGGGCAGATACTGCAGACAAGACTCGAAGCCAGTGGAGATGGAAAAACACAAAGTCTAAGACTATCTGATCTTATGCTACATATTTTTTATATAATAACATGTTTCTGCTGATATGTCTTTGACACAATTATCTTAACTCAAAGGTTAACTCAATGGTTGTCAGTCATATCAAACTGTTTTCACCAGCAGAAATAGATGGTAAAGGCCATTTTCACAACTGAGCAAAGATCACCTGCTGATTAAAAACTGTAAGATGATGTTGAAAGCTCTGAAATAAACTAGTAAGTCTTAATCATCCAAAAACAAATTCAGGATATTATTTTATTTAAAATTGGCAGATTGATATTTTTCCTTATGCTTTTAAGGAAGATGTTCAATTAAAGCTAAGTAAAGCTGAAAATACTTTCCACAATATTTGTTAGTGTTATTTGCTATTAATGGACTCAGTTTATAAACTTAACAACATTTTTTTTAAATTTCATCCTTTTCCACTAGAATGAGAAAAAAGCCTTTAAGTCGGTGTATTTGATTTAGTTTATACATGCCTGATTGTGGTAGTATGTATACTATTTTGTTTCTGTTATTTTTTTTTTGCAAAAACACACATTTATATTTTTGTCCTTGCTTTCAGGCTATAATTGCTGCCAGTGTCAAGCTACATTTTTTTTCCAGTAGCAGATGTTTGTGTTTAATCTGTCTGTTGTGAACAAATTAAAAACAATCCCTGACTGCCGGTGTCACGCTATAATTGTCAGACAGTGCATCAGACCTGCTGTTGATGTCTGTGTTTCTTCATGCCATGCACATTTTCATCTCATTCGTTACATGTGTCGTCACACTTCATTCGCATGCACTGATACTGAGTAACCTACACGGTTATTAATGTGTGACTCAGTGGCTCTGCTCTCCTGTTGTGTCGGTCGGATCCTGTTGCTTAGACAAACACACGGGCAGAAAAGTGCCAGATAATACGTTCGGGCCAGCATGAAGCCCTTTTACTGCCACGCTAATTGCATCACTGCGAGCACAGCAGGGGTGCGTAATCACTGCATTTTGAATGTCTTCTTTGTGGTTACCATCATTAATGTGTCCAGTGCTGTTGTTAAATGTGATTTCAGGTCATTGCTGTGTATGAAAAGTTTGCATAAATTTGGACTGTCAATTTTCTAATGGTGGGAGTGGCAGACGATATTGTAGGTCACCTTCTTCTTCTCACTCTAATGGCTTAAAGTACTCTCCAATGAACAATTCCGTCTGCCCGTCTGCTATTTATCTGAAGTGATGCCAGATCTCATTGAGGAAACAGATACTTCCGACAGACTGCCACTCACTTAGCTAAAGGGGTTAGGTGATTAAGATTCAGTTTACCCCCACCACCACCCACCCCAACTGCCCAGCCCACATTAACCCCCTGTCAGTGGTACACAAAAAGAATGGGCATGGCTGAGTCTGATTTATTTCACACAGAGTCATCATAAGGGCACAGCGGGCCTCTCGGCTCCTCGATAAGCCAGATACACCAGGGCCCCGTTGGCCTTTCTTTTTACTCTCTTCCCCGTGCTGTCCCGCCCTCATGCAGTCTGTCACACATACTCAATCTGTCAATCCAAAAAGAGAGACAGGCACAAAGACGGGCACAAATCAAAAGGAACTGATTAGCGATTAATGGTGCATCATTGTATTTGCATCAGGACTGCGTGCACGGTGTATGTGTGTGCATACAGAGTGATGTTGTCAGTCATGCAGAGTGTGCCCTGGCCCTCCCTCTTCTGTCCACCACATGTGCTCCTATAGGGGTGCAGCCACTTATGGCTATTGATATTGTAGGGATGACTCTGTTGTGCGCACAAATGCTCACATTCAATCCCAACACAGGGTAGCAGAACAGCCTCCTGCTGAGCCCAAAGAAAAGCTGAAGATTGCATCAACAGATCATTCTGATGGATCTGTTCTCACCTAGCGGCTGATTGAAACTTCAAAAGTTTTTGGTTGCTTTGTTTTAGGCACATAAAAAGGAATTTAAACAAGTGTTTGGATTATTTGATGTTTGCGTGATGTGGGTGTTTGGACTCCTCTGCAAGAGACAGCGTTTACAGGGATGGAGCCTGGCACTTCTGAGCATATTTACAGTCTGCCTGTGTCAGGGAGGCAGAGGGCTGGAGGTCTGGACCGTGGGTGTGGAAAGTGGGCAGAATGCATCTAGTTTCTCAGTCCCTTTGGTGTTATTGTTGACAGAGACGGGAGTCGCTCAAGATGGTGCCAGCGAAGGGGCAACACCAGCTCCTACCACTGAGCATGAGGATGACAACTCTTTGGGCTACACAGGTACTGCTGCTGCTTTTAACTTAAAAGTCCACTCACATATGTTCTGTGTTTATTGGTTACACAACACTACTTTTGGCTGTTTTTAGTGGAAATATGTCTCAGTGCCCACCTTAAATTTTTGCCAATCAGTTTTGAAGCCACTGAGTCCTCTGTGCAAACTTTTAGTAAAGTAAGACCGGCCTTGTGTCCAGCAATAAACTTTAGAACAAACAAAACAGGAACTCTACGTCAACCAAGGCACATATTCCTTTGGACTTCTGACCTCTTCTTTAGAGTAAACTAAGGTCAAACATTCACAAAATGCAATTTATTCTTTAAAATTATACTTAAAATTCTGCTGCCTTTGTTTTTGTTGGCAACATTTAGTTTGCATTCAAATATCATATCACATTTGACCTCTGATCTATAACCTTGATTTATTTATGTTCAGTTATTTACAAATCAATGCCTCGTATCTATTATTATCCTCTTGCATGTTTATGTAATCAAAGTAAACATCCGGGCAGTACTGTCGTTTATATGCTGTACACATTCATTTTTATTTGTTTGTTTGTTTGTTTTTTAAGGTTAATAGTGCATGATAGATGTTTACTTTGATTACATAAACATGCAAGAGGATAATAATAGATACGAGGCATTGATTTGTAAATAACTGAACATAAATAAATCAAGGTTATAGATCGGAGGTCAAATGTGATATGATATTTGAATGCAAACTAAATGTTGCCAACAAAAACAAAGGCAGCAGAATTTTAAGTATAATCTTAAAGAATAAATTGCATTTTGTGAATGTTTGACCTTATTTTACTCTAAAGAAGAGGTCAGAAGTCCAAAGGAATATGATATTTATCATGTTGACAGACAGAATGACATGCATGTCAGTGGTACCAAAAACATAACTTTCTTGGGGGATGTGAAAAAAATCGAAATATTTTCAAGGTCCACTTTTCGAGAGAATCTTCTTTTTTTTTTTTTATTGATCTGCAATGAACAAGCAAACATTAGGCCTCTCTTCTGCAAAACAGGTTATAATTAGACTTGGAATTCAATTTAAAATCAGAAAAAGTGAGCTGACTGTCACAGCAAGGCACACCAGCCAATTATACTGTACCTAATCCCTTACTAAGATTGGCAGTCAAAAGGATTTCAGAATGCTTTCAGAACAGCCAGTTGTTTATATTTTTCAATCAGAAAGTATTTTCACAGAATAAATAAGCACTTAGTTTAGACACCATGTTCCATATGTGTTTCAGTGGAAGACGCTTCTGAAAGAGGAGAATTGTGGGAAAATGAGGCACAAAACTGAATAGCATTTTTGTAGTTGGGTGTCTTCAATAAATGAGAAGCCAGAAGCGGCTTCCGAGCCCAAGAGACTAACAGACACACATACGCACAAATTCAAAAAGGAAACAAGTCTGGAGAAAATTATGGATGATGCATGTGTTTTGTTTGAGTTTTGGGCTCTTTTCCCAGAGTGAGGGTGAATAGTGTTCCCCCTGTGTTGTTGTAGCAAGGAGGCCTACTTCACTACGTGATTTACCGGACCTCACAGATCTTCAGGAAATATTGTGAAGAAAAAGGAAATCCAAATTGACTGCCAAAATCTTTATGTGGTCCATCACAATGTGTTGTAGCCTGGTAGCTTGTTTTTATACTTGGACTTCTAAAAGATAACCAGCAAAACTATAACATAATCATCAGAAACACCATAGTGTGGCCTTCATCAGTAATGCCAAGGGAAAAGGTCTGAGACATTACGGAAATCTCCTAGAAAATGGCAGCTAATGACCTAGCTAACAGGCCTTGAAGACTTTGAATGCAGGTTTAAAGAGGAAAATCATGTTGTGTCTGCTTCACTGCATTTGTGTTCATCTTTAGAATGATAAATCTACCTTTTGGACAGTGCCAAGAGTTCATCTTTAATCTGGCCATTTAATCCCATCTGTGCATGAAAATGAAGGAAATCGATCTGGCCCAGTCAGTGAATTGGAAATGAGACTAATGTGCCCTAATACCTCATTCTGCCCCTGATAGAACAAAGTGGGCTGCTGCCAAAGACTCCATTTACAAGGAGCGTGACTCTCTGGATGAAACGTGAGGATAATCTTGACAGCTGCCAGTCTGAGCTAAAAAAAAAAGAAAAAGACTGCTCCATTAATTGTTAAGGTGAAGAACCTTTTAGGTGCCTGGGTTTGTTTAATTATGAGTGTTTTTCATTCGATCTCTGTGACCTTCATCCAGAAACAGAGTTCATTGATTTCTGTGTAAGTTTCACTGATTAACTAATCACACTCTATACACGCGATTCAAGGATCCTATGTCCTTGTCATCCATGTCCTTTTATAACATGTCTGAAATCCCTACCAATATCATCATTACTTTAACCTGACCTTCTTTAGTTTAGGTGAAACTAAAAACAACTGCCACATTTCCAGGCACTGACTCAGTAATGTTTTATATTATGGTCACTCGGGACTAATACAGCCTACTGTGAATTTTATAAGGAAACACAAGCTGACCTGAAGTTTGTAACACATTAAAAATATTTTTTATTGGTCCCTTATGATATTGACTCTCAGCCAGCTCTAAATTGTTTCCCGATATCAAAGAGCTTTGCACAGAACTTCACATTCATAATAAATGAGACTGACCTGTGTGGAAGCAGTGGATTAGAGAGGCACGCTAAAACTCCTGCACTTACACTTTGCTAGCCAGTGCTTGGCAGGCATGCACACACAGAGGAGACAGGTCTTTGGTTCTTCTGCCTCAACATGAAAGGCTGAGCATTACTTCAGAGAGCACATCAGCACTCATATCCTCCCTCTCCGCTGACAGCTACCATTGCGTTTGTCACAGATCACAAAGGACGGCAACTTCAGAGAGCTGCTCTATTTGTAAGGTTATGGAAATAGAAATAGGGAGGAAGAGAGGGAACTGAAGGTTGCCACGCTGTCATCACTGATTGGCTTCAGAATAGAGGGGTCCAGGCATGTCAAAATGCAGCATTTTATCATCTCTCAAAGCAGTCACCCCTCAATGTCTCCAAGAAACCATTCACGACACTGATGGATGTGCAGACAGGTGATGTGAGAACAAAGACATGTCTAGCTGGGAGCTGCGGAGGCATCAAGGTTAATATTGCTGAAGATGTGATCAAATAGTTCACATAGTGCAATGCAGGCTGTTGGTCCACATTTTTGTAGCGAAATGAGAAAAGGTGTACTGCAAGTGATAAAGATGATGGCTGTATATACACCATGTAAGATATTCATTACTTCTGCACACTATCTCTAGGCTGTTGCTTTGCTGAAGTCTCCTTTTTGTCTTTACAGTCACTTCTACTGACTTACTCATATGCATACTTCTATCTCTAAATTGTATTTAAGCAATAAGCGCTGGTTGTCACATTGTAGTATATACTGTAGCTGAGTCATTTCTGATGATGTCTCACACTCTAAAATACTGTATTTGTCAAACAGCAGTCGCCTGATATCTACCTAAGAATAAACAGTATTCTACCTGAAACATCCACCAGACTGATGCATATACCAAGTGCAGCATGAATGTAGAAAAACCTTTAGAGTGTACCCTATTCATGTTGAACCATGCTGGTACTTTCAAAAGAATATAGACAACACTGAGCTGAGCCTAGCTTCTTGCCTATGCTGTTGTAGTAAAAGCATGCATTGTGTGACACAGTTCTGTCAGGTGTCATTTTGTCACATGGCACATTTTTATTTTACCATGACGATAAAAGCAAATTTTTTGGAGGGAGAAGGTATTTTTTTTATATTCATGCTAATGTTGCAGTATTTATTGTATGTTCAAATCCAGCATATTTAACTAAATAAAGTCTCAATATCTAATCATTTACACTCAGTTTTACCAAGTACTGATTTTGGTTCATAAACTAATAATAAAATCATTTTAAACCATGATCTATCAAACTGCACAACCAAACAAATTTAGCAGAAAAGGAATTTTAAAAATCAGCTGCTGCTACCAAACTGCACAAAAAGCAATTTAACCTTTGGGAAAAGAAATAATACCTCTATTTAACTGGAGTGGATGGAGTTAATGCTTACTTGATGTCTTTATGATCTTGGCGCTTGTTTTCACCTTATTGATGTGGAGCTGAAGTGGACTGTGCTTGGATACATGGCACAGACAGCGTTATCATGATAGAGATGGAGAACTCTATTCCCTATTCATCCTTTCTTTTCATTACTGGGCTCTTGCGCTGGCCTTGAGTCCCCACCCTGAAAACCAATTTCCTTGACACCATCACCTTCACATATATTACCCAAGAGTCCCCACAGCATCATCGTGTCACATCTCCATGACACTCATTTATGTTCATCAGACGTAGTGCCCTGATAATCATGATACAGGAAGCAAAGAGAATTGTACACATTCTCCAGTATGGCAACAGCACTCATTTCATAACAGTGCAACAATAGAGAGATATCCCTTGCCACGCCTGGAGGAGCGATTCACTTGAGATATAATTAGTTATAACCAAGCACTAATGCCCTATATACAGCTTCCCCGTAGTCTCTTTGCTGCTGGAGGTTTTTTTGTTCCCCATCCAATCTCTTTTCATCTCCCTGATCTGCACAGCTTAGCTTAGCCCTGTCCAAAAAATAGGTCTATTAGCCATTTTTGTCAGGATAGCAAGTGTAGTAATGTGGTCAAGAGGCACTGGAGTGGCAGTAAGATTGGAGATGGGAGTTAGCATGAGTGCAAAGGGGTCAAAACACAAAGACTATGAGGTGAGAATTAAATTAGAATATTCAGATTCACGTTTCTAGTGTCCTCGTGATAATTGGGAAGAAAATTGGATGGGGTTTTGCTAAGTGCTAATAATCTTCTGCTCTTGTCCAGTCAGATATGCTTTGTTTCCAAATGAAAGGATAATAAATGTTTTGGGGGTATTTTAGAGTGTAAATGGGTCAAATTTTTCCACTCCTAAATGGTAGTGGTCTAACTGGTTTGGTTTGTCCAGCCATACATAAGTTGGTGGTTCACAAAATTTCTATAACAGGGACCTGAAAATAAAACAATGAAAGCTCAGAAAGGCAAACCTATCACATGTCAGGGTGGGGATCCTGCCAATAAAATGATTTCAGGAAGAAATCTTTGCCTCATTTTATTGACCTGTTTGGATCTCTTTGCTCAACACACACAGAGGGCACTATAATTCTGGTACAACAATGCAGTAACAGTGTTGTGCGCACAAGTCCCCAAACAATTTTCCTTTACAAAAGAGGCAGCCGTGAGCAGAATGGCTTTTTGCAAAATCAGAATTTAATCTGTTCAGCACAGCAACATTTGGTACAGATATGTGGAGTTAGTTAGTTATGTGATGAAATTCAGTGGATTTACAATCAAAACATTGACTTGAGAGCAGAGGTACAACACACTACACTCGATTTCTTGTTCCAAATGAAACTCATTTGTTTTCACAAAAGTGACCTCTGTTAAAGACTGTTAAAGACAAAGTAAGACTGGTCAAACTAGACTCATCATTAATCTGAGTTTGACGAAACATTAACTGGAGCTGAAGGTAGTTTGTAGTCAGTTCATTATGTGCTTGAAGCATTAGATAGCACTACAATCCATTCACAAGCTTTTTGAAAGGGAGAGAGCATTTGAGTTTAGTTATTTATTTATCCACAAATGCACATTAATTACCTATCCTCAATCAGCCCGGCACAAAGGCAGGATTGATCAGGATCTAAGAGCAAGGGTAATTTTTTCACTTAAGCTACAGTTCAATAAAGCCCTGATCCATTTACTAAAGTGTACTAAAGTGTCTAAGTGTCCCATAACTACATCTAGGATTCCAAAACAACCACCAAAGTATAAAAACCCTGATGCATAAGCAGCACAAGGGGGACCAAAGAAATGTTGCCGTTGGTTTTAATCTTGTGACTCATCAGTGGCTCTTTTGGACTTGTTGTATGCCTCCCAGATTTATTGTTTGTAATGACCCATCCAAAGCACTGGTGTTTATTATTCCTGGCAAAACTCTGTAGTTTATATGTTCACTTCCAGAGTTGCCTTTGCCCTCAGATCAATTAGCTATCTTTACGAGCCAACGCATAAGGAGTTCTTCGACTTCGCCGACAACCCCATGTGCTCCTCCCAGTAGAAATTACTGTAATAACTGTCAGCCGGACTGACTGGTTGATGATCTGTAAAATCATTGCTGGTTTTATTAGTGGTGATATGATTCATGCATAGTCATGTTGGACATGAAGTATAGCCAGAGACAATAATAAGCCTGTTTCTCTGAGAGTCGGCGTGAGCTGCAGGGAGGCTGTGGAAACTCAACAGTGTGACTGTGTCTCAGAAGGGCTCGCTGTCTGTGTGTGTGAGAGAGGGGAATATCACGAGGAGGTGGGCTGTAAATCTGAGCAGCACCTGCTCCCTCCGCTCTGGCGCGTGGTGTGAGGTCAGCAGCACCCAGATATCCCATCGATCATATTTATTGCATTCATCACAGCACCAGTTTGTTTTGGCAGCTGATCGCACCGGGGAAAGAAAAAGAAAGAATAGGCTTTTTATTTGAGGGATGTGAATGCTTTTAGCATGAGCAGCGTCTTTCCTTGCTCGGGATCTTAGAAGATCAATCGCTGATGTTGGCTCAAAGCATCCACTGTAACCCCAACTACTAAAGAATGATATTCTAAATACACTTGGAAAGTTACTATAAGAACTACCTCACAGGAAAAATATTAATGCCCCATCAATTCTCAACTTTGTGCCACTTTAGGTTTGTGTGGATTATTGAAACAACAGTTTGTGTTGTTACTTCACTGATCGATTTCTTTTCAAAATATAAAAGAAAGATTTTACAAACCAAACCATTTTGGAATGTTAAGCAGTAACCGGCTATAATCAAAGTAGCTGTAAGACTCTGACAATGGCAGTGTGGGCCTGTTGGCTAGCTGAATCATTGGACTGGCATAAAATGTGGTCCTAGAGGGTTTACCTTGTGAGCTTTAGTTTTCTCTGACTTCTTACCTACCACCACAATGTAGCTTAGTGAAAACACTAAACTACAACTGGATAGCTTGTCAAGGTTTTGCAGATACAAAATTATGGCTTCTTCATGATTAAAACTATAAATAGTGATCACTTCGGGCCGTCATCAGCAAATTAGAAAATATAGCTGTAAAATTAATGGCATCACAACAAGCATTATGCATTATTAGTCAGAAATATTTGTATTCTAATATTCTAAACTACAACTGTCCTTTACACTTACCGAACTCAGGTCAGGATGATCGTTTTGAGTGTGTTAGCATTTAGCCTTAAATGCTACTGTGCTACAGTCTCAGGGAGCTGGTAGTATTGTAGTAATTTCACAATAGTGTATGCTCAAAACTGTTAGAAAATCCACTTGTTAAGTGACAGATCAACCCTGTTTCCAGTGTCTGAGTGATTAAGGCTGTCATGTTTTTAACATGTGGTAATGCTGTGTGTGTTGTTTTATTTAAGAAAAAACAAGCCCCCCAAAAATAATCAGTAGTCATTCTGTGCCCCTCCAGCGTTTTATAAGCACTATTTATTTGTATGTGCAACATGTCTTTAAACTAAGTTTTAAAAACAAATGTACATTACAGCTCATTGATTCTGGACACCAAATATTAGAATGTCTTCGACTTCAGCAGTGCATCTTTGTAGAGCCAACAATGTAACCGATGTAAGTGGCTGATGTCATCATTATGCTTGTGTTAATTACTTTGTGGTCGTGCAGTTACATTTCCAGGGAGCTGCACATCAGGCTACGTTACAGGGTTTCAGAGAGGTTTGTGGGTACGACAAACCTATGCTGTAGATTTCCTGCTGAAGTCCCCAGTCAGGCAAACTAAGACTTCAGTGTGAATATTGAGTATAGGATCAGGAGTTTTTCACAGCAAGTAATCCAAACCACATAGCAACATATTAATGACAAACCTTGTAGTGGAAGGGATCATCTCAGATTTTCTCTTGGATAAAATCGGATCTATTTTCAGCATCTTCTTCCTGCCATATAATGGTATTTATCTCTGCTCAGCAGTAACCCTCAATATGAATATGAACCTCAATAAGAACAATCTATCCCCCCTCCCAACCTTTTCTGTGCTAATGCGTTTATTAAACTAAACATACATCTGTAGCGAAGACATCCATATACCCCACTTAGCACAACTTCACTTCCCCTCCAAACATTGCTAACAGAGCTGTACTTTTTTTGTTTTGTTTTTTTTAGAAATAATTTATTTGGGATATGGTATATCATCTTTAGGTGGAAACTAGCTTTCTAACTTCCTGCTAACTTCTAGCTTGGCTAAATCTTATAAAGCCTATTTTTCTTAGATGTCTGATTGTTAAAATTTATTGTAACACCTGAGAGAGCAGCCACGCTACTCACTTTTTGGAGGTGAAACTTTTTTTTCTGTTTTTACCTCTAAGTGGTGCCTCAGACTTTCTATGAATTCTGGGAAGTAAAGGAGCTTTTGGCCCCAGAAACTGGTAATGACATCAGACTTAATAAGCAAAGGTAAGACTGTGTGGCTTTGGCTTTTTTCTTACTACTATTATTTGTCTTATTTCTTAATCAGACTTTCTTTTCTCTATCTCTTTTGATTTTTTAAATGCATAGCTCTTTGGTCAACAGTTGTTGTTTTCAATGTGCTATATAAATAACTTTGA
Source organism: Neolamprologus brichardi (assembly GCF_056152115.1). Taxonomy (NCBI): domain Eukaryota; kingdom Metazoa; phylum Chordata; class Actinopteri; order Cichliformes; family Cichlidae; genus Neolamprologus; species Neolamprologus brichardi. The sequence goes on from NC_142117.1 coordinate 29,713,488, forward strand.
CTGACAGTACTTCCATCTTAGCTGAACTACTGCTTTTCTCAGTTAAAACTTGACTATTTTTTTAAAGAAAATTAACTGAATGTTGGTAAAATGAGCAACTGCTCTTGACATAGAAGCACTCCAGAACATTCTGAATATATGATTGTCTATAGCAATACTTTTCCTTATATGTGACTTTCTTTGTACACGTATGCCATATCTGCAAGCCAGTACCTACAGAGTTGACTCAGTTGGACATAAGAGTCAAAACCTAAATATACTGTATCAGACAGCTGCAGTGTGTGACTTGCATAAAATGAATCTGACCAGGAAATGATTGTTTATGTTTCCACCTAAATTAAAGTCAGATTGCTGCTCCACTCTGGCTCTTGTTTTCAATCTCACTGCCATGTGATTGGCTGAGGTCCAGCAGTGATAAGAACAAAAGAATCTCTTGGCTCAGTTACTGAGTCCTACTGTCAGTCATTAAAGCTCCTGTGTCTCTAAAGCAATTAAGCCAATTAAGCATGAAACACAATGCTGCTTCTTTCGTCCGTTGTGCATTTTTATGAGGGAAGGAGTGAAGTTTTGGTCACCGAACAAGCTGCATTCAAGGAAAATAAGAGCATCCAAGGACAGCCAGAGAGGCCTGTACTGTTCAAATCTTATCTCCACGTGATGCGAGTACAGTCATGAATAAAAAAAAAAACAATCAGATACCATAGTGAGCGCTGCACAGTAATCTGAACGCTTGATGTCTTTCCATACGGAATGTGGTCTCGCAAGACGAGAATCTGAACAAAAGCGACTAATCAAAAATGTTCGGACAACAGAAGTAGAGAACATTCACGTTAACTTCACCAATGTCTGTTGCTGCACATATTCCAATGTCTGACTGTATTTTGATGTCGCTGCCAGCGTGTTACGTGATAGCTGGGTTATTTTAATCAGACTCCACAGGCCATGTCGAGGCTGACGCTAAACAGATGCTAATGTGAGGCCCATTAAAAGACACAGGGAAAGAGGGATTCAGTGTGCGCAGGCAAGCGGAAAAGCAACAGCCTGTTTATCGCCTCATCCTGTTTTGTGTTCCAAACCTCGTTGTGGCATCCTGCAAAGCACCCCTTCTTTCTTGTCGTCAGTGCCCACCCCGGCCTCGCATTTCTTGCAGCAGTGTCATGCATGAGGACATTCCCTGAACAGAAACACATTTGTTCTGTGATTTTCTTTTAGTGGATCTCTTACTTTTTTTTTTACATGTCTGAACAAAGATTCTATAGTAAGAAGACAAAAACTCTTACTCTTTTCTTTAGCTTTTGTTACATGCAGCTTTGCATCTTGCATTTTTGTTTTGCCTTTTTTTTGATTCTGTGATATTTCTGTCAGTAGAGAACAGCAAAAACTTTTTGGTCATGTCCAGTTTTAAAAGGCTTTTTGGCTTTTGCCTTGTTCCTTGGCTGCATGTTAGTGGGTTCACTGTATTTATCCTGGGACAGAGCCCAGAATGATACATTCTTGGGCTCTCTTGTAGAGCTGATGTCCCAGTGTAATTGTGCATAGTGGAGAGGCATCACGAAATGGCCTGACAGCTGCTGAGGTTTCTGTCATAGATGTTCCAGAAATATGACATGACTGCACTTACTGCACACTGAATAGTGTAAATGTCTAAATATGGCTGATTTGAAACTAACTGGACAGCTGTGTTTTTAATTTGATTCATTGTTTGGCACCGTGGCAGTCTAACTCCTGAAGATGTGTGCACTAAACTCTTGTCCACACTGGTTGATGAGCCTCCCCCATTTCATTGATATGTTAATGTTTTTGACTGTTCTGTGGTTAAACACTGCAGTAATTCTCTTTACGGTAACTGTAGTGAAATTGTTATGATTGTACACCTAGTTATAGTGTGGCTGGTGCTCCTGAAGCTTTATCACCCCCTCACCAACCAATCAGAAATGATTTGTTGCCACAGTGACACAGTAACACTAATATCATCCAACTTCCTCAGGACCCTAAGTCACCTCTACTTTCCACCTCACATCAGTTCTTGTCTCCCACTCCTTCCACTGAGTCTGTCATGCCTCCTAAAAATCATGTTGTCTCAAGAGAGACCTGACAAAGAAGTTCTCATTGTAGGATCCATGTATGATGAAGCAATCTTTATTCAACATGATATTTTCTGCAGGTTCAATCCAACACATATGCTATGCAACACTTACTTCGTTTTAAGTTGTTAAAAAAGGGGTATTTCTGAAAACTGGCACAGGAGTTTTATGAAGTCCAATTTCATATCTTTAATTGAATCTGTTTTAAGTTCATCTTTTGCTTTGTGGTGACTAGAGGACGTGGCTTTTTTCTGGTCTTCTTTCGTTTATTTCATGGAGCTTCAGGTCTGGATCTGAGCATAAAGCCCAGAGAGACTCGACCTTGCTTGTCAAAGGACATTTCTCTCCTGACATCTCAGATATTCTCTCTGATTTTTGATGGGCCACTTGTGCAACTGTAAAATGCATTACAGTCAAAAAACAGGAGCAGGACAAAGTTTCCCTGGAGGTGTTTGCTGATTGTCTTGTAAAATGCTATGAGAATCAATTTAAACAAGTCCTTTTTTATTCAAGTTGTTCGTCTTTATCTTTTGAAAACACCTTGAGGTTGTGCTGTCCACTGCCAACTCAAGGAGACTGTAAATTTGAATTGTTGTGTTATAAAAGTAGCACAATGAATAAATAAAAGGATGGCTCTGCAAGGACAGGACATGAATGAGAAGAAGCTGGCTGTAGTGAATGTGAGGCGAGTAAAGTATGGTAACAGTCCAGCCGAAATGCCTGTGAAGGAAACTCAAACATACTGTACCTGTGGTTCCAAGGTGACTCCAATTGCAAGTCTGTCTCTGTTTATGCCTCAATGGATTTAGGGGTAACAATGCTAGCCTGTGGAACGTTAAATCCCATACTGCATCACTTTTCTGTCTTCTGGGAAAGAGTGTTGTGTTTGCCTCTCAATAGGGAGCATCTTTTTGAGGGGGGAAGTTTTTGTCTTATGCGATCTTGTTTGGTGTGCTGGCGAGATGGGAATGAAAGCCATTAAATAGTCTTAGTCAGAAAAAGGGGGGATGTAGGCTCCCTTGCTATAGCCTGCCTGTGTTTCACCCCATCACCTCTGTGCTGAGGGGGCCTAGGTTTTGTGAGGAGGCCAGCAGAACTGAAAAGACGCCCAGCATGTAGTCAACAGGATCCCCTGTGCTGCTGCATGCATAGAAACATCATAAGAAAAGACAGAATGTCCACAAACTCCTTTTGAATATTAAAAAGAATTATCAGAGAAAGAAAAGACTGGGAAGATGAGAGAGAGTCTCTCCTTTGAGCATTGGGATGAAGAGATGGAGAAGGGAGCGGATTTCACCACGCATATTGTACATGGACTTGCCCTCATTAGGATCCCATCGTACTCTGGGGCGAAACATTGTCCCTGGATTTAGGAGGGTAGCCAAGACTGCAGGGGTTTATGTATTTTGGCAGATCTCAGGAGTAGCAGCATGAAGGACTGGTGGGAAGTGCGGCAGTGTTTGCAAGTTGTTGCTTTGGAGAATTTGGATTGCATTTTTATTATTTGCTACATTTTAAGGAGTGTCTTTTATCTAATTGGAGCAGGGATGAATTAAGGAGTGTTTGTGAAATTTCCTTACTTCAGTAGATTGTTTGAAAGGTGTGTTTTTATATGCACATCTACATTGCCCTGGCTCTGTGTTGTGTAGACTCATCACCATGCAGATTGTTGGTTTGCTGGTGATGGTGTTTGCAATGTCGGTCATGCTGGGAGTCCCTAAAGACCATAAGGGTCCACACGCGACCCATCGCCTATCTGGATTACAGAAGTCCCATTGGTGCAAACAGATGCCAAACAATCCTGAACTTCACAGAAAACATCAGACTTTGAGGCGATTCCACAAGTGTAGCCAGATCTTTCACAGTAAGTACAAAACTGCAATGCCATGTAAATAGTTAACGACTGTTAAAACATTATTTGGAGCACTTTGCAGTCTGGGAGCGGGTGTTTTTGTGTCCTTTTTTACCTCACAAATTCTTGGAAGATGTTTTGTAGGAAATGTTAGGCTGTGGTGTTAAAAGCTCTCAGCTTGGCTCTTCCATCACAGCCTTGATATTGTGTCACTTTTTTTGCCTTTGCTAGTCTAATCAAGGTTATAGAAGGAAGTGTGAGGACAAAGAACCTCCATTTACAGAGCTCAGTCATCATAACTTGTACTGGCTCTTTTCTTTTCTTTTCTTAACAACCATAGAAGAAGAGTGAAGAAAGAAGAAAATAAAATACAAGAAGACAGATTACAAAAGACTTTAATGTAACTTGACCATATTTCGTTATTGTCCTGGTCCTGGTTAGAGTCCAAGAATGGCATAAAAGCATAACGGCATTTTATTGTTGGGAACAATTTTCGGCCTCTCTTGTGTCATCTTGGGGTGTGGGGGGGTCCTCCTTTTTTGTAGCTAATGTGAAAAAAGACATAAGACAGCCCTATGAGTGATCTGTGACACAGATAACTTTCTGCTATGTGAAATTCAGTTTTATACCTACATTTTAGTCTTTGCTGGGCAACATCTAGCCATTAAAATACTCACGTCCTCTTGTAGCAGTCAGCATTTTCATACACCCTCCTGTGTTGATGGAGCTAACCATGAACTTAGCTGATAATTGCTTCTATGTTACTGTCATCTGCTGCTGGCTAGAGGAAATTTTACCATTCAACTGGTAGTGATCAACTGAACAGCCACTTTAGAGATCCAGGGCTGCAAAAGCTTTTAGGAAAACCTGGCACAAGGATGGAGTGAGAATGGAGTGTGTAAAAGTGTAATGTAATGCACACATGGATGAATGAGAAACAAAAACAGACTGCTCTCTTAATATGTCAGTCATGTGGAATTGTTCATCAGCAGGAGTGAAAACTGGGGCACAGAGAAGGAAACAATCAAAGCAGTGAAGGCTTAAAGTAGATCTAAGAATTTTTTTTTTAAACTTAAGAATGCGGAAAGAGCTGTTCTAAACCATGCGTGTGAGAAATATTTTTAATTTATGTATTCATAATCCTTGTATTTTTACCATCCAAAATGCTGTAAAAGAAAGAAAGGATTGTTAGGGCTTGTTATACTCTGTTTCCTTCCCTCTAATGAAGATGAACGCCTTATAAGAGTAATCACAGCAAGCCAGTGTGCTCAGGTTTCACAGTGTGAACACTTCCTTGTTGTCTGAAAAAAGCTGGGGCACATATTTCAGTGCCAGGTGGTAATACTGCCACACCTTCTTTCACGAAAGCAGACACAAAGCAGTCGTTGTTGGATTATTTCACATAGTGTTCACTGGAGGGCGCTGTGTGGTAACAAATGCTCAATTGATCCGACACAGACGCTCTGATCCAATGTGAGGAAATGTGTCTTTCAGTGGCTCTTTTTTTGTCATTCCTTTTTTTTTCCTTTCCACATTTTGGATCTTCTAATAAAGTATATAGTATATCCTGCTGAGTTTGTAAATTCTACATGTTAGACAGCTGCTCGCTGTCTAAAGTCGTCATGCCTACTATTGCGCCTCAGAAGTTGGGATCTATAAACTGCACTGATTTGACCATAGCAGAGAAATCTCACAAAAAAAAAAGGGGGGGGGGGACACATTTTATATAGGTTATTCTGTTGTTTTTGTTTTTTGTTTGCTTGTTTTTTGTTGTTGTTGTTGTTGTTTTTGTTTTAAGGAAATGATAAGCTAGAATATAAATACTGTCAGAATTCAATCAACTATCTGTGGTCATGGACGGTGCACTTTGTCGCAATAACTGTGAGCTGTTTTCTTTGGGTTTATATTAAAATGTATTCATACTGTTTATCTGAAACGGTGGAAAGGCTGGGGGTATTTGGAAAAACATGTTATGAATTCAGCTCCCACTCTCAGCATTTAGCTGCTTGGACTGGAGGACTACTGTTTTACATGTACTGTAAAACAAAGGGACTTTTAAAAACAGTATTGGATATTTAAAGAAGAGATAGTTCATCCAACTCTAGCCTAATGCTTAAAATGATTAAAATAACAAAATTGTATTACTTTATAAAGTAGTTTATAAAGTTGCATAATCACTGGTCTATGAAACCATCGGAGGGAAAACAAAACCTTAAAGTATGTTAAACCCATTACAGGGGCTAATAACTATGAGTTGTGAAAACATTATTAAATCCCTGTAGGAATAGCACTGGAATCGGCTGTTGTATGTTCGTGGTCAGGAGCCACAGAAATAATAAAACACATATCCGGATAGACTAGTTTTCTAGGGTTTGTCTCATGACTGGACATACTGAAAGAAATTACAGTAGACTGCCAGTTGTCTCTGTGAAACTTCGCTGCTCGGTGGGATCCAGGCGGGAAGAGGTTAAATTTCCTCTCTGGGAAAGATTCGGGTCTATGGAGGGGGTAGAAAGGCGCATACCAACTGACGAGGCATTCCGCTTTCCTTGAATGAAATCCTGTGAATATGAATCCGTATTCCCCCCCACTCGCCTGAGGTTCGGCGTCTGCGACGCGCACAAGTGATAGGAGTTGCAGCGGAGGAGAAACGGGGGGGAAAGTGATGGAAAAGTTGCAGTGATCTTGTGTCCGGATCCGGTGGATGAGAGAGGATAGGACTAACTCGCAAAGTTTCCGATCTCAAGTGACACATTCAGAACTGGAATGAAATAATGTGACTGCAAGCAGTTTAGCGTGGACTCTGGCGACCGCTGGCGTGATTTCACGCACTTTTGGACTTAAGTTTTGCTTTGCGCTGGAATTATTACTTTGCTACTTTTTTTGCACAAAGGAACTAAACGATTTAAACAACACAGCCTGGTTGATCAGTGAGAGCAGCAACGGGATGAATCCAAAGAAAGGATAAAGCTCTGCCACTTCTGCGCTGAGTGATTCTAGCACACATTTAACTCATGCTATCATTCAGTTGAACTGGACTACTGGAACAGAACATGTGTTGAAATCTCGGACTGTTTCTGTTTTATTCTTTCCCATCTCAACTCCCCAATTTCACCTACACCAAGAAGCCATATCAGGCTCGTGTTGGACTGATCTTGGACTTTTATCATTTGCGTTTGGGGACTCACAAACGAAAATCGGTGTGTTTGTTTTTAAACTGTGGATTTTAAGCTTTTTCCCTTTGAGTGCAGTTTGACATGAAGAAGCGGATGCCTCAATTTTTATTTATATAATTTGGATTATACGAGAACATTTCTCACAAGAGAGACGTTGAATGATGTCTCCAACTTTAATTGGATTTGTATTTCTGTTAGGAATTCTCCATGTGTGCTCAGGTAAGTCGTTGGTAATGATTCAGAGTAATCTGCTGGCCTTTAACTGGGGTTTTACTAGCTGAAATGAAAAATTTGAGGAAGAATTAAATTCAAGTTTTAATCTTTAATTTTATAAAGGCCATTTTAAAATGATTTAAGTGACAGTGGATACACAAACGTATTTGATTTAGGAGCACTCTGTGCAGAATGGTTTCTGCACTAATGTAGTTACAAACTTTCCCAGAAATAAGAAAACACATTTTGAGAGCTGGACTTTTGTTAGGAAGTGTGTTGTAGTCATTGCTCTGCCCTTTGAAAGATGATCCTATTTTATTAATGTATTTTCTTTCACTTTCATGCTTTGAAATGAGAAAGGTACACGAAACTGTGATTTTTTTTTTTTTTCTTTCACCACAAAAGTCAACATCCAGGGTAAAGGGGTTGTCTTAACTTTTAAAAGCTGAGCACACATAAAGTCACACATAAAGTGCTGAGGCCGTATGGGATGAGTGGAAAGAGCAGCTATCATCGGTCATACAGACAGCACATGCCCCTATGGGGAACATGTTTCTGTGTATGTCAAGATTCTCCCCCTGGACCACGATTATTGCTGAGTGCAACACCATTTTTATGCTTATAAAATTAAAATCTGCTGCAGCAGATCAAATTACAGAGATTATTCTTTTTTCTTTTTTTTCATCAGTTGTTTTGTAATACAAATTTATGCAACTCACGTAGAACTACAACAGTTTTAGGTGTCTTTGTTGCCTAATCCTGCATTACCCCCCTCCCATTATCTTTCACATTTTGTTTCTTCTCACCCATCACATGGATCTCTTTAAAGAGTTTCTGGACCGTGCTAGCTGGGGTTTCCAGGTCAGCTGCTTCAGAGTTGAGAAGAAATGCTTACAACCTCGTTTTAGGACATTAAGAGGAGAGGGTTTGGAATGAGGGCATTTTGTAGCCAAAGAACTGCACAACAAAACAAAAAAACTAGTTATCAGAACTTCTATACAGGAAGATGCTCAATAAACATTATATTTGTAAAGAAACTACTGCGTCAGAGAAATAGTAGTGACATTTGAACCCTTTACTACGGTTTACTGTTGCTACTGCACACCTCATTACCTAAGTAATAGTCAGCAAAACTCATACTCGCACTTAAATGACTTTTATTAAGCCTTAAAGTGACCTATCCCCAATAAAATATCCAGTTCATTCCCTATAAGGTCTGGCAGCCCATATTCATCCATTTTTTGATTCAGTGTTTCTGCATGATTTCATTGTCTGCATTGAGTTATTTGAACCTCTGACTTGTTTCATGCAAGTTTGGCCATTGTTTATTGTATGGTGATGGGGAGAGCTTGTGAACCTACAAGAAAATATTGTAGCACCTAAACAGGAAGTCAGGTCAGAGGTGAGGGCTGAGAACTGAATCTGCTCCGCCTTAAGCTGGCTCCTAAGCCAGTAATGGTCCCGTCCTGTCGGAGAGCAGAGTTTCCAATTACTCCCGTCTGTGAATGTCTCGGGATGTTTTCTGGGGAGAGATGGACTGGACAAGAAATACTATAATGACTAGCCCTGATTTAGACACAAGTGTCAGGAAAATTAGATTTTATGCCACTTCCCAGGAAAAAATATTTCACATTTGCCACTAATTGCATGGCTGAGAACTTTATTCTGGAGTAGGGAATATATCAGATCCCTTAAGCAAACTCTCAGTGGCATTTAGTAACATGTCTTTGTATCCTATTCTACACGTTCAAGATTTAGCCTGGGTGAGAGAATATATTTTTAATGCTTCTTGTATCTGTGAAAGAGCAAGTGAGAGATAAAATGACCTTTGCCCTGACAGACTTGTGATGACTTGCTTATTGCCGCTTTGCTGTGTGTGAAGGGTGTAAATTGATACCTCCTTCTGTCTTGTCTTGCCCTGTTATCAGAATGATCTGTCCTCCTGCTATACACTAAATGGTTGTTATCTCTTCTCCAAGTGCTCATCAAACCTTGCACTCACCTCAGAGGTGCCATTCAGATGAGGGCAAGAGGTGGCTCTGCTTCTCACACACAGAAGGATTCTGTGGATTACTCTGAGGAAATAAGGGTTGTTAGAATGATATATATATATATATATATTAACAGGGAGGCTCTACCTTTAAGGCACATATCAGACTTTCCTCTAAAAGTTTGCTTCTATGCTGGTATAAACCCTTGGAGTGATTACATCCAGCCCAACAGAGTGCCTAAGTGTGAATGTGTAGTCATGCTGATAAAAAACATAGACAGTGGGAGTGGTACCACCTCGGTAAGCATCTCCAGCCCCGGCAGCATCAAGCTGTGGAGGTCTTGACAAATTGACCCATAAGTGCTGATAAATCGCGGAGCACTTTCACCTGCTACATCACAACATTTCATATGACAGGACACAGCAGGTTCCAGAGCCAATTAATGGCCAGAGACCACAGGTGAGACATATCTCTGTCTCCTGGCTTCTTACCACATGGCCTGGAAACATGCTCATTAAAGCCAGTCTTTCCCTTCCCAATTTTATCAGTTCTGTGAAATAGTGTTTAGGAGTTGCTTCAAATGGCCCCAAAGTAATGATTTATCTGAGCGTTTAACCTTCTGAACTGATTTTGGGTAAGCAAAGCAGATTTCTTAAGAAATTTGAGTCTTGAGTCTGTCGTGTCACCTTTTTTTTTTTCTGAGATAAAAAATCTCACACCTGCGTGAGATGATGGTGTCCATAAAGCTGTAGCTCCATAACTTCCACTAATACACTTTAATCTGATCCTAATCCGAATCAAACTGGGTTTTACACCCTAAGATCCGGGATTAAGTAGACTTTGGCTTAGTGAAAACACATGGAGGAATGTGGGAGGCCAGCGAGTGTGCTCTTCCTGTCCATGAGAACTGTGGCTAACTCATTAATGACCGACAAGATAAACATTTCAAAACAGTTTGTTTGAGGGCAGATAAATTAGGCATTGACTCTTGATGATCTGCCTTCCCTCGACTGCTCTTCTTTTAATGACCTCAAAGGACTGCTTAATTGGATTAATTAACAAATCCATCTGACGTCAATAGTTTGTAATTTGCCGTGGCTGCAGCTTGACTGATACGGATGTCTGCAAGGAGAAACGGAGGATTTAGATTAAAAAAAAAAAAAAACCTGAGGAAGATACTTCTCAATGTCCTTTGTGTCAACTTCTTGGTATTTTAAGTACCACAGGAATTAACGGCTGTGTCTCACCAGGATTCAGTTTAGACGGTGTGAGTTTCGTAGAGTATTGCTCGCTCCGCGCTGATAATGTTGTCATGACTTACTTAGCAAGTATCACTTTGTCTGTCAAGTTGTCTGTCGGTCTAAGCCCCAAAAACGTATAGCCAGACAGAGATAAGCTGTCTACACTAAGAATACTCTGGAACATAACTTCATATAAGTCATATAAGCGTTTTAGTCTGCAGCTGGCTGATATTTGAAGGCAGCAGGCATGTCTAGGCTATTAGACTCCTGGGCCAATATAGTTAATGCATCTTGTTCTGTCGGTTGACGTGGAGGACAAACATTCCCTCTTGCCACTCGGTCTAAAAGTGATGAATGTTGTGTCCTTATAGGATGAAAGGTGTTGTCTGGTTTCCGTCCCATTTCACAAATGGCACCCTTAGAATTCCCACAGCTTTCCTTTCTGTTATTAAAAAATATAAAGACCTTTTTTGTTTCCTACAGAGCCCCACAAGTTACATTTGATTCTGTATCACACATGCATGCTTTTTTGATCTACCCTGAATGTATTGCTGGTGTCCTGATCATTTCAGTAATATAGATGTGATCAAGAATAAAAGACAGGCACATGGGGCTTGTGTTTGTGTGGGGTGGCGAAAGGGGCTTAAGAAATCTCTTCATCCTCTTACCCATCCCCCACTTTTTTTCTTTTCTTTTTTTTTTTCTTTTGGCCCAATTTTTTTAAGACTTGCCTTTTTTGTGACTGGTCAGCGCAGAGTCTTTCTTAAATAAAGCAGGCCGACACGCAGAAAAAGCCTGTGGGGAAGGGACGAGGAGGCCGTATTGTGTTGCCTTAACGGGGCGATTGTAAGGCATGGAGGAGGGGAAGAGAATAGTTCACCAGAGACTGAGGGTGTGTGAGGAGAGAGGAGGAGTGCAGCTACACACAAAGGCTACCCTAGGGTGTTGAAGGGGGATGGAGGGAGGAAGAACAGAGGACGAAGGGGAGGACGGAGCAGTCAAACATACCACGATACGCCAGCTTGTGGGAATACTCTTGATATGGCTCCCTGTGCGCACATTGCATATTCTTACTGTTCCCTCATGGCACTGCTGAATGTGCTGATTAGGGTGATAGAGGTGGTAAACTGTGAGTTGGGTTTTTTTAGAGGAGGACATGTGGGGACAGGTGAAGTTGATTTTTAGAAGTGCTGAGTAAATAAAAGATCCTGGTACAAAGCTTCAGTGGTGCGGTGAGGGTTTGGTTTGGTTTTTGGGCTGCATGGCCAACATCCCTCATGTGTCTAACATTTGCATGCTCAGGAACTCTCACAGGGCTTGCCCTGGGCCTACCGTTTGCTGTGGCGGTGAAGCTGTGCTACCGTGGGGTGCTCTGCCTTGTGCATTTTAAAAAGGTTCAGACCTCCCTCCCTTTCATTTTCTCCACTGGGGAGACTGAGAGATGGCATTGAGGACAGCCTTTCCCTGTATCCGTCTTTTCTTTCTCACTCCCAGAGCTCAGGCCTCCTCCCAGCCTCTGTGACCATTCTATTACCCTCTCATTTCAAGGCCTGGATACACTTTTGAAATGCTAAACCTCCCTTTGGTTATAACTGACAGGGGAAAATACCATTAAAGAGGCTGAGAGGAATAGATTAAATTAGCAGTTAAAAGAGAGACTGCTAATTAGTTGATTAATGTATTTGGTTCCTCCCCCTCTCAGCTATGCTGCCACCATTAAGACTCCCTTTGGTGACAAGGTTGTCTTCCTATATCAAACATTTTTTTTTATTATTCTGTTTATTTTATGTTTTGAAACATTTGTTATCTATTTATGCAGTGCAGATTCATGATTAAAAGCCACTCTTATTGTGAGTTGTGTCAGCAGCTAAATCTACTGGTTCCTGGGGGCTAATTCTGTCACACAAAAGACTGTGATAAAAGTAGGAGGGGTGCACTTTATTTAAGGGGAAGCACTGAAAAACATAATTAATGAGAAGGTGACCTTGAAACTTACTATTACAGGACTGCTTTTGGAGCCTGTTCTACCATTCAGCAGTAACCATGGTGAGGAGGCTTCAAATAACTGGGTGATTTTTTTCTTTTCCATCATGTAAATACACTGTTGCTCTGAGTTAAGAGATTAACTTTAATCCCAGCCCATTATCAGCCTCGCATATTTTCTGTGAATTGGTGACATTATTTTTCCTGAAACCTGATGTCACCATTGAATCTCACACAAAAACCCCAAACTTTTTTTTTCCTCTTATTTTCTTGGTTGATAATGTGTGAAGTGCCACAGTCTCTAAAATGTCCAAATGCTATTGAACTCTTTGAACAAGAATAACGCCTTTTAATTATGTGTAAAGGCTCTGAATCTCCCCTCTTTCACAAAGCTTTTACTTCTCAGTTTCGAGACTTGCAAATCTGCTCCAGTTCTTCTGTAAAGAGTTCAGTCTCCTTCAACTGTGTGATTGTTTTGCAGTCACCTCCCCTCTTTCTTTCTGATGTGCAGTCTTTTGCTTAAACCATGAAAGCTCTAATTGAATAACAATTGTAGGTACTCTGTGAAAGACAGCTTCCTCAGCGTTTAAACATAAGATTGGTTTGGTATTTGTCTGTATGTCAGTCAGCAACTCTCAGTGGTGAGCTTCATACTTCTGACTTAAAGCGGGTTCATTGTAGGTTTAGGGCCTCATCCCCATTTCCCTGTATACACTTTGCCTTGACAGATTCACCTTTCCTGCCTTAGAAGTCATTAATGTAGAAAGGCTTTACTTCCTTCTAAAATGTAGTCTTGACAGGTTGTCTAACCAGAAAACACTACAGTTCTTTCTTCACCTCTACACAGTGTACAGTGACAATGATGGGACTACTTTGAGCATATTAGACAAGAGCAAAATAATTCAGAACTCTTCTTATCATTCGTAGCTTCTAAATCTAACTAATGTTCAATTTAGCTGCAGTACTGTGCAAAAGTTTTGAGCGACCCCTTATTTCTTTATTTTTTCTTTCAATGAGTCAGACTTATAATTCTCTGGTCTGGTCAGGCTTTCTGAAGATCTTTTAAAGTTTGGCCATTGGCTGCTTTTTCATTCATTTTAATTACAGTTCTTGAACCTGACCGTTTTCCTTTCTTTCTTTTTTTGGTTTGTTGTTGTTCGTTAAATGACTTAACAGTGACCTGTGGAGCATTCAGCATAAAAAGGAATCTAACTAACTTGAACCAGTGTGGCATCCTGATAGACAATGGCATAAAAGGCAGCCAACATCCAAAGGAGAACTTTGAATGTCCTGAATAACTATTCCTGAAGACTTTTTAAAGAAATTACAAGAAAGTTTGCCTAAAAGACTTGGAGTGTATTGAAGAATACATTGGCATTGGTCATACCAAATATTGACTTAAAGCTTAAATTTTACAAACTCAGTTTTTGTTTTGTGTGCTGTATTTTCATGTATATTTCCACACGTTTCCACATGTGGTCATATTTCCCGTTATCCTAACAAAAGACTTTCACACCATAATGTATTGCACTGCATACAGTGGGGCAAAAAAGTATTTAGTCAGCCACCGATTGTGCAAGTTCCCCCACTTAAAATGATGACAGAGGTCAGTAATTTGCACCAGAGGTACACTTCAACTGTGAGAGACAGAATGTGAAAAAAAAATCCATGAATTCACATGGTAGGATTTGTGAAGAATTTATTTGTAAATCAGGGTGGAAAATAAGTATTTGGTCAATAACAAAAATACAACTCAGTACTTTGTAACATAACCTTTGTTGGCAATAACATAGGTCAAATGTTTACTATAGGTCTTTACCAGGTTTGCACACACAGTAGCTGGTATTTTGGCCCATTCCTCCATGCAGATCTTCTCAAGAGCAGTGATGTTTTGGGGCTGTCGCCGAGCAACACGGACTTTCAACTCCCGCCACAGATTTTCTATGGGGTTGAGGTCTGGAGACTGGCTAGGCCACTCCAGGACTTTCAAATGCTTCTTACGGAGCCACTCCTTTGTTGCCCGGGCGGTGTGTTTTGGATCATTGTCATGTTGGAAGACCCAGCCTCGTTTCATCTTCAAAGTTCTCACTGATGGAAGGAGGTTTTGGCTCAAAATCTCACGATACTTGGCCCCATTCATTCTGTTCTAACACGGATCAGTCGTCCTGTCCCCTTGGCAGAAAAACAGCCCCATAGCATGATGTTTCCACCCCCATGCTTCACAGTAGGTATGGTGTTCTTGGGATGCAACTCAGTATTCTTCTTCCTCCGAACACGACGAGTTGAGTTTATACCAAAAAGTTCTACTTTGGTTTCATCTGACCACATGACATTCTCCCAATCCTCTGCTGTATCATCCATGTGCTCTCTGGCAAACTTCAGACGGGCCTGGACATGCACTGGCTTCAGCAGCGGAACACGTCTGGCACTGCGGGATTTGATTCCCTGCCGTTGTAGTGTGTTACTGATGGTGACCTTTGTTACTTTGGTCCCAGCTCTCTGCAGGTCATTCACCAGGTCCCCCCGTGTGGTTCTGGGATCTTTGCTCACCGTTCTCATGATCATTTTGACCCCACGGGATGAGATCTTGCGTGGAGCCCCAGATCGAGGGAGATTATCAGTGGTCTTGTATGTCTTCCATTTTCTGATGATTGCTCCCACAGTAGATTTTTTCACACCAAGCTGCTTGCCTATTGTAGATTCACTCTTCCCAGTCTGGTGCAGGTCTACAATTCTTTTCCTGGTGTCCTTCGAAAGCTCTTTGGTCTTGGCCATGGCAGAGTTTGGAGTCTGACTGGTTGAGGCTGTGGACAGGTGTCTTTTATACAGATGATGAGGTCAAACAGGTGCCATTCATACAGGTAACGAGTGGGGGACAGAAAAGCTTCTTACAGAAGACGTTACAGGTCTGTGAGAGCCAGGGATTTTCCTTGTTTGAGGTGACCAAATACTTATTTTCCACCCTGATTTACGAATAAATTCTTTACAAATCCTACCATGTGAATTCATGGATTTTTTTTTCACATTCTGTCTCTCACAGTTGAAGTGTACCTCTGGTGCAAATTACTGACCTCTGTCATCATTTTAAGTGGGGGAACTTGCACAATCGGTGGCTGACTAAATACTTTTTTGCCCCACTGTATATGATGAAGTACTGTCTGAAAATCATTATTTTGGCAGTTCAACAGTTCACTTTGAAAAGAGGATGTTGAGTGGACCAGTGGCAGGGAATGATGTTAAGATATACTCAGATATACTTTCTTTCTTTAAAATTTCATCCTAAATCAATATTTCCAAACTAGCATTTCTCACAGCTTTAGTCCGAGCAGTGCTTCTGCTGTCAAATGTGGAAAACTGACAGATGGGGAGTAACTAAATTTGCGATCAAGTTGTTTTCACTTTGAAGCATCAAAGGAAGCAGTATTTGGTTCATTACATTGTGTACC
The DNA here is from genome assembly GCF_056152115.1 of Neolamprologus brichardi. Classification (NCBI taxonomy): domain Eukaryota; kingdom Metazoa; phylum Chordata; class Actinopteri; order Cichliformes; family Cichlidae; genus Neolamprologus; species Neolamprologus brichardi. Next base: position 29,729,474 of record NC_142117.1, read on the forward strand.
TGGACAGTTGGTGTGTATGTTTTGAGGAAGAGACGTGGTAAGTGGGGCTGGAAAGCATTCAGGCCAGTGAGCAGTTGTCTGCAAAAGGAAATTTCTTTTTAATGCCAGACTGGGCACAGTCTCCCCTCTGTGGACGTTTAGAAAAAGGCTTCTTGGCAGACTTTGCCCCTTCATTAATTTTGACCAAATATTTACTGTGCATCACATGGCAAGCCTTACATCCCACTTAAATTTTTTCCAAGCAAGGTTTTGAACAGTTTGGGGCAATTTGTGTTCCATTTGGCTGGACTTGGGCCATGTCCCACTCAGCAGGCCCATGCTGGTGTATCTGGGATTTTGCCACATGGCTCCACAGAGTCTTAACCTATGCTGTGGGAGCCACGTTTCACTTTAAGAATACCATCATAGCCAACAGTATGTGAACCGCTGTTGCATATGCCAATACCTAAGCTTGCACACATTGACACATCAATACTATGTGCTCTGTATTTGCCCTTTTAACCTAAAGGGCACCAGAAGGAAATGTGCCCGGTTTCTGCATTCAGATGTTACCACTGTGCCCTCGACTGAATGCAATAAATGAAATTCCCTTTCTGCATGCAGCTGTCTGAGATTTACTACAGAATGTTTTTGGCTGAGCGTTTAGAATAGCCCACATAAGAAGTTAAGGTCCTCAGCTTTGCACTAAGCAACTGTAATGTAACGCTGGTCCAAAGTAGACTTGTATCACTGTTGCCATCAAATAAATAACATTTAAAAAAGCATTAGGTGCTTTTGGCCATGCCTGCCTCGATTCACATTGGCATCTCTTCAGAGCAGTTCTCTTTCTTGGCATTAAGCCCACATGCCCTACTCCCCACGACTGGGCTGTGCCAGCTGAGTGTGCTGGTCCCTCTTCCTCCTCACTGCTCTTTCAGCCCCTCCCCTGCCTTCAGTCCCCACATGTCTAGTGGCTGGACAGAAATACTGCAGTTAGCCCAGAGAGCGACCTTGGGAGGAGAGAATCACCTGCTCATATTGTTATTGACACAAAACTAAGCAGGCAGCACTTTTAGAAATTAAATTAAGCAAACTGTTTTATTTACATTTACTCTACTGTGCCATTCCCATCGAAATATGCTCATAATTCTTGCTTGAATGCTTTTTTTTTTTTTTTTTTTCAAAAACAGTAAACACTGAATTTTGCTGAAATACAATTGTATTAATCACTTGAGGATTTTAAGTCTAGCAGCTTGCGTAAGTCAGCAGTGAGATACTCACTGTCCCCTGTTGGGAAATAAATGTACCAGTGTATTCAATTACCTCTGCTTCTCCTACCCTGCTGTTGTAGAAAGCTTTGATGTATCCCTGAGATCACACTGGTCAAACCTCATTAAAAACTGGCAATGCTGGAAAACAAAAACAAGAAGTAATTGCCCAGTCTTGCTCCCTTGTGCTTCTTTTCAGTAATCCCCCCCCCCCCCCTCCCCTCCCCTCCCCACTCTTACTTGAAGCCTTGACTGTGCTGCATGAAGCTCCTTAATAGAAGGTCCAAGCCTGTCATCTGCACTCCATATTAATTACAACTCTTTTCCTGGGGTATCTGCACTGCTGATGGAATGACATCTTTGACACCGGCATTCATGAGAAGTCTGAGCTAGGTTTTCTTCTCAGGTCATCGCTGTGAATATACAGGGTCAACTTGAGGAGCCTGCAAGTCTGCTCAAAGACACACAAACACACACATTGTGAATAGATTGATAGATAGATACCAGACAGACTGACACACATGCATGCAGACAGACGGACTCTGTACTTGCATCCACGCTGCTCTGTTCATCCCATCTGCCTGCGGTCTCTAGAGCCAATTTGACAGGCTGCATCCTAACAAGCATCCCAGTCTTTTCCACTGCAGATTTCCTCCTCTTCCCAGTGAATTGATATAATAAAGAATAGCTATTATACTTATCCTGTAGGAATGAAATCTGCCCCGATGGCCTTCCTCAGAGTTTGACAGCTTTTGTTTGTGTCTAATGACACTGACTGTAGCAGATTGGTATCAGGAAGAACTGCAACTCATTCACAATTGTGTCCCATGGGTGCCTGTTGAAAATTCATTATTTTTAGTGTGTGTGTTTCTCTTGCCACATCTTTTCACATTTACTCCTGCTTGGTATGTTGCTGACAGTGTATGTGAAATTATGTTGGATTGTTTAAACTGTGGGGGTAACATTATTTATAAATACGTTTGCGCTCACATTTTCTTTCAAAGACACACGAAACAAATATTTTTGCATTCATCATACTTGTTCCTGTGCCTTGTATCTACAGCCTGGTGCAGAAGTTGAAATCCTGCTACTATTGTCTTAGATTCAGATGGGGGCCCCAGAGCAGGATGAGCTCCAGCCTCCCAAAGGAGTACTTTGCTATGCTGTCTTACTCTCAACCTGGCTCGCATTGCAGAGGGATGCGCCAGGATGCGTTTCCCAGCTGACACAGCCAGGAACTCGGGCTGGTGCTTCAGGCCTTGAGACCTCTGCTGGTTCTTGTCCTGATGAGCGATAAGTGTGAATATCCTAGAGCGTTGGAAGTTATGCTAGTAACCCTTGGCCCCGAGCAAAGGAAGTAGAACGCCTTGTTTATGGTATCATCAGCTGATTTGTCACGATTTTATTGCAGGTGAGAACAAGCAACAGGATGATCAAAGGCAACAACAGTGATAAAGGGACTCTGACAGATCTTAATAGTTAGGTTGTGTTTGCACAAGATGGAAATTGGAGCAAGTATGGTGGAAGATAACAAGTAATTGGGCTTACTTTTTCTTCTTCTATGTTTATCATATTGTGAAAATTATAAGAATTGATTAGATAAATTGTAGTGGGCTCTGCTGAGACACACAATAGTAAGGAGGGTGGGTTTTTTTTGTTTTGTTTTGTTTTTTTATCAAGGGGTGTTGTGATGTGTATGCAAATTGCCAGTTTGCCACAGCCATATTTTGCTCAAATATCAATGGGAACATTGTTAGTTTCTATAACAACAAATACAGCCAACCCAATAGTGTATTGTTGTGTATAAACTCATAGATAACAAACTTCTGGTTTGCTTGTGTTAAAAAAGCATTTGGACAGATATCCCATTTTTTGGAAATTGATAACTATTCTCAAGTGCTGATGTAGTATAAGCGAGGTAACCATACCCTGTTGTGTTTGGTAAATGGAGACAAAGAGATGAGGAGGAAAAGAGGCCATAAAGATATCCATCAACCCCCTCCATCACCCAACCTCTGGAGCTCCATACAGACTCACACACAGGGCTCTAATCCTGCCTCTTAGGAGTGTAAGCGATAGCCTTGTGTAACATTAAAAACAGGTCTGATCTGATGCAACTGGCAAAGTCATTCATGCAGCACATTCCAGGGTGGGATTCTGAGGCTGAAACGGTAAAAGATTCAGTTTCACTTTCCTGTTAATGTCATCTGATCAGCAGGAGTACAGTACCTCGTCTTTTCTCTCTGTGTCCGTCTCTCCCGCTTATCTCTGCCCCTCTCTCCCTTATCGTCTCTAATTCAACAGAAAAGGGTGCCTTTTCTTTTGTGTTAAGTCATTTATTGGCCGGCCCTGTCCCGAGCAGGCGTGGCTCCTGTGTACGCCTGGCTACCCCGAGGGACACACCCTTTGCTCTTATCTCTGCCATAAATCCCTCTTAAGTCCCCTAATCACAGATTAATGGGGCTGCAGATAAAAAGTGCCCTACTGTGCTTGGCCTTCCTTATCACAGATCCATATTCCATATCTCTTACCATTGCTCAGCTGGACATCTGATATGGCTTGTGATGATACGGCTAAGGCTCCTGCAACAGCTTTCAATTTTACTGCCTCTCTTTATGATATTCTGTGACCTTGCCCATTTTGATGGGGGAAATTAAACTTGCAGCAACTTCACTCATATAATCAAATGAAATTCGTCGCTGGGATCCTTTGTTCTGTGACAGGCGAATGACCCAGCATTGTGAAGTTGTTTTATCAGTCAAGGAAGTAGACACATTATCCTGTCTCCCTACCTCAGGGGACCAGACTGACAACGGATCTAAATTGCTTCACTGTCCTTCTCCCCCGTGAGTACTCTGGGGTAAAGGGCAGGTGCCTGGCTCCCTTCCTCTTCCTCACACTCTGTGAAGATAGTAGCCATGGAAAACAGCTGTGAGGGACAAAGGCACATTCATTTTTGAAGTTAGGGAAATCACTAGACCAGAACTGATTGCTGAAGCTGGGTAATTGTTTTATGTCTTTTTAGCTTGTCTTTCTTCTTTCCTTCAGTCCTTCATATAGGGATTTAGTCAGTGGTGCATGATTAGTTAAAAAGAACTCTATAAATGCTGTTGTCTTCCCCACTGATGGACTGGTGTCAATGGACAGAAAAAAATCATATTAACATTTTAATATTTTTGGTGTTGAGTTGGTCTCACAGGGAACTGGATTCATGTTCCTCCTCTAGGTTCTGTTTTAGCCAATCATAGTGCTTTTCAGCACAAAGAAGGTAACTATTATGAAGCAGAATAAAGAGCCAAAAAATAAATAAAATGACAGGAAATTTAAAAAAAAATTTAAATATTTTTTTTTTAAAAAGGCTTAAGGACATAACTAGCAAAGCAGAGGACTTTCATCTGGTCAGCAATGGTTTTAATCCAAAAATATACACTGAATTATTTTAAGTGCATTTGTAGTATATCCTAGAGGCTATGAAGTGAATAATTTTTTAATTCTTTAATTCTGTCTCTTTTTCTTTGTTTATTTCTATTATTATTTCCTTTTAATTAATTTTTCTCTTTTTTAGATTTCTTCCAACTGCATTTTAAATTCAAAGTGCAAAAGTGTTAACGAAATGGCCCGTGTCTCTACGAAAGCTAACCTTGTGTTTTTTTGTGGGGGTTTCTTGTCCTGAGGCTGCTGAGAGTTGAGGTCGATGGAGGGCCTTCCTCTCTATTTTAAGTCAGAATAGTTAGCTCGATTGATTGTCACATCCCAGACTTGGGAATAGTTGTAACTTGTTACCGTACAGTTGCACTCTATTGCTTTTTCATGTTGATATCTGCAGGCGATTAACACTGGCAGTAAACATTAACAAATAAATTCTTACACTGCAAATTTAAAGAGACTTTATTTGATTATATTATCTCTCATGATAGTTTTACTAGTCCAGTGCAAAAATAGTCCCCTCCTGAGGTTTCACTATGTTGTTTTTATTGGAAGTAGTCTGTCTCTTTTTAGCATATTTCTTTAATCCGATTGAGGAAGCATGATTATCTTTTGGAATATAAAGTCAGAGTATATCATCTCATGTTGCATGGTGAAAATAAAGTTTAGCCCCAAGACATAGATGAATCCATGTGAAGCTAGTAGCCATAATCTCAATACACATAAATATTCCTGGTGATATACTGGCCATTCGCTTCATGAGAACCATCATAAATCTCATTCTTATGCCATGTCTATCCATGTTTAGAGTGGGGGGAAGAGTCTGGGTTTTAGAGTGAGCAAACGCCTGGAGGTCTTCATGAATCCTTGCATGCGTACAGTATATGGGTCAATGTCTAGGTCTGGACCCTTGTGGCAATGCGGTTTGGCATGAGCCTTTCCAATTCATTGTGTTCACTTTTGCTATTGGGATTGTTGTTTGTTACTAAGATTACTTTCATGAGTGAGAAAACTCTGACTCCATTGTTGTTGTTTTTAATTACCTCCAGTGAGCAAAGACTCCCTCAAGCATAGTTTAACACTGTGTAGTGTGAGTCTCCCTATGTGAGTAAATGAGAAGACAGATGCACAAAGCTCTCTAGCAAGTGAGACGGTTAAGGGAGAAGTAGAATTTTGCCTCGGGCACCAATCGATCAGATCCTTGCAGTAGAAGTCCCAGCTTCCCTTTGGTGAAGCTGTGTATTGCATTAGCTCATCTTGCATTCTCTGTCTGGAAGCAAAGAAGGGGGGCGACGAGGGGGATAGAAAACAGGGGAGAGGATGGTTGAAAGCAGCAGTGGAGAAGGAAGGGCAGTGCTTTGAAATAAAGGCGAGTGCAACTTAAAGTAATGCGAGAAAGCAATGGTGAAAGTACGCACTCTGTTCATCTCTTATTTCGGTCTCAAATTTGGTCGTCTGTGTGTGCTGCATCGAAGGAGTGAAGTGAGCTTCCACTTCCTAAAAGCTTGCACCTGTAGAAGGGAGCACGGGCGTGTTTGTTCCTTGACAGGATAATTCTCTTTCCCCCGGTGAGGGGTAATGGAGCTGAGGTAACAGAGGTCACTCAAAGTGTCTGCGGGGATCAGCACGGCAAAGCCTACATACGCACACACAGGCAAAATATGCTTAGAAAGAAGTCAGTCGTGACGAGGAAGGGATGATAGCATTGTGTAACTGATACATCCCGTGCACCCAGTCACGGCTCAAAACGCACACCCTCTCAGCAAACACACACATAACACTTATTAGTATACTTCAGTAGTTCACCTGCTGAATATTTATTAATACAATTATTCTCACCAGCTTCTCTGTTACAGGACACAGTGGCCCACTTCATATTGTATTATCAGTCTGCATGTTCATCATGCAGATCGGCCATAATCATCTACAGTAAACAGTCAATGATCAAACACAGTTCCGCCTGCTGCACAGCTCTTTTCACAGTGTGCTACATCTAAATAGTTAATGGTTCCCCCATAAGGCCCCAAACTTCAGACCATTTCAAATTAGAGAGAAGCTATCTAAATCAGGAAGGGAACGGGCAGAGCAGATAGCGGCTGAGCTCTTCAAAGTCCTCTTTAATAAAACATATTAGCCTGCCTTGTCTGCTGAGGGGTGGTAGCGGTACAGTTGCTACAGTAGTAATCAGCCTGTGTATGCTAGCGAAGTTAGTGCAGCTCCATGCTGTCTGACCAAAGGGCTGGGTCTTTATTAGCATATGGACTGTAAGTTGTCGGTTTTGAGAGCAGGTTACAAATGGGGGTTAATTAGCCTAGTACTGGTTGAGACGGTTTCAATAGCCAGAAAGCATAGATATGTATTTTTTATAAACTTTATTCAGTGCCAGATAGAGGACTAATTCATTCTTGCTAAAGGCTTGATATATCGCTCTCTAATTCTCCATCTGTTTCTGTTCGACTCTCAGAAATGCTTTAATCCACAAATGTGTTTTTATACCCACGGAGCGTCTGACGTGCAGGACCAAAACAGTTTCAGAATTGCGGGGATTTCTGTGTGTGACTTTATCTTATGTGTCATGTGGCCACAAAATAATAAAACTTCAGCTTTGCTGGCGTTAGTGTAATAACTTCAGATACAGTACTGATTACGGGTACATTTTGACTGCAGTTCTCTGTGGTGTACAATTATTGCACTGCACCATTATTATGCTACAATCTTAATCGCAGAATTTCATTTAATTATCATTATTTTAATTCCATTTTTTAAACAAATGCTCGCGTTAAGTGTCACCAAGTGTTTAATTTTTGGAAGAGTTATTGGAGGAATTTTTTTTTTGTCCTCCACCTGATTAAGTGCTTTAAATAAAATAATAACATTGAATTGAAATTACCTGAGAAGAAAATAATCAGCAACCTTGCAATCTGCAAACAGTTAACTCGTTTGCTTTTGTGATATTTTTCCCCACAAGCACCGCAATCAAGCACTGCAGTTTGTGACCAATAATTTAAAAAACAAAAAAACAAAAAAAAAAACGTGTGCAGAATCATATGAACATCAAACAGGGTCCCAATGGAGGAGCTGACGCCACATTTCAGTGTTTGTGTAGGGTTCATGTAAGAATGATGAGGTGCAGAAGAAGCCTCAACCCTCTGAGATAAAAACTCCATTTCTCTAACAGTGTCTCTTTCTGATGATTCCCATCAATCAAGCAATTTTCAAAAAGTCCGCACAGCCCTTACCTGTCAAAATCATTACTATTGGGATATTTCAAAAGACTTGGGATCGTGATGTCCTTCACTGGGATACTGGATTAATTATATCTCATTGACCAAAGTACACATTTGCCTTGAAGTGATTTATCTTTCCACAAAGCTGTCACTAATTATGCTGACTTTACCAAAAATATGTGGCCACCACAAGAAGATGCCTTCTCAGCACCAGTTCTCTTGGGTAATATGGGTGGGTGTATGGCACATAAATGAGGTAGTGTGGCAAGTTCACGGGATGCTGGGTAAATTAATTGCAGGCCTGCGCCTCCAATTATACCCGACTCTCTTTAATTGGTGCTGAATGGGCTCCAAAGGCCTATGCTGGGAGATATGGTGAGAGGGGAAGAGCTCTTTCTCTTTCTCTTGGTAACACAGACACACACACACACACTTTTGTGTGTAGCCACACAATGCATTCACAGCCATCCAGTCCCGCCCTTCAGGAATTAACAACAAGAAGCTAATTTGCATGTAAAGCAGGTTTGATAGCTACAGCTGACTGGTCAGAGAGCAATATTAATGACCAGAGATAGCACTGGGGTGTTAACCCCCTTGGCACTGCTGTTGGCTCTGCTGTGGCTCATCTGTCTTTCTTCAAAAGTGCAATTTCTGCTCTTGCTCCTTTTCTGTCATGAAGCTACGCATGGCACCTTTATCTTATCTTTTATCTCTTAATTTCCTTTTTAACCTTCAAGGTGTGTCATAGTTTTGTTTACCGTTCCCATCATTGTCTTTTCTGCTCTTTAATCTGTGAAATGACACTCACAAAGGTGCAGCAATGTTAACCTTTACCACAGGAGCTGCTATTGGAAAAAAAAAAAAAAAAAGACATGTTCTTTACTTCTTTCATCACCACAACCTCAAATAGTACCTTAAATACATCTATTACTATCAAATTTTGTCTGTATTTAAAAGCAATCAGCATGTTTAATACAGTGAAGAACTTATTGTTAAGAACTGATTATTGCTATATATGTAAAGTAGAATTATATTAACTGTTTAAAATTTATACTGAAGTGACAAAGTATTTTAAAGTGGCCTACCATCAGCTGCTTAAATTTACATGCATCTACTGTAGCCACATTGGGCTAACCCTTTAAAACTTTTCAATCAAATAAGACAAAGTCCACAACAAGCCTATCATTCCTTTAAATAGCTAAAATAAGGACTCGCAGATGTAAATCGTCACTTTTTGTCATTTCTTCTCAGGATCCCGTCTGCGCCAAGAGGACACCCCACCCCGGATTGTGGAGCACCCCTCTGACCTGATTGTTTCCAAAGGGGAGCCCGCAACTCTCAACTGTAAAGCAGAGGGGCGTCCAACCCCAACAGTGGAGTGGTACAAGGATGGAGAGCGGGTGGAAACGGACAGGGACAATCCCCGTTCTCAGCGCATGCTTCTTCCCAGTGGCTCGCTCTTCTTCCTGCGCATCGTCCACGGACGGCGGAGTAAACCGGATGAAGGTTCTTACGTCTGTGTTGCTCGCAACTACCTGGGAGAGGCAGTGAGCCACAACGCCTCGCTGGAAGTAGCCAGTAAGTGCAGCATGTCTTCCCACTTTCACACCCACGCCACGTTCTGGTGTGGGGTGTGAATAGAGTAGTTTGGGTTCAGATGTTGCTGAATAGCAGGCTCCAGCTTCTTCCTGTGTTTCTGCGCTCAATGTGTTCATTGAGTTGAATAATCTCTCGGGCGATGGGCAGGATGTGTTTGGCCCAGCCGTCTCTGTGGGCCTGCAGAGCCTTGGAGGGGGAGAGTGGCCTGATCATTCCAGGGTGAATGCTTCTCTAAAGGGCCCTTGGTAGGTGGTCATGAGCTACAATAGGAACAAAGTCCTTTCTGTTTTCATCCTACCTCTGCTTTTTGTCAAAGAGATAGATATGAGGTTTTATAGCAAAAGGAATGCAATTGCTGCATCTGTGTTTAGTCATCTTTTAATAAAGAGCCTTCCTACTCATTTGATTGAAGAATCGGCGATGCCTTTTTATTGTCTGCTTTGCTTGTGCTATGACAGTTGAGCTTTGATGTAGAGTGGATTAAGCATCTGTAGGGTCAACAAGAGGCCTTTGTGACACATTAACAAGGCTAATATTTGGCTGTCAGTGTGCTTGCAATGCAGGACGAATAATAAAAAAAAAAAAGTCTTTCTAAAACCTTAAGTCTTTTCTAAGAGTTGTGACTGGTGTTGACAAAATTGTTCCCATGATTCTTTAAAAGACAGATTTTGTTGGTGAGGTCAGCTCTTCAGATATATTATCTCTTTGCGCTCTTGACTGGCTGAGAGTGAAGGCTGAGGAGCTCAGATATCAACCGCTCCTCCAGCGTGCCCAGAGGCTGTCACCAACCTCACTCACTGTAATCTAATCAAGATGGGGAAAGAAAGAATGGTGTGTGCGCTTGAATGTGAGCATGTGTGAATGAATGTGAGCCATTGCTGCATTGGGCATGGGCTGCTGTTATGGTACTGGGTATGAGGTGTCAGTCAAGGGATTGCTGTGTAGTTTAAGCTGAATTAGTGGAATATCTGGAATATACAAATGTAACAAAACTTCCCCACTCTGATTGCTTTTTTTAATATTTTCTATCCCAACTGTCAGCTAAATGAAATGTAAAGCAGACGCAATAGATCCGAGACATTTTGAGGCCTGCTGATCAGACTATAAGTTTTTATAGTGTATTGTCTATGCTCTGATTTAGAACTGAGAGTCAAGGTCTTGCTTTAGAAGTAAGGATAATGACAAAGAGCTGCAGAGAATCAGTATCATATATATATTCCCAACTAGGCTTTCTAACATAAAAATGACAATTCTGCACAATTTAATAAAAGTGGAAGACCATTTAAGTTTGGTATACTTACAAGTTTCCATAGGCCAGAGTGCTAAAAATATCTTTCCCTTGTAGTAGGCAATATGCTGTGTTTATTTCAGAGGTGGATTCTTCAAGTAGAAAAACAAGATACTTGGCGGGAAACACGAGGACCAGAGCACCACTGGCTCAGTGTCAAGTTTAGGTCTATGCTGTATAAGGTTCAAACAGATGCATAATGACAAGCCACTGTGCTCCAGCACTCTCTCTCCTTCTCGCTTAGCTGGTGTCTCTCGCTCACCCCTCTCCACAGTTCATGCTTAACTACATGTAATTATGTTGTTGGAGCAACCAGGATGGAACCCTGGAGATTAAAAAGAAAAGCAAAAGAAAAAGTTCAGAAACTCTGAGAGTTCTTTTCAAGGCTACATCTAAACTCCCGAGTAAATAAACTTTGAGACATATATCTGACTTATGAGGGTTTAGGAAAGTTTTAAACCCTTTTTTACCCCTTGTTGTCATTACAGATGCTTGTCATAATAATACTGTTATGAGCTCAATATAGTAGATAGAATCACTCAGGTTAAATTGAGGGATTAACCAGACTTTTAATTTCCAATGAAACTCCAAAGAAGGAAGTCATGGGTTTAATTGTGTTTACTTTGCCTCGTTCTCCCTCTCTAACATTTTCACTTTAAAAGCACTTTAAAAGCTGAAAACGTGAATTTTTTTGTGATGTTATTCTAAGACCCTGGCTTTGACAGTTTCCTGTGCTCACCAGTGATTGTTAACGTAATCCACATTTCAACAAGTCCTGTTTTGCCAGCTAGGAGAGCTAGCCCAGTTTGTTTGGTTTATCATTAACCACATGTACAGTACAGCCCACAATCTCTCTATCTCAGCCTCTTAACCCAAAGCCATTTACCATGAATCACGTTTGCTTGGTGTATTGAGACAAGCTTAAGATAGAATTCTTTGCCTATTGTGTTATTGTTTTCTTTGCTTTAGAGATGTCAGCGACAAATAATGAAATACCTTTGTGCTTGAGAACAGCCAGGTGATAAAGACCATTTGTTCAAGATTGTAACTAAAAGTATTTCAAACATTATGATTATTTTTCCATGATATAAATCTTCAAATGCCATTCTTTTTTTTTCTTTGCAAAACACTAAGCAAACAAGACTCTGAACTCAGCAGGGGAAAGTAAAAGTAAAAAGTGTATCTGAGATTACTTTAATGTGAGTGAACAGAAGAAGCAGAACTGATTTTTTTTCTTAACCCTTTAAGACCTACCATAGAACCAAGTCTGCCAGAGCTTATATTATATTTTTATATGCTATAGTGCCATTTTTGGGAGCATTTCAATTTGATATACATCAATACAACCATTATAGCCCAAATTTTTAATAATATATATGCATTAAGTGCATAGTAATTACATAATTGCAAAAAAGTGCAATAAACTACAAAAAACTTGAAAATCGTTTGTTTTTTTTAACATATATTTCTAGTTAGAGGAATTTAAGATGCTTGTCCCTCAAAACTGTAAATACTAAAAAGTTGCACAAAATAGTTTCCCACCACAGGAAATTGGAAAGTGTCTTCATAGTTTTATTTTTGAAATACACCATTTTTTATATACTGCAGGAAAAACGAAAAATATATTATAATGTAAATTTGCAAAAAAAACCAGCATGTGCATCAAAATAAACTATTTCCAGCAGTGCAATATGAGTCCTAAGCATCCCAGAAACGACACAGAAAGTCATAAAGTCAAACATAACTTTTAAAAACACCAGTATAGGCTCATAAGGCCCTGATGGTAAAAAAAAACAAACCTACATTTCCCCAAAATGACGTCACTTCCGGTTTTGGGCAGGTCAAAGCAGACTTGCAATCGTTTACGCTGAAGTGTTACAAACAGCTGATCGGATCAGCAAAGCGTGTTTCTGGAATATTATGTTTTTGTTGCTGCAAGTGCTTTTTATGCAGTTTTTGCAAAGCTATATGTGGAAGGAAACTGTGACCTAGGACAAGCTGACGGCATAAGATGTAAGTACAACTCCTCCGGTTTCATATGCAAAAAAAATTATTGCGCTAGCTTACGTGGTTGCAGTGCTACCGGATTTAAAAATAGTTACGCAAAAGGGAACGTGCTCATTGACCGGCTTTAAAGCAGCGGTCCCCAACCTGTTTTGCACCACGGACCGGTTTATGCCCGACAATATTTTCACGGACTGGCCTTTAATGTGTCGCGGATAAATACAACAAAATAAAACTAGTACCGGTACCGAAAAAAGAAGATTTATTCATAACACATGTGAAAAGACCCAGGAAAACCGAGTTAACGATCAAAACGATAACAAAATAATGCTGAAAACCGATTAAAAACCCTGAAAACCATACATTTCACACCTGAGCCTCAACTTTCGCGGCCCGGTACCAAACCACTCACGGACCGGTACCGGTGGCTTGGGGACCGCTGTTTTAAAGGGTTAAGTTAATTATTTGAATCTTCTTACCACTGTTCCACTAAGATGGAAATGAATACCTTTATTAATTTTTATATATTAAGTAAGAGAATCATTTATAATGTTTATAATTTTTTAAGCAATCACTACCAGACAGGCACAAAATGATAATAGTGGATATACCCTGTGATCTGTCAGAGTAGATTGTTTTACCCATGCTGTGTACGAGTCCCTGAGAGGCTCTATGAATAGCTTGCTTCCCTTTTCCTGGTTGTGCAGATAGTACAGTGAGGTAATGGACGGCACACTGCTCCACTTGAGTAGGCGATAACCTCAGGGCCTGCTGTGTAGTGGCCTGGCTGACTTGCACAGTGCTGACCGCACAGGGTTGGCTGCAGGCTTCATATCCACACACAGATTCCTTTCTCCAGAGGCAGGGTTTACTTTTTACAGCCACTAACAACAGAAGCAAAGGGATGTTTACTTGAATTCGGTCCACAGCATATAACTCTTTTCAGCCAAGTTTACCCCAGAATCGCATTGATCTCAATGCTGCTGTGAAATCTCTGTCACCATGTGCAGCCAGCTGGCTTCACCGACTCTCTGATTAGTAGGGGTAGGTCAGGGCGTCAGATGTGTTGAAGGCGGCTCAGTTGATCCTGACAGATTCTGGGCCATGCCTGAGGGTCATCTGCAGAGTGGAGGACAGTTGGCTGGCAGGCAGCAGTCCAAAGGCAAAGAAGCCACCTCCCACTGATCTGAAGACCCTCCTGTCTCTTTTGCAGGACATCTCTTATACTACATCTGTTGAATATCGAATAGTTGGGGTCTTTGTATTGTAAACATTTCAGACTAATCCTCTCCACCTGACACACAACATAAACATTCCAGTTGACTTTGTCAAACATTTCCTTCTCTGCTGCCCTTTCCCATCTCCTCATCTCTTCTCTTGTGATTATTTTTCCACTGCTGCCCACTGAAATAGAACACGCTCTGTGACTGAAACAGCTTCTTTCACTGCCTGATGGCAGAGTAATTATTTATTTGTCATGGTCTTTGCCTTTCATTAACTTATTACGAGAGGAGCAATATAGTGCAGAAGGTCTGGGTTTATAAATTTCATCAAGTTCTTGTTCACATCCATCTTTTTTTATTATTATTTTTCTGGGTATCGCGCTTCTTTTAATCTCCTTTTTCAGCTCAGCAAATATTAAGGACTTTGAGAAGCAAAATGAGACTGAGGTGAAGAAAGAAAGGAATAAGGGTGAAAGAGCTGACTGATTTTGAAAAAGGAAAAAAAAAAACAGGACAGCTAACTCCACCAGTAGCACCAGTGAGTGTGCTGGCAAGCTGCCAGTGGACTGGAGGCAGTGCGTTACAGCTCTGTGGCAGTTATTTGTCTCAGGGAGGTTCAGAGCAAATTGGTGCAAACGGCACAGCCAGGGTCTGCTTCGTGAGTCAACATGCAGCTGAGGCGTGGGCTCCACACCACAGACGCTCCTTGGCCTTCACTCTAGTCTGTTTCATGTTGGAATGCAGACCCGGTCCACAATCTCTGAGCCCGATGGCGTGTGCATGTGTAGCTGTCAAAGCTGCCTCAAAAAAAAGAAAGTCTCCGTTTCATATTAGAGTAAAATATTCATGTTGCCTATGAAATGTTTGATTCATTATTCATGTTTATTTTTTATTTTGTTCTAAATAGTTCCAGGGTGTGTGCTGCTGTTCAAACCTATTTCAGTCCGCTGTTGTTAATTTTGAAATTGCAGTACATGGGTAGCAACTGGTTACTGTCTAATTACACTCCCCACAGCACATAACTGTCAGCTTAGTCTTTGTGAAACCTCTGCAAGGGAGATATGCTCAACACATGCATTTCAATTAGTCGTCTGTATAGCCATATATGCATAGAGCAATTTTTATCATGCATGTTACGTGTGGTCTGTTGAACTTAGCGTCTTTGCCGCTTCGGGCTGTTTGCATAAATCAATGCATTCCATTTAATTAAACCTGGAGTATCCATTTGCTATGCTTGGTCGATACCCAAGTCCCCTTTTGAGATGAAAATTTCTGTGATACACAAGCAAGCCCGGAACTAGCATGCAGTTCTTGTTAGTGACTCGGATATGTACCTTAAAACTTTGACCACGTTCGCTAAATATTCATAAGAAGCCTCCTGGCAGATATTGGCTGACATAACTGCCCTAAAATGGAGTTGTCACTCCGAGCAGTGATGGCAACCTGGGGTGAAGGAGAGAAGATGCTAGTGTCTCTTTCAGTCTTGTGAAAGTGTGTCAAATGCCACAGTGATTTGGGGATTTTTGGAACATGGTTTTCGCAACCATGCGAGCGTAACCTCGCCCACACGGCCCTCCCCCACCAAAACTAATACTGCTGGCACGATCGGAGGCCAAGCGCTGAAATTGCTCACCACGGGAAACAGTAGAGTAGCAGCAGATAAGAGCCAGAGCAGCTTTTTGACAGAGTTTTAGGCGCTTTGTGGTGTTTTACAGTGAACACGGGCACAGAGCCTAAAGAGAAACACACATCCTGCAGAGTGAGAGAAACTCGAATAAATGGATTGGTTTACACAAGAATGATGCTTTCGACAGAGCGAGATTTCCTGCGTGTGTGTATGCGTGTGTGTTCATGTTTGATTCCATCAGTCTGTCAGTCTGTGTACACTGCTCTACTGAACAATGTCTAGTGATGTATTCTGTGAAAGAGACTAGAGGTGCAGGTGTAGGACAGGACATGTCCTCCAAAAGTACCTGAGAACCCAGAGTCCATTTGATTCCCACTCTGTATCACCTATATTATCTGATTGTCAGTAAGTAGAATTTCACCATTAAACGATACAAAGAGCCTGGGTGAATAAAGCACTTTGTAATGGTGACAATATACTCCTTTATATTAGGTTAGTCTTTTTAGTGTGATAGATATTGGCCTCTTTGATCTCCCTATATATAAAGACAGAATGAGTGTAGTGCATTAGATGTGCTAAACACAGCTGTTACACACTGACACGAGGCTCTTTCTGCCTTACAGATCTCTCAGTGTGCATTCATGTAGTAAATGACTTGTCTCTGTTAACGAGGCAGCTAGCCCAGACTTACCGAGTCCACGTTAAGCACTTTTCTCTGTTTCTGTGATGGCTTTTGCAATCCGTCCTTTTATATATGATGACATTGCCCAGAAATCTCTGGATTTCTTTGAAAAAGGCAAAACTACCTCACAGCTATGTCTGTCTGAGTGTTTGGACACTTCCCCAAACTCTTGTGCGTCAGATCTTTTTTTTTTCACCCCCCCGGTCGCCACAGTGACTGCTTATTCATCTCGATGTAATCCTCGCCTTTGGCTGTAGTGCAGAACAGGAGGTTTTGTAGGACAGCTGCTGGATCCCAGGATAGTGAAGTATGATATTAACATTATGAAGTGCTAGTCTAGGACAGATAAGATAAAGTGTGTGAGCTCTTGAGACCAGTGGTCCTGTACTACCACTTAGGAGCAGCACTGATAACAGAGTAGTTTCCCTTCCTCTACTCTTAAAAACTGAGTTGTGTCCAGCAAGTGTATTTTACTGTGCTCTTTTTTCTTTCTTTCTTTTTTTTTTAATAAATGTGTCCATATTTTTTGAGTTATATTCCATATGGTGGTAAAGCTTGCGTCAGTGCTGGTGAGAACTAGATGAATGCATGCTGCTAGATCTAATCTCCCCTTCTTCTGCTGTGAGTTGGGTATTACTCTTGTTGGTAGGTGTAATCTCTTGTTGGTCTGAGCTCCTCCTTTGGCCAGAGAGTCTCTGCGTATGAGTGTTCATATATCTGTGAGGTTTGCGCATTCATACGTGCCTGCACTCTGGTGTCTGGTCATATGATGAGGTGTTCTGCTCTGCAGACACACTCTGGTTATTAAACCTGGGTTAAGCCCTCACTTGAAACCTTCTATCATGCTTCTCGATCCGAGACGATGGCGTTGGGGAGGATTAAGGGGTTTGGAGACCAGAACTTTAGGGGTTTTTGCCAAAGTTTTGAAAGTGTGGCAGGAGGCACATTCTGCACCAGTGTACACGAATATTTTTGAAAACTATTTTTTCCCTTCTTTATTCTAAAATGTAATCTTGCCCACACAAGTGCTCTCTGTCTATACGATAACTCTAAACTTAAGCTGTGTCAAGAGCATGCTGTTAAGAGATTTGGGAACCAATCGCTGGCAATATAAACCTAACCTCAAAGCTATGTTGACCAGTCAGAAGCACTGATAGTTCAGATTTCCCTGTCTGCATTGCAAACAGTTTCTGAATCTCTTCAGCCTCAAACAAGTTTTGCAAAGGGTCAGTTTTTACTGACCCAAAACTGTGTTCGCATTTAGTTGAAAGGCTAGCGTGCATAGAGAAAAATGTTTTTGAAATTGCACAGGCATTAGTCTATAAGGTCAGGATCCAGGGATTTTTGCTGTGTAACATACCATCTCTATTGATAGCCTCAGCTCTACTCTCACTCTCTCATGAATGGGAGAATGAAACTTATTGCTTGTTTTACAATTAGGGTAAAAAACACAACCAGTAAAATTTCACCAAAAATAGAAAAAGTATAGTAAATATTTTTTGTGTTTATCTTAAAAGACTAATGTCTCATACTGTGATTTACTCATGAAGACAGACACCAATTTTGCACGTGTGACAGACTGTACAGACTTTTTCTAGGATTTATTTATATCATGTAAACACAGCCCGTTCTCACTCCCGAGGCGTAACATGCCGACGTTTTGTCACGTCCCGAAAGGAGGCCTTCGGTGTTCTTATGGTACGCGGCGGGTTATGGCCGAAATCCAGTGCAATGACGCTCCCGCGGTAATAGACGTTCCAGCCCTGTATTCCAGCCTTAAACCTAACCTTATCCCTAGCCCTAACCATAACCTTATTCCTGACCTTAACCAGGACTTTAATGGCGTTAAATAGCGTGTTTGTAAGCGATTTGAAGAAAAAGAGCGAACATGTGTAGATTGAGTCCAGACGGTTGTCATATTTCCTCATTTTTCCGAGGTCGTCATTTAGGAACGTGGTGGGTAGCTGAAAACGTAATATGTTGACGATTTGTCACCTAGAGTAAAATGTTACGCTTTGGGAGTGAGAACGTGTTGGTAAACAATAGGTCATTTACGTAGAGAAAAGATATAAAACTCAACAACAAAAATAAGCATATTTCTAATATAATATATACACTGTTAAATACAAATGAAGCATGTATCAAGCAAATAACATGAGACCAATAAGTCTTTAAGAACTTTTAGGTGTAAGTTTTGAGTTAGGTTTTTTTTTGCTAGTTCTTTTCCTTTACATTGAACTGTAATGTTCACAAACTTTAGAAATGGTTAAAAAAATATTAAATATAAATTATAGTGACAGGAAACTGTGGCAAGTGGACAGCACACAAATATGTGAACTGGTTGTGTAATTTGTGGATTTCTAACTTCTGTTGGGCTGTTGAGAGGCAGTTAGGTGGTTGTCTGGCAGTATAAGCACAGATGGGCTGATTCTGCTCAGCTTCAGTGGACTGATAGCACAGAAAACAGTGTTTATGCCACACTCGTGTGATACGAGCCTTTATGTGATATGTATTCCCTCTTAAACTGCTATCTCCTCTTTTCCTGCCCACTGTGTTTCTCGCCTTCCCTTTTTTCCTCACTGTTTTGCTTTCTCTCGCTCTGTCTCCTGTGACTTGATAAGGAGAGAAAGATTGAAGTACCGATGTGTATTTCCACGACCTCTGCGAAGGAGAAGGGAGGGGAAAGTGGGGGGAAAAAAGACATCTGAAATTTTATCAAAAATGTAGCATGTTGCTGAGCCTGGAGCGTGACAGGCAGGAAAAGCTGGAGAACTAAGCAGTCGACCCAAACACTGATAATAATCTGCCTTGTGCTATCTGACAGCCAATGAAATGCAGTCTTCTTGCTGCTGATTATGGAAAGCCAGAGCCCTGCAATCACTCACTGACAAACAAACAGGAGATATATGATGGCATTCATTTGTCATTTAATCGCCCTTCGGTAGCTACTCTGATCATTAAGGCACAAATTGGGAGAAAATTAGTTTCTCCTTGTCATGTTACATAGACAAGAGCGTGTCCAAGAATAGGACCAGTATGAATGAAAGTTGATGCTCATTATCATAATGTAGTTCTTCCACAAGCTTTCTTTTCTTCTGACCTTTCTGTAATTCTAACAGTTCATTTCTAAGCCCCAGATATTCAACATGCTAGGTCATGTTACAAATGAAGGGATTGGCTCCATTACCACAGTGATTGTGTACTAATGATGAAGCAAATGAAAAGAAATGGATGAACTGGAACAGCAACAAACTAATGCTATGCAGGTTGTATCTGAAAGCTTTTATTTGACATGTTTAAGCATCTGGCTCACTAGCTTCACAGCGAGTGTTGTTTGTGCAGCTTGGGGTTAATTACATGTGCAGTGATCATAATAATCCTCGATGGAGGGTATGTAAACATATACATCTAACAGTCCAATTTGGACAGTGAAGAAGAGGGTGGCTTGCTTGAGCAGTGAACAGAACAGAAACACCCTCACCTCTTCTTTGTGCCTCTTTGACCTTTCTAAACAGGGTGTGGCAGCAACACAAAGGGAGCTCCGTGTAACCATATACAGGCAAAGAGTTGGATAAAAGACAGACGGGAGACGTCATGTGTAAAAGGAGAAAAGTAGAGAGGATCCATTCAAAATTCAAACAGTAGTCAGTGTTGCTGTGGGTAAGTTTGAAATAGCTGACATGTGACTCACTGAGGCATGGTATTGTATGACTATAGTGATGTTGTTAAGCTTAGGGGTGACATTTCTATTCTCCCTACCCTACCACCCCCTCTCCCACTGCTTTCTCTATGTTTCTTTCTCTGTCCACCTTACACTAGTATCAGATTCTGTCAATGGTGCCTTAGTTCTGTTTAGCAGATTGGCTCACATCTGATGGATCGGATAGACAGGCTGTCAATAACCAGTTGGGATCTAGCCGGTTTCTTCCCTTAACCCCTAAAAATACCTCGGGATTGGACGCTTACTGATTCTAGTTTTCAACACTTTCATTATTCCTTTCTTGTTCTTGAGAAAGGAAAACTTTTAAGAGGCGCTGTACCACACCTTACCTTTACTCCATGGCTTTTATAGTGTAACCTATTTAATGTTTGGGCTTTAGAAGCTACTTTGCTGTCTGAGTCATGTCAGTAATCGCAGTGTGGAAGCGCATGATCTTGAGACCAGGCCTGTGCATCCAGTAGCGTTTTTCCCCTGCCAATGGGATTAGTCCAGAGTGCCGACTCTGCAGGTGGAAGCCTAAGTTAATTTACCCCACTGTTTGGAGCTATAATAGCTTATTGATTGTCTTACAGAGATGCAAAAAGCAACATGGAAGGGCATGGAGAGGGGAGAGAATAAGTTAATCATCACTCAGTGTGTTGCCAGGATTTAATCACATTAACCAGGGTTCACTACTGCTATGTAAATTCACTTTCAACCTCAGAGGAGTCGGAATAACTGCTCTGAGACAGACAGGACCCTGCTGATTTTGTGAAACCTTCCTTCAGCTGCGGTTTGGTCCCTGTCGGCCTGGTGCTTTCTACCCAGCACCCACCTCAGTCCTGAGGGGATGCAGGTTCTCTGCCCAGAGGCCCAGCTTAATTCATGCTAAGCTGTTGGGTTAATTTTAGCTATGCTACCCAGTGGTGACCACCATCTGCTATACTGCTCCTCAGGTTGTCTGAAAAGCATCAGCCTGGCCTCTCTCCATGATTCAGACCATAACTCTCAGACAGCTGGTTGAACCATCACTCATTTCTTCCTCTAGTTTTTTTTTTCTTCAGGCTAAAGTGCTCCTGTTCAGTATGTATATGTGCGTACAGTAGGTGCAGGAAGATGTGTGTGTGTGTGTGTGTTCCTTGGAGGAAGTCTGGCCCATTAGCGCTGCCGTCATATGCACATTCTTGCTATGGCTGGTTACCTGGAGACTGCACATTTTGCTTTTATTTGACTGGCTGCCGTCTAGCTACCAAAACAGACTGACACAATCTCTCTTGTTTAAAAGCTTCAAGCAAAGCTGCTACTAAAAGTGTGCTCTAGATCAATACTTAGACTATGGAAGAGCTCTGTAGCGCTTTCTATTTTTTTCCCTCCCAACCCCATCCTTCCCAATTAAGGATGATTTTGGGACTAAAATCTGTTGCTCATCACATTTACTTTTTGTGTTCTTTCGGGACATCATATTGGCTGCTATTTGCACAGAAAGCAGCAAAACTTGGTTTAGCTGTGGTTGGACTTTGCCCATGCTTTAGTCTGCCTTTTATCAATCTGTCTGCACCCATAGACTCAGCTAACCAAAAGCAAAACAATGGCACAGCAAGGAGAGAGGTGAAGGAGTGAGATAATGTAAACACAGAGGCAGAAAAATGTTGACCTCACACCCTGTCTCACACGCACACCGACACTGACCTGATGGCTGAATTCCTATCTGGCAACAATAGGAGAAACATCTGGCAAAACTGTCCACCTAAGCCCAAATCTAAACGTCATCAGGTTCCATCTCCACCAGGTACAACATTTAAAATACTCTCTTGTCCACTTAAAAAAGAAAAAGAAAAAAAGAAGCCTTGATGCGATTTTAAATAATTGCGCAGTATCTACTGCTTTGAGATCAAACATGCAAAAGGAGAGATAGGAAGGAACAACAAAGAGAGATAAACTATTGAGGAGAAAATTGCGGACAGGCTGCCATTAAGCGTGGGATGAGAGAGTAGAAGAAGGTGGCTCCAGTTGGACAGAGAGTCTCTTTTGGCTTGTGAGGGGAAGATAAGGGGACAGGTGGTGTTCTGTTCTCTCCAAGATCTCAGACAGCTGGCAACTCTCTGCCTATAAGCATGCTGCCATACAATGTGTGCATGTCTCCGAGAGCGCGTGTATGCATGTTTGTGTGACATTTGTTTATAAGTTATTGTGTGTTTATAGCTACATGTGTCTGCATTTGGAAAGTTGTTTAAACACTTGGCAGCTAAGATATGTTGCTGATGTCACTCTCGAGTCATATTTTTTTATTTTTTTATAGTTGTTTCTTGTTTCTTGTTTTTGTTTTTTTCTTCTCTCTGGAAACACAGCAGCTTTTGACAATTTTATGCCAGTAAATATTTTATTAGACTATTTTTATTCATGCGTGTTGAGGATTAAACGTGTCAATAATCTGTAGATTCTGCGTGTAGACGAGCAATGGAAGGTGCACATTTTTGACATTTACTACAACCCATAAAATTTGGGTTTATGAATTTGAAATCATTGCATTTTATTTTTGATTACATTTTATGCAGTGTCCCAACTTTTGGGGGCGTACTGGGGTCGTACATTTACCTTTATCTGTGCCTCCAATACAGTCATGGTCAACAGTGCACAACAGTGCTTGGGGAAAGAATTAGCAGTCAAAAACCAGGGAGGATGGAGAGAAATGATAGGTTGCTAGTTAGTAGAATTTAACAAACCCTGCTTAAAGAAGTGAATGTTTTTCACTTTTCTATATGACAAAAAGTTGCACAACCAATTGTGTTTGTGCTCATTTTGAGGTATGAAAGACCAGCTGAACTGTTGCCTTTTTTTTTTTTACCTACACCCTTAATGTGAGAACAGCAACAAAATTGACAGTTTTTGTTGTTGTTGTTGTTGTTAGCCTTTTTACTGTAGGCAGGATTCCACATCGATATGGTACCACCCCGCAGTGCCTCATGAACTTTATTTCATGACCAATGAAGACTTTTCCATGCAAAGCAAATGCTGGGTTGACAAATGAGCCAAAACAGAAGGGACTTAAAATTCCTCTGTGCTGGCCTGGCAGTATGTAGCATGCGTGTACTGTGGTTAGTTCAGAGTTCTTTACTGTGTTGGC
Source organism: Neolamprologus brichardi (assembly GCF_056152115.1). Lineage (NCBI taxonomy): Eukaryota > Metazoa > Chordata > Actinopteri > Cichliformes > Cichlidae > Neolamprologus > Neolamprologus brichardi. The sequence goes on from NC_142117.1 coordinate 29,752,621, forward strand.
TTTGGGCTCGTTCCACATACAGCACTGTGTTTGATCTGGCAGTGTAGCGGCCACTGAGAAGAGCTTGTGTCATCTCAGTGGCAGACTGCTTTTGTTTGCAGAAAAGAAAAAGAGATGGCACTAAATGGTCCAGAGGCGCTTATTTGCTGTTGGCAAACAAGCACTGTCCTCAGTGGTGAAGCACTCAGTTGCCACAGTGGCCTGACAGCTGGCTTTCATCCCTGAGCGCCACAAAGTTTGTTCACAATGCAAGTTGGTCTTAAATGTAATTCATGCTCTGTGTGGCCATCGTGCTCTGGTGGAGGCTCAGAGAAAAGATTCCCCTCCAGCACTGCTTTTGGTCAACCGAATAGGAATCAATTTCCTAGGGCACTATTGATTGGTGTCAACTCTTATGAGTGTTCTTTTTTTCTCGGTTCTTGTTAATGGTTTCTTTGAAGTTCCTTTCAACTTCCCACCTTCAATAGAACAGTTGGCTTGCACCTGATTCATTGATGTTTCACGCCCCAGAGGTCACCTTGATGAGGCTGCCTTCTTTGTGGCAAAGAACTTTTTCATATGCAAAGATGAATGATGGTGATTTTTTTTTAGATGAAAGCACTATCAGCACTTTCTGCATCCGCGCTCAATTTATTTTCCCTATCAGTCTTGATTAGAATCTAAACATTTCACCATATATGAATCATGGTTACATTCCAAATCTAATCAGCTGTTAAAGCAGACTCGTAATGAAATTTAAAATCCTTTAAAGACCATAATGACACTTGCATTCAGGCCAATGGGGACACATATTTCATCATTTATGCAGAATGACTCCTTCAAGGTTCCCGGTACCTTCGTGTGTATCTTTTAATTTTGACTAAATATCTAATTAACAGTCGTGGAGATAATTCTGCAGATCAATGATTTTAATTTGCTCGGGAGCTTTCAAATACACGCCCACTGCTTAATAGATATTGTGAGTGGAAATGATCTTTTTGTTCAGCTAACACACTAACAGAACAGCTAGCTTTGAGATTCACCATTTAGTGTCTCCTAGTCTCGAGACAAATGAGCAGCACAGGCTTGTCTCGGCAGTGACTGTGGAAAATGCTACATGAAAAATTGCTGCAGTGATTAGATCACACACTGCTTGCATTCAGACATGGTCAATTCCTTACATTCGCTTTGCCACAAGAACTTCTGCAGCACTGCTTTCCAAGGTTGAATGGCATCTGAAATATAGTTTCCCTTCATCCTGCACAAGGGTCCAGCTATTTCCCCTTGAGGCAAGTCCACATAAAGCCATCTTTGTCTTCCAGACACACACATGTTATTATAGCTGTCCTCATAACTATAAATATATTCATTCTGAACATCAACTGTTTTCCTTTTTGGCCGTAAAGTTGAAGGAATCCTGTAGCTTTTCACCGTGGCATGCAGGACACAATAGAAATGTCAGCATTCAATTTTTCTGTGATACCGAATCATACATTAAAGTCTTTGCAGGTGTTACAACAGTATGCATGCTCCAGTGTGAATAACAGTCACAGTACTATGGAAATTCTTGTTGCCTGGTACATGTTAGTGTAACCTTGAGGAGCACATAAACCCAGTGTTGTCTGATGTTTATGTGTGACTTTCATCGCTAAGCTTCACGTGTCAGTTTGGTATTTTCTTGCTTGGGTAAAAGATTCTGATTTTGTTTATGCAAATGAGTGCCAGGATATTCCACAGAAAGAAGAAATATCTGAAACAGGTCAGGTATAGAAAAACTAGGCCAAGTTCTCAGCAGGAAGCGTTCTTTGTCGTGTTGTGTGGAAACTGTCAGAAGAGACGAGATCAAGGTGACTATTCTGCTCATTCCAAACAACCTCAGAGCTGACGGCCGTTGCCCACTCGCTCCTTGGGGCAGCCAGAGCAGAGCATAAACCCTTAAAGCAGGTTTTAAACAAACAGTCTGGTGTCAAGGCTGTGTGTGGCATTTCTGTTCAAATGCCTGTGTCTCCTCTCTACTGCTCTCCAGAGCAGTGCATGAACAGAGCTGTTTCCCTGTCTGATTTATCTGTGCAAGGTGAGATAAGACACTCCCTCAGCCCGTCTGTTAATCCTCTCTAGTACTGATGGAGAATGAGCATCAATCTAGCTTTTACAGAAAAGGTTTGCTGCATGGAAATGGTAGACTACACATTAAATGCACAATTGTAGTATCTAGGCTATCTCCCCTTTCTGAGGAATTTAGTGGAGGAATAGGAAAATATTTAATCTCAACGGGGTTCTCATTGGCAGTGGAATTTTAAGAATATCTTCAAGGAGGCAGGGACGGTCAAGGGATTTGATACATTTCCTGGAGAACTAGGAACTGTTTTTCTAACTTGGTGGTAGTTTGTAGCCATATTTCTTTTTAGCAGGCCTGTACGTAGCAGAATGAGACTGTTTATCCCTGCAGGGCTTTCCTGAGCTACAGCACTTAAAATGCAGGATAAAATACAGTTATTCAGGTTATACAAACACTTCATCTTAGTTATGAATGTCATGGAATATTTTATCCAAGCCATGGTGGGAACCAGTTTCAGCACATTATAGTCCACTTTTGCCTGTTTTTTCCATGCAGTATATTTTTGTTCATACAATTTCTCCATCTGATCTGTAGTGAGTTCTCATACTTGCTAAGTACTGCACTCACTGGTCAACTTTGATGTCAAGCTAAAAGACTGCACAACTGTGTTCAGCAGATGCTCACTGAAGGCTTTTTTCTGCAAACGAGCCCAAGTGAGTTTGTGGAACAAAGTGAGATGTATGAGTCCCAAGGGGACATTTTTCAGCAAGGATGTGTGTCTGAGGGTGTGGAAGTGTGTGGATGCGTGTGTTTGTATGTGCACTTTGGACGTGTGGAGAGACTCCAGATGAAACCCATCCATATCCCTGACACGCCTGCATTCATCAGGAAGCTTCAGCACCAATCTGCTGACAGCACTGGCCTGTAATTGGCTGACGGAATTAAACATCTCTGCACTAGACAAGCAGAAGACAAGTAGTCTGATGTGGACAGTTGCACAATGTGACCTGCGAGTGACGACCGTATTACCTCTACAGTGTTTAAAGTAGAAAGAGAATAAATTGACTTGGATGTAATTTCACCAATCATGCATGCTGCGTGCTGAACTACAACAGTTGCCACCCAGCTGTGTTTTTGTTGTTGTTATTCCATTGATCCTAATCCAAATAAGTGTCAACACACATTTGAGAAAATGACAGGGATTGGCACCAAAATATTGAAATTTTGTTGTGGTATGCATACTTCTCCGTGTGGAATTACACTTTGGATGATGAGGGAAGTTACTGTGTTAATAATTGTTTAACAGTAGAGCAAAAAACTAGCTGGATGTCATTAAGGTAATCAAACGAATTGTGTTATCAAGCAGAGTTTTAATGAAATACTCCCAAGTGTTCCCCAGGTCACAAATAGAATAATTGTGAATATCTGAAATGAAAGGCAATATAAAATAGAGAGGACCATTTACTTTCACAAACATGTGCAGCTGTCATACATGCACATGACTGTTGTCAGGGAGAAAGCATTATGGACATGTCATTGAGGAAGCTCACAGTGTTGAGCTATGGAAATGGAAGCTCTTCAGCTGCATCTCTTTGATGTAGCAGACAAAATGCAGGGATAGTATCCCTGAAGAGCACTTATGCTCGGGATCCATCCCTCCCTCTCTGAGGCCCAGCTGCTATCATTTATAAAAGCAGGGTTTTTACTGTACAGTATACCATTTACATGATAATCTTCGCTTGGTATATGAAGCACTAACACAAGCCCATTCTACACCTTCCCACTCTTTTTTCCACCCCAGTGTGGTGCCTATCATTTTACCTGAATTCTTAATGAGTGATAATAAGTAATAAAGTCTGTTCCAGCTCCCAGACATTACTGGCTCAGCCGTATTATTATTTTTTTCAATAGCAGTGTGGTCTTGGTGATGATCCTCAGCTTGCCTGCGACTGGTATGTGTCAGTGAGAGAGTTTCTCTCTCCTTTCTCTCTCTCTTTGACCTCCCTCTTTACACCTTTAATCCTGTCTGTCTCTGTTTATAAACCTTATGCATTTTGACAGGCAGTGTGGGGAGAAAGGCGGGTTTGGGGGCAAAGGTTTTTTTTTCTCCCCCTTCCTTCCTTAGCCTAAGTTCCCCACTTGTCTGCCAGTAGGGAGAGACACTCGAAAGGTTTAAAAATAATCACTCCCGTTTTCAATGGAGGGCTTTCTAATTGGGCCTGAACTGACCCCTGAATGTGACCGTGCCGTCTGGCTTCCATCCCTGCACTTGATTGAAATGGGAAAAGTCGACGGAGATTCAGCTCATTCTTATTTATTTATGTTTGGTCGTCCCCTGTTTTGCATGGCCCAGCAGTGGATTAGCACTCTTTAGATGGACCCACAGTTGTGGGGCCCCACCCCACCACTGCCAGGGCTAATGGTGTATGAGAAGGGGGTGGTACAAGCTGTCTACCTCAATACACCTCTTTAACTGTGTCTCCAGTCATCAGTCCCACAATGTTTTGCACTTCTAACTCAAGTATAAAGTTTCAAATTCATTACTTAAGAATGGCTGCATTGTAGAACTCATAGTGCTGTTTACCAAATCCGCAACTTGATTCTGTCTTTTTGACACTTTGGCAGTAAAACAGATATTTTGATGTTTGTAGGGAAATACCTCTTGTAAACAGGTTTGATAGCACGCTTGTGTACCGGGAAATGCAAGCAGGATGCAGGATCTTTGTAGGCTAAACACATCTGACCTGGTCACAACACTGTGTCCGTTTATTTCCAGTTTTACGTGCTGGAAATAAACTCTGAGTGACAGCTAAATCTGCAGGCTTATATGAAAAACTAAGCCACTGTGTAATTGAATATTAGTTAAATCCTTGCCATACTACTGAGCGTTGACCTAAAAAGCCCAAATGTGTAATTGGAGTACTGTGCCCACTTCAGGCATCACAGTTGGGCTTCTACCATTGTGTTTATCTTAAATTAATTAGATCACCATCTCTTTGTTGTTATGTTTGTCAGCGATTACCTCAAGTCTAGTAGCAACCACAGCGGAGCGTCGATTGTGAATGTATTTTGATGATTCCTTGTTTAGATCTCTTTTCTTTTCCATTTCACACCAGCTTTTAAGTTAGATGAATCTGATAGCTGCAGAGATCATTTGGTATCATTAGCACCTAGTCTTTGAAAAGCTCTGTGCACGATTATAAATAAAATATCACAGGCAGGTTTGTTAATTTGTATTGTGCACTGGGTTAGCCATCCTCCTGTGTTAGGCTTTTGAAACGTTTTGCTAAAAAAAAAAAGGAAAGTATGAAGTAGTGTTACTGGGCCTGATTTTGAGGGAAGAAAAAGTCGAAAATTGATCCCATTTTTCTCCATCTGTGGAGAATTATAGCCCTTTCTCTATGCATAATCTACTCAGCGAGCTGTCTGCTCAATACTGACGAGTATTTAAACGGGTGAGGACATCAGCTGAGACAGTAGCATTGACAAAATATCTCTAATTAAAATCAGTGTTCTTTCTTATTTGTTCTTTGTATTATCTGGGTTTTGCTCGGTTCTCTTGGGACCAAAATAATTTTCATCAAGTTCAGCTCCAAATGAATCATCTTCATGCATTTAGATATATTTGCTGCCATAAATTGCCGCGCTTCCTAATTGAAAGGCTTGTTAGCGAGGAAACAGCCAAGAGACTTCAAAAACCCCATCTGTATTTCTCCACTTCGCACTCACCCTGCAGATGTCTACTGCAACTGTTTAGTGTCCTCCTGTGTTGATCTGCTGAGATGTGAGTCCTACAGGAGTGTATTAGGAGTCTGATGGGAGTTGTGCAGAAAAGGAATACAAAAAATGAAATACACAGGTCAGTAATGTGACCGTCCCTCTGGCAGCAGATATAGCATAAGGGAGAAAGTGAAGGAGAAGTGCTGCTATTATCTCAGCCAGTGATGCTAGCAAAGTGTTTTTAAATCACTTTTCACTCCGTACCCTAAAGCGCCATACATTTTCCCTTTAGATGCTTCACCCATTGGTGCCTCACAGTCACTGGCTCACTTTGTTTTCCAAACCACTATACGCTAGAGCAGCAATGACTATGAATTATTGCAGTTACTCGAATACCATTAATGTGTATTTTTTTTAAATTGCTGAAACAAACACAAAATGTTAAGTACTGAGTGTAGAAGTGACAGCATCAAGTATTGTACTCTTTCCCTAATTAGTTTTGTTCCATTTAAAGAGAAAGAATGTACCAGATTTATGTTTTAAACCTTTAAAGCCACAACATTTGGAAAATGTGAAAGTTTAAATGGCAGAAAATATTAAGAACTACTATAGAGAACCAAAGAGTGACTGAAATGTCCTAGTCCATTATAGTAATTTGGTAGAAGCTGTTTTTATTGCAAGAGAAAGAGAGGAAGCAGACATGATGGATGTATGGGAAGGTTCATCTTACCACTCTCAGCAGGGGTGCCAGATAATGTGGGCCACTTAACAACTACACAGGAAGGAAGAAAGGACGTGACTATATTTCTTATTTATTTTCCACACAGGCGGCTGTTTACCGAATCAGAACGCCAAATCTCCATCTGTTAAGTACAGCACTGCAAAATTCCTTTGCATTTAGAGCGATTTTAAAAGTTTATCATTTAATGCATCTCTCTGTCAATACTGTAGCTTTTGCTGGCACAAAACAGGAGTGAAAGGATAATTTAATTTCAGTATAAACATGTATCTGTAAAGCACGCTCTTTTCTTTCTGTCTTCATTTTCTGTTTCTGTCTCTCAGCATCTCTCAGGGCTCTTAGTCTGCAAGCAGTGGTAGAGTTGACATTTAGCCCTCCCGTAGACAAAGAGCACTGGCAGAGTGAATGAGGAATGGAGGGAGTAACTGGCAACTCCGGGGCACAGGCCAGATGGATTAACTTGAAAGGCATGGCATTGTAAACCAAATTCAAATTAATCCCTTTTTTGTGTCCCTTGATGGAACAATGGTTCTTTCCTGGGCCTCCGAGAGACATTGACGCTGAGGGGAGAGTCAGGTCTTCACCATATCCGACACTATTCACATCACTGCTCTCAATTACCTGCCACAGAAATCAGGCACTTTCTCAACACTGGCAAAATTGCCTCACATAATTCGAAGCAGGACCCGTGAACTGAATATATTTTAATATTAATTTCCAAGTCACAGTTTGTGGTGAATATGCACATCTGGAAACCGGTTTCATTATCTGTCCGGTATGTTTTTTTCCTAGACTGACTTCTATTTTTAATGCAAGTGCACCTTTGGGATTTCCATATAAAATACTTCCCCATTCTCCACACCATTTGGCTCTCTCCAGTTTTTTTTTTTTTTGGTGGGCATGTCTGTTTCCCCCGTGGCCCTGACCAGCTGAACAGCCTCACAAAGAAAGTGAACTCCAACACCCCGTCCACAGAACAAAATTCATGAGTCCCCCCCAACACTGCTGCTGCTTCCACCTAAAATTCTGTGGTTTGGGGTTGTTTTTTTTTTCTTTTTTACCGAACCAACTAATGCAGTGCAGTCGTGTCACTGCTATAAGACTGGTTGTGTTTGCCAGCTTTTCTCTGTTTTCATTGTCTTTCTCAATGACCCATACTGTTCCATATTTTATTTTAATGGGAAAGTCCGTTAGTAAATCACTCTTAAATTCCTTTCGGAACCACGTCTTAATTCCTCCTCCTCCCCCTTATTTGAGCGTGCGTGTCTTTGTGAGTGCATAACACACAGCAAGAAGTAGGACAAGAGGTCCCACTGTTACAGCTTGTATTATTTGACGCAGCTATTCATTAATTATCTTCTCTGTGCAGTCTTCCTTATCGCTCATTGTTTCCTTTTTTTGTTTTCTGCTTCAAGCACCTTGTTCTACTCCCAGCTCTTTGTTAAATCATTTTGCCTATCCAATATCCTTGGGAATCTTTGAGAAAGGAAAAAAAAAAGGAAGCGTGCGGTATATGTATTATTACTATCTGAATTGCTTGCTTGCAACATTTATATATATATATATATAAGTGTATTTTTACATACAGTAAATTGAAGAAAATAAAGACTGAAACTTGAAAAGCTTTAGTGAGATAAATGCTGATGGTGTTCAACATGAAAAAGGACACGTTGAGCAGAGAATAGATTGCCGGCTGTCACTCTTGGATTTTTCTTCCTTACAAATCTGCCTCTGAGGCTGTTTGTTGCTGACTGGCTCTGAGGACAGATTTATGCTGTGTTTAAGTTGGCTGGAAAAGCTTGAATTTATCACCAAAAGGGTTCAGAGGAACTCCTACACTCAGCGTTTGAACACACTCGCGCAAAGACACCTCCAACGCCTGAATGTCACACATGCTTCTACTTCTGCAGCCCTGCTCTGTTGATGGTGCACTAAATGATCCATAGCGGTGTATATGGACTGCACCTCCTCTTACTGGTCACAGACACTTGCTTTTTATTGTTAGCTCGTACAAATGTTGACTCGTATTTTATCATCAAATCAGCACGGTGCAGTGTTATTTAATGTGCTTAATCTTGTCCTACCACATAAAATAAATTTAAAAAATAACAGTATTCCAACCTTATGCATTAAACTGCTACACCACTTTGCACTACAGAGCTTTTTTTTTTTTCTGAGATTCTGTCCCAGAGGTGACCCCTCTGGCATTCACCACAGCCTATGTGGCATAACGCTAAACCTCAAATGGTTTACTCACAGAGCTATTAATAAAAACCTCAGTGACAAGCACATCAGTAACAGACAGCAAGAATGTCAGTCAGTTATAGACAGTGGGGCACATGGGGGAGAATTATAGACAGCGGGAGACTAAAAGTATGCTGAAATCTGTTTGTAGAACAGGGCGTGAGGAGGAAACGTTGATATTTGCGCCCCCGCTGCGCTCTGGGTGCTGTGATGAATGGTGCTGTATAGCGTTTAACTGCACTGTGCATTCTTGTGTCTGGGCTGTTTACTGTTACCACACCTCACTTCTCTGTGTAGCGGTAACCAGCCTGGGTAACACATGGTGCTGTCAATGCCAAGAACATTGTCCCAGTGTAGTTATTTTGACCCCGTTTCAAACCTAATTCACTCCGCTGCCCAGAGTCGTCGCATACCAGCGGCATAGCTTCACGGCACAAAGCTCAAGAGATCTGAAGTGTAGAAAACAAAACAGTATTGCAGCTGTAGGAGGGAATCAATGGGCACAATTGTGGACATGACGGAGGGGATTTCATGTTCAGCAGGATTTTAAACCATTAGCTACCGTCTCTTGTCTTGTTATCCAAACTGCCCATGTTGCACAGCTGTATGTTGTGTTTTTTTTCTTTGTGTCTGATAGATTCCATGCCTTGTTAAGGCAGGATTTAGTGTCAGTAAATCCACATTAGCGGCAGGAAGGACAGTGACCTCTCCAACTGTAATTAGACAACTCCAGTTCGGTGCTTTGGAGACCAGCCACAGACATGACTTTCATCATGATGTGTGGACATCAGTTGATTGGTTGGGGACAGGTGAGGATAACATTTTGACCTTCAGTATGTGTCTGCGTGTATATGTGTGTGTATGTGTGTGCCTATTTGTGCCTCAGGAACTCATTGACTTGGATTGCTGACTTCTCAGAGGGCCTCTTGTCTCGTTAGTGAAATGTTGATGGTTCCAATGTTAAGTGAGGGGCATTAGCTGCTGCGACGGCTCTTCCAACTCTCTAAAGTCTTAAAGACAGCAGGTCCAGCCTGAACGTTTTCACCTGCTAAATGACAGTCAAGTGTTTAAACTTGCTGTTTCGAGAATGTTAACATCCGTGAAGGAAAAGTTTGCGGCCACCAAACACACACACACACTCACAAACACCTCCACCTCAACCCCCCACGCCAGTTTTCTATCTCGGCGCCATCTTGGCATGTACCCCATAACAGTTGTGGAAAGAGGGAAAAAGGAAATTCAGTGTTCGGTGACAACTGTGAAATCACTTGAGATGGAGGTAAATTGGAGGATTAAGCTGGGATTGAGCCAGAGAAGTGCACAGTGACTGAAATGGAGGAGGAACTGTTCCCAGCAAAATGCACTGAATAGATTTTTAGAGCCTCTGTAATTGTCTTTCTCTTTGTCTGCTGTTCTGGAAAAGCACCGACTCCCTCCTTTCTTTTATTCTTAATGTTTTTTCCCTGGCTTTGAGTTTCCTTCATCCTTTGTTGAAATCCTATAGGTGGCAAACAATAATACTGCTCATTAAGAGTTTTTGTTTTAGGCCTGTTCCCTATCTAATTTGATAGAGACACTCTTAATATTTGCAGTTTTTCTTCCATGATAACCCCACTGTCAAACTATTTTTGGCTGCTTTTGTCTGTATTATGCTTTCTGAAGTTGTTTACCTCCCTGCTGGCCTGTTCACAAGTACCACACCATGTGCAGCAATGTGTTGTGACACACAACACACTTTCAAGCTCCTCTCTTCTCTCACCTGCCTGTTCCTGTTCTTCACATTTACTGTGCCTTTATACAGGTTGGCTTCCTCACAGTTTTTTCCACATGCCTTTGTCTGCCATCAGTAGCCCACCCGTAAAGTCTGCTTTCCTTTTCATTCTACTTCCCTTTTCCTCTCTCCAGCACTCTATCATCTGTTCACTTTGCCTTTTTGGTTTTCCACAGCACGCCTGTTCCTCATCTCCCTCTGCCACTGGATTTCTTGATTCTCATTGGCACTTAGCAGTGGTACCATTCCTTACTTTTCTCCCAGCTCGACTCCACTGGATGACTGGAGCCCTTGTTGAGGTGTTGTTGTGGTTATTGGCTCAGGCTTTTTCTCAAGGGGCTCCTTTAGCTTGTCTCTCTTCCCCGAGTGTCCCTGGCCCCTGGCCTCCAACTCCCACGCCTCTTGCCTCTGCCACAAAGCTGCTGTCAGTTCACAGGCCACATGTGTCAGGCCTCAAGGCCTTATTTAAGACCCAAGTCCTGCCTAGGCGTCACTGCTCCAGCAACAGAGAGGGCACCATGAAAGAGAGGGTGTAGACTATTCAGCAGCCTGGAAAGGCACAGAGGAAGACTGAACAAGAAAAAGTGATGGAATTAAAGCATAAACACACTCTTGGAACAATTGCTCTCAGCTCAGCTGACACTGTGAACTCTAAAAACAGTGTTCTGTGTGTGAATAGGTAGAGTGACTATTCACCCACACATGGTGCCCCCAGTTCATAAGGGTTTATAAAAAAGTGTGAATATGGCAGTTTGGTTGGAGGGGACAGTGGAGCTCAGCCAGACCCGAACACAACAGCCTCTCTGTGAGGCTGCCTCTCTCAGCAGTGCAGGAGCCCAGACACATTAACAAATACAAGCCTCCAATAAAACAGAACCGCTGGACAATGTTCTGCCAGCTTTGCTATTGGCCTGATAGACTGTATGTGAGGCACATGAGAGTCATGCCCTTCGTTCTATTTAAGTCTGTTCTTGGGTCTGTTTTTCTCTATTAGCTTTGCGTGAACAAGCAGTGAGTCATTCCATTTCTGAGCGTGCCAGTGATTTTATTTGATTAATTTATGAGCACATATTTTATCAAGCTGTTAGACTCCAGCATTGTACACTATTTTTTCTTAGTTGTCATCTTATACTGTTTGAAACTGTCTCCATTTGTCTTGGACACACTGGAGACACTCAGCAGTACGTCAGTGTTTTAAGGTGACGTTATCCTTAAATAGTACTGTGACTAACCAGGTAGAGATGACTGACTCTGTCAACAGATCCTTAAAGTGTCTGTGTGTGGGGGGGTCACAAGAGACAGAGACCCTAATTGACAGTCAGTGAGTGTCTAAACTCAATGTTACTACAGGACTCTCAGGGCCTTGATCAGTCAGTGTGGAGAGACGGGCAACAGAGAGCAGGAAGGAGACAGTCAGGACATAAACATAATTGTCCTTTGGTATTCAGCCCTTAGTGCTGTTGCTTCATGTGGCACAAAATGAGAAAGGAGGACTGTGGCCCGAATGATAAAGGTTAGGTTTTGTTTGACCCTTGAATGTGCATGCAAACTCATTTTGTCTCTGTTCTTGCCCTCAGAGGAGTGCTTTAGTGTAGGTGGTGGCCAGGGTAATGATGGTTTCCACAGCCATAAAGAAAAGAAAAAGGAAAGAATGTCCATCACAGTTGTGGGAACAGAACCATAAGCAGCCTGTGAACAGAAATATGTTCAGACACAGATGGAGTTAAAAGGGGGACAAGGCAAATTACCTCTTTTGCCAAGACCCAATTTGACTAGTCATTAAAGTTTCCTCACTGTGGTCATGAGGCAGTATTGGACATGAAAGGTTTAAATTAAAATGTCCAGCATGAATGCTAGTAGATATTTGCCATAATACCTATAATGGTGGGCATTTTCTGTGGCAGATTAGTATTTTGTGTGATTTCACATTTCATTACTTCCCAAAGCCATAATAATAAATTTTGAGCTTCAAGAAATCTGAGCACTTGTTTGACCAACTATTTTTTTTGTTGTTGTTGTATTTTGGGGGGTTTTTCATGGTGTATCTTTACTTTGTGGTCATTTTCACACCATCGTCGTGCTACGCTATCATGCAGTATAGATGAGCACCAGTCTTCAAACGAAAAATTCATTTTGGTGCCTGTGGTGGATCTTCTTTGCCGGCAACCATTTTCACATGAAGCTTCCCTTGTTGCCTTCCATTATCCCCTTTTAATTAATGTGTCTCCCAGAGCACATGGTGTGCAGTAATTAACGACTAATTGCACCCAAGGTCAGTGGATTTATTCATTTATCTGTTCATTTGTTTAGTAATCATCCTTTCTGGTGGTATTTTTATATCCGTTGCTGTCATTTAGGTCTGTACCCCTCCTTTCGTGTTTCCCTCTGCAACAAAACACCTCGCTGGAGGTGATGATGGCCTTGAGTAGGAAGCCAGTGCCCCATAAAGGCTTCACTACTAGCTGGGAATGCCTAAGGGAGCTTTTACTCCTTGTGGGCCGTGTAAAAGGGCTGGCTGCCTTAGGATAGGCAGTCTCTGGTGGTGGTGTTGATGGTATGTTTGGTATAAACAGTGTACTCGTAGGGTCGATGCTATCCGAACAGCTAACATATTCATGTTTTGTCATCCAGATTTTTTTTTCATAGGTGAACAGATTTATTTTCTCTCTTTGTTTTATTTTATCAAGCAGATCTTTTGTCTGTGAGAGATGAGGAAAAGACTCCCTGTGATCCCCACTATTCCCTTTGCTGAGCTTTTGATTCTGGTTTCCTTCATGTTCACATTGCTTTGTCCCTTATTAGTATGCCCGTGTAATGTAGTCACAAGTGCACACTGGTATTTTTCTACACACCTAAACCGAGTCTCATCCATGAATGGCCAAACAGACAACCCACATGCCCTTGCACATTGTCAGTCAGCAGGGTTTCTGCTCAGCATGTGCACACCTTGCTTCTGTCATTTTTTTTCCATATTAAAGTGCCGGTGTGGTGGGTTCCTGCTGGTTTAGGGTAGGGGCCTTGTCCCAGGGCTGTGCATGTGGGCCTAATCCTCTCATTAGTTCAGCCAGTACTGGGTGCAGATGGCACATTGGCACTGAAACAGGGGGCACACCCCCTATCTTTCTACCACAGTCACACCCTCACTGGTATATGGCCATTATCGCTAATGGATTGCTGTTGGTCTGTTTTGTTGCATATGATGCTTTGCTTGTGTGCGTGTTTGCGCATGTGTGTGCGCATCCTCTCTGTTGTTCCATTGATGATGTTTATCGCAGTTTAGTCCAGCTGTCTACAAAGACTGATGAGAGTTTAGATGTTTGCAGGACGGTTGAATCAGCTGTCACTTGAAAAACATCTTTTGTAAAAGCCCATCTGTACAATTTTAAAACAGCAGCTCCATCTGATCTTAATGACAAGCTGTGAGAAATGAAAAAAAAAATGCCATTGTGACATTTTCTGATACAGGCTGAAAACAGGACAATCACACATATATCTATACTCTGCAATTATTGTCTGCTTTACCTTTGTCTCCTCATGATGGATTGTTGGAAACTGTTATTTTCATGCACTCCAGTCTCTGCAGTACTGATAGTCCCGCTGATTATCCAAGGTCCTAAAAGACATTTACAAGGCTCTCAGCAAAACTGACTCTGCCAGTCCATGAAATAACAAACTGTTAAAAATGTTCTTGTAAATTTTCTGCCAAGGGGCTGGGGGAAAATATGAGCAAACTGGCAATCGAGGCGCAGCACTTGAGGTGCTGGGAGCTATTGCGCTGACAAAAACCAGAAGCCCTTCCCTCCTTCGAGAACGTGGTTGTCGGCACTCTGCTACAAGGTATATGTGCTGCCACTCCAGTTAAATATAGGAAGTGTTTCCAACCTTCCAAGAGCACTTTTTTAATTTATTCTAACAGTTCTTTGACACAGTTTGTCTTACTAATTCCATTTCGCGTTAATACACAGGCAAAGTTAAAGAGCAGTTTTTAATATTCAAGACTGGTCTTAAGTAAGCCTGAGTATGAAGTTTTATTAAAACTGAGTGGAACAGATATACACTGCTGGATGTGAGCCAATCATTGACAGATGAAAGCCTATGCGTGTGTGTGTGTGTAGCTCTGTGTGACTGTTTGACTGAGTGCGCGTGCGTGTGTGTATATGGAGGTCATTCTGGGCTTCCTGTTGACAGCTGCAGGCTGTGGGCAGATTTACTCCGTGGCAGATGCTACTAAGGGACACAAGTCAGTCTTGAGTTTATGTTATACCCTTTGGCTTCATCTATTTATGGAGCAGGGCTATACAATGGGAATAGGTAGACTAAGCAAAGCTTCTTTCAATAGTAAAATGTCTTGACAATATATTTTTTAAGGCGTGTGTGTGTGTGTGTGGATACCCTCATTATCAGATGTGCAGAGGAAGGCATGCTTGAGTTCTCCCTACAGAAGAACACATTCAGTCTTTAAAAATCCACAATAGACTCACTGTGACATTCTGGTGCCTCCTTTCATCTTCTCCTTCCTCTTGTCCATGTCTCCTTCCGTGCTGCAGTTCTGTTCAGTGTCTTTACATTGTGGTGTCACATGTGATTTGTATCCCTCCCTGAGTTTTTTTTTGTGAAAGAGGATCAATCTGGGTTTTCTCAGTAGGTGAGTGAACATGGCCACAGCTGATTATGGCCATGTATGCCAAAGACTTCTACCACAGCATTGTCCCTTGAGGTAGGAGGAATGGTCTGGCTTTCCTCATGTGGATACTGAAGTTCACTTTTGTTGGAGAGCCCTAATCCAGATCTTAGAGGGTCTTTTGATAGATTCAGCAAGCAAAGAAAGTTGTCATCATCTGTCCTATGTGAAAGCTCCATCATCTCAGCTTTTTCTTAATTTGGGGCTAAAGAAACACTCATTAGCTTAGGCTTGGGTTCTTAACTGAGCCAGTCGAGTGACTTGTGGATTTGTATTGTGTGTGTTGGCAGTCTGAGATCAGGGGCCCAAAACCAAACAGAGCACATGACCTTAACCAAAAAGTCAAACACAGGTTTGTCATCAGAGGCACAAATGTGGAAATACTGTAGGTTCATCTGGTCAGCAGTAAAAAATGCAGACTACAAGCAAAGCCTCAGACTAAATGAAAGGCAGACTGGAGAACAGAGAGTTTAAACTGGTTAAAGTGTGGTATTTTGTTAAGCACTGAGCTTTTTCTGCCTTCTATTGCTTTTCTTTACTTTCCGTCTTCCCCAGACACATAAATAGCCTGCCAAAGTCCTGAACAGGTTAGACCCTGCTTTGAGCAGTGAAACATGGATTCAGTTTCATTGCTCAAACATTTACCATTTAGTTTGCTATGTATCAGCCTGCACTCTGACAAAGGCTGCCATTGTACCGGAGGGACATTTTTTGGCTTTTCTTTTCCCTCTCAAGGCTTCAGTGCTGTATATTCAAAGGGTGCTACATGTCAGATAAGTTTCACTTTATGCCCACAACAATCATGGCTCTATTGTTCAAACGAGGCGGTTTTGTTTGCAGGCCCTTGACAGGGGAAAGGATGGAAGGAAGAAAACAATTTGATTCCATGTTACTCTAAACCAACAAGACACATGCCAGTGCTTTTTGCGTTTTCTTTTGCTACTGTCTCGGTTTAATTTTAATGTCTTGGCTTGTTGAACATTTCCTTTATTTATAGACTTAGGGGTATGATGGCCAGCTCACACTGGTAGATTCAAATAGCAGTAAGTGAAAAGTGGAAAACTGCATATATTCCCAGAAATATTGCCAGGAAAATGTCAGTGAAATGCAGATAGGACGCTTATGTTTAACAGCTATTGGGATCTGGTGAGTGAATTTTTTTCATTCTTTTTTTCTCTGTCTCTAGTGCTTCTAATGCTTCTGTTCTGTGTTTTGTTTTGTTTTGTTTTTAAAAAGGAGGGAAAGAGGAAAAAAAAGTTTTTATTAGATGACTCATTTTACCAGATAATTCAAACATGAATTTTGCTTCAATAAGCAGACTACATTTACACTAATCATATGAAATGGAGTTTTCTCTTGTAACAAAATAGTTATGCTACAAGCAACAGTAAGTTTTCTGGCTTTATCATGAACAAATGATGCCAATAGGAAGTACATACGTAAATGTCCTATACGACATCAATGAATCTTTATGTTGAACACCAGTTTTTTAAATGCTGGTATGTTTGTTGTACTGTGATTCCAGTTGGTGAGACGGAGGTAGACTAAATGAGAGCCAGACTGTTTTCTGTGAGCCCTGTGAGGTTAGTCGTGTTGACGAACAATATCCTGGCCTCCCCTGGTCCATGTCTCCTAAGTGACTCTCAGCTACATGACCTCCTTTTCTCTCGGCATCACTCTGTCATCATAGTACTTACTCCGGTCCCCCGCTATGACAGCTGTCCTTTCATCAAACATGGCCTTTTCAGATGAAGCCTGAATAACAGTGACATAGCTTTGTAGGCAATATTCAGGATGAATGATTTTAGCTGCCACACTGGAGCTCTAGTTTGTGCTAGGCAGCGTCAGGGCCCTCCTGCGATCCCCCTCTGTTTTAATCAAATCGAAGTCAAAGCTCTTTTAAGTTGAGCCGAACTCTCTATGTACCTACTGAGGACTTTGAATCATGTTAGATAGCCGATGATAAAAAAGGATATGAGGTCATCTTCTTTATGAATGTCGACTAGAATGTACTACACTGTCAACTCTGCCCTCTTTTTATCACCCATTGCTTCCTTATCAAGGTAAAGAGGCTCTAGTATTGACCTTGCGGGAGAGGCTTTCGGTCTTGCTCTCAGTACTGAGCTTACAATGACTGTTTGCTATTGTTTGTCATTCTTTGCTGATCTGAAGGAATCGATCAGGCCATGCTGACTCAGTGGACAGAGGTTAAATGTTCATACGCCTGCTTGACTAATCTGTTCCCTCTTAATGACGGTAGTAACAAAGATGGCCTTTGAAAGGGTGACAAACGAGTTGGGTTACAATGACGAATCTGTCAGACATGGCTGCACTGTTGCACGATATACTTTTCTCTCCAGCTCAAGATGGAGAATAAATGTACTTCATTTGGAGGAGGAACTTTTCTCTTCCCTATATGTGTTCCCTAGCTGTTTCCAACAAGTCGTCAGGGCACTTCTCAGGGGATACTGCCTTTTACTGTTAACCCTCAGGAGTCTATCATCTTTATGTTTCGTCATAATCAGGACTTTATGCTGACAACTCGGAGACAACAGGATTAGATGTGGGGGAAGAAGAAAATAGACATCTTCTGTGTGTTTTAATGAAATCAAATAAATTCCTCTTGGGACAATACTGTGTGTGAATGTGTTCAAAGAAGCACCCCGTGGCACTTTCAGTTATATTGGTTTCAGTATATGTTTGTGCCTGTAGATATATCCAGCACTATAACCTCCTACAGTAATAAGTTTTGGGTAGTTTTCTCCAAAACTAAGAAAAGTTCAGTACATATTGGGTGTATGATTGGATTCTTTGTCCTGCTAAGACTGTCTGTAATATCAGTCTCTCTCTCTATATATATATCCTTTTTATTTCTTAGTGAGTGTGATTGGGGTGCTGTGGACCAACCCTTCATGCGAAAGAGAGAAAAGGGGGGGGAAAGGGAAATTTCTCTCATACAAGAAAAAGGATACTCTTGGTTGGCTTATTGATCTCCCTTTCCTCTTCCCTATTTCTTTCACCCCTTCTCTCAACCCATTCCTCCCTCTTTCCCTCTCCAGTAGACTGCTGATGAGCTTGCTCCCCACAGACCCGCCGCCAGGCACAGTCAGTCAGGGTTCTCTCCGTCCATCTCTAGCCCTGCTAGGCAGAAGATTTCTCCTGAGGCCAAGTAGAACAAGGCATATTCTGTTACAGGCAGTGCAGGAGAAAGAAAAACGTACTGTTACTAGATATGAGTGAAATCAAATCTGTTTGACTTGCCTGGCAGCTACGGCCATTTTCCATGCAGACAGAGAATATCAGGATTGAGTGAATGGAATGCAGTAATTCATGGTGCACTTGACAGATTTATAGGGCTGTCAGTTATTAAAGTAGATCTGATAACAAATTATTTTATTACCACCAGGAGCAAGTCAGGAAATCAGTCGTGCAAACGCGTAAGATGTTCGATATCTATCTTATTTTAGTGACTTATGATCGTTAACTTTTCTTCCGCACCAGACGGCTCTTGTTGCACTTCTTTAACTATACAAATGATACAGCCCGGTGTAGCTGAGGGTCAGAATGGGCAGAAAGTGCTAGAGTTTTTTCCATCTATTCTACATCCTCTGAGTGCCCCCATATATTACAAAACGTGTGCAATGAATGGGTGCAAAGCAGACAGAGGGGAGAGCACGCTCACATTATAACTGCTCTCGGATGTCTAAACTAACACTCAGTCTGCACTTCAAAGGCCTGTGGGCGTTGACACACTGCCCTCCTTTGTGTTCGTGTGTATTTGAGTAAATTGAAATTGAGGAGTGAAAGACAGGGCAGAGAAAACAATGGGCCATAAACAAACATTGAGTCCTAGCTCCAGAACAGCTGGTGTTGTGTTGAGAGGCCACAGTGTTTGCTTCAGCAGTGTGGCAGATGCACTGTAAAGCCCTTTGCTGCTTTTATTATCAGCGTGTGCACGCGCAAGTGTGTGTGTGCGTCTGTCCAAGTGGCTGAACAAGCCTAGCGAGGAGGAAGAACAGTGGAACATTGTGAAGGCAGAGTTTGACAGATCAAACCATTATCTGTACTTCACTGACCATTTTGCTGTTGTCAAATCAGAAATATGTCTCTGTCTACGTCTATGATTCTCTTTCTCCATTATTTTCACTTTTTCTTTTTATCTTAACACACTCGAAGACACACACACACACACATACACACACTTACCCACGCACAACCCAACTTGGGACCTATAGCTAATGAGAGCGTGTAGCACAATTACAGCATTTTTGCTTTGCAGCACAGGTTTGAGTCCACTCAGGCAGCCTTCCTTTTATTCCACCCACCAACATGCTGCATAGCTGGCAGTTCCACTAATTGGATAGTGCAGTATGTGTGTGCAGCTCAATGTCCTGCTATGGCCCTTCATCTGGGCAGATGCTGTGGCTATGGTGGATGTTAATGTGAGATGCCGCAAGCATCATCTGGTATCAGTCACTCTGTAATTGGAACAGCCCTGGTGGTTCATTGTAGCCTTCCCAGGCCCTGTTATAACCCCACCCACGCTCTAATAGTGGATGGGACTCCACATTCCCAACCATGTGTGGAGGAAGAGTCTTGGCGGAGGAGGAGGAGGAGATGGAGAAAAGAAGGCAATGAAAGGGAGCCAGAGGAGGAAGAGTGTGATTTCTTGCTTCCTGTCTCAGTCTCGATGGTGCACGTCTGGTCGCCAGCATGCTTACCCCTTTCAGTGCTTCCTCTAATCCCTACCCCCTTTTTTGCCAGTAAAATGATGATAGATTGATAACACCGAGCAGAAATTGCTTTTTACTAGCCCTCCCACATTTTTGGGTTAAACATAGATGGGGGCTGAGGTTCATCAAAGTAATTAATGTTGGCATATTTTTTTCCCCAACAGAAATATTGCTCTATTCAAAAACTTTCCCTAGTGTAGTTTTGATATGTCTTCTTCTTTGCTTGTGGGTTTTATGTTTTGTGAACATGTGCGTAGCATGACGTGTGTGCGGGTGCGTTTCTGTGTGCGCTTTTTATAAAAGCCAGCTTGTGGAGCTAATTAAAAGGCCTTGTGTGGGACAGAACCATTCATCTTAGTGATGGGCCCAAGCTGTCATGCCACAGTCCTGTGGGGGAATGAACCGCCGCTGCAGGAAAAAAAGAAGACGCAACACACGCTGTCCGTCTTTTTCGCTCAATCCCAGGCATCCTAATGGTAGGGTTAAATGTCAGTCTACTTAAGAATTCATTGTGTTATGTTAAAATATTCCAAGGAGTTTCTGATCATCTCCTCTCCGCCACTGCGATACAAAAGAAATTCCCTCCTCCTATCAACTTACCCTCGCAAAAGGTGACGAGAGCAGTTAATGTTGAGATACGCTGTCTTTGACAGAGGGATTAAGATATGCACAACCCTCCCTCTAGGTTTTCTGTGCTCAGCAGGGTTTTTGGATCACAGGGTAATTATATTAGCTGTGATGGACCTGACAAAGATTGCTGCCGATGGAATTTGTGCTTGATGCCTTTTTAGTATGCATCTCAGGCTTGTATATCCTTTGGCCTCTTTTGCTTGCCCCCCCTGGCCTATGCTCTATGTGTGAACCCAGGCTGCCTGTCCCCTTGCCCTCTCATTACCGCCACAAGCCCAGGGGTGCTGCCAAGGCACTAAGAGGTGAAGCATGTGGGTCAGGGAACAATGCTGCCTCTGCCTCCAGCAACATGTATGCGGTCTAAAATTGCACATCACGTTTCCATGGATGAGCAGACCTAATACTGTGTGTTATCGATTATGGATGATGGAGCTTCTCTGACCTGCATATCATTATCGGTGTATCCAGAATGTAACCGCAATCTAAGGCTGTCCTGAATACCAATGTTTGTGCTCTGGAGCTTTGCTAATAATTAACAGGGAACATGTAAAGCTTCAGCTGCCATTTGGCATGGGAATTTATAATTTGATAAAGTCATCATGCATATGAGTTAATAATGATGACTTTAGATTCCATTGTATTTTCGAGTAAAATGGAAGTCTCTTTTACTTTTTCCTCACAGAGTGCCCAGTCTCAATACTCATTTGCTGAATGATACAAGAGAGAGAGATATTTTTTCCTTTCTCTTAAAGTGTAGCTCTTTTGAAGCTGCACTGTCCACAGAGTTTTTTTTCCTAGGTGCTTTTTTGAAGAAAATAGCTGAAGGGCTATAAAAAAAGACTCTTAATTTAGACACATAGTCAGCCTGCTGGCACCAGTAGGGTGTAGTGAAAAGTGATGGTCACTGCTGAATGTGAGGGGGATATCAGGTACCCAAAATAAGCAAATGGATATTCTGGATTTGGAAAAAAAGACAAAATCCTAAAAGAGAAATTCTGCCGTATGCCTAGAAAACAAATATCTAAGTAGTTCAGGATAACAGTTCTAATGCATTTCTGTGCAGTAGCGCTGTGTTCTCCAGTTTCAGGACTGGGTGGTCAAGATCAGCTGCAGGATCCCCACATTTTTCAGTCAGTCAGTGGTAGTGCGTGGTTCCTCTAGGGAGATAAACACAGTCACACATCATTGTTGAATTCGGCTTATGTGCCTCGTAATTTAGTCAGACTAAATTTGCTGTTTAGAAAGACCTGAAGGTCCAAGGGGAAAAAAAAAGATGTGATTGGCAAGTGGGAACAGCTGCATCACCTGGTCAGTGTGTCACGCTGTGAAAAATCCTCCATCACATATGTTACAAGTGTTGCAGTAAAATGTTTAGTTATTTAAAGTAATTTTGACTGGCAGTGCTCTCTATGCATCACAGGGTCATGCGAGTTCCCTTTGCTTCTCGCCCTGAGACACCCTCACACTGAGCAGTAATACTAGTTTTTCTTCTGTTGTTCCTTCACTCAAGATTAAATTACAATAATTACCTGCTCTGAAAGTTCTGGCACATGGAGCGCTGTCTAAATCTTCTAACTCCAGTTGCGAACAATCAAGTACAGACCGTACCTGCCTTTTGAAACAAGAGTCCAGGTCTTTTGAAAGATTCCCCCCCTCCCAGTTTGGTCTTACCACCGCAAAACAACAATATCGAAATCTTTTTCTTCGGAGAAAAAGAACCATGCCCTTTCTTGGCTTGCGTAGTGTGCATCTTGGGACTTTGTATGCTTCACTGTGTGTAGCAGCACCTGCAGAGTCCATAAAAGCAACACGTGTGGATGTGTGTGTGTGTGTTGTTTGTTTGTAGGGGAAGAGGTTGATCCCCGAGGGGCTCTGTTCCACTGAGACACGCAGAGAGCAAGGGGTCACTGTGGAGGAAGGGGAGGTAGGAACCCTCACCTCCACATGAACCTTAAACTATTGAGAGAGAGGCGAGGAGAGATAGGGGGGTTGAGACTTGAGCTTGAACATACGTCTGCAGGGCCTGAGACAAATGATAGGGATTTCCTCTGCCTTTCTGACCACGTCTGACTGTCTAAGCTCTTATCTTCTATCTGTCTGGTGTTTTGAGGAATGGCGGTGCCATTTAACTGAAAGGCTTGATATCCAATCGTTTATAAATGTAATAAACGTAATAAACATAAACGTCAAAAGCATTCCAAAAAACACTGGCAATCAGAGTGGTTGTCAGAAGTTTTTCTGTAATTTTCTCTTCATTAAGACTAATGTGGGGAAAGTACATTTTCACAGTGAAAATATGTTCCAGAAACCAAAAAAAAAACTTGTTCTGGAGCTATATTTCTTTAGCCAGCGCACATTTTCTGTTCCAACTCTGTAAAGGGACAGGTGGAAAGTCATTAAATCTAAAGTCTAAACTGTGCTCTTTGATTTAAACAGCTTGCTGTCAATGCCCAAGCATTTTCACTATAACTTCATATATAAAAAGTCTGTTAGATTGTTAAACTGTCCGGCTCTGTGTGTGTGTGCGCGCTGCAACCGTTAATGGAGTGAAGCCGCATGAATCTCTCCACGGGGTAGGCCTAATGTCGACAAAGGAGAGAGATATGGGTTTCACTGGTGTGTGCTGCTGGGTGATGGATGGACGGAGCCGGGGTTAAAGCGGGGTCACCGTGTTTGTTGTGTTGTGTTTAGGTGGAGATGTTTGCCATACTTCATCACCATACCTCAATGTTTGAAGGGATATGTGTGTCACCTCTCTCTCCTTACGCACACAATTGTGCACACATACGGAGTCTTAAAAAAGAAAAAAAAAAGGGAGTATTGAATTGAGTATTGGGTTGGCAGATACTTAATCGATGACTTCGAGTAAGTGTGGAGAATTGTACTTTCTAATAACTAATTGGTCCCCATTGGTTGCATTTAGCTGCATGCTACAGAATTATCAGTCTCCTTGTTTCCTTCGGCAGAAGGTCCTTGAGATTCTCTTCCTGCTTGTGCTCTAGTCAAGTCATTATTCTCAAGTGTAAAATCATGTATTTGGTTAAATCAAGGCAGCCTGGGACATGCTTTGGTCTGAAGAGAGGCTTAGGCTACGTCCACACGTACACGGGTATTTTTGAAAACGGAGATTTTCCGTTTTTGTTTTAAAAAATAATCCCGTCCACACGTAAAGGCAGAAATGAAGAAAAACGCTGCTAGGAACATGCCAAAGCAACAGGTGGCGATATATTCCTAACCGTGCAGAAATGTTGGCCAATCAGAAGTCTAGAAGCCTCGGTGGGAAAAAGTAAACAAAGCTGGGGCATAGAAGCAGAACCGAGTCGTATGTGTGGAGGGACAGTAACTGTGTGTGTGTATATGTAAGCATTTAAACACTGCAGAGAGTACAATTAACAGTAACAGTATTGTAGAAATTCATTTTACCGAAACAATAACGTGGCGCACAGTGCGACGTCAAAAAATGCGCACACCTTTGATGCTGCGTTTTCTGCGTTTTCTCCGTTTTTCTCGTCCACACGTAAATGCAAAAACTGAGTTTTTAAAAATATCCACCCTGGCCGGAGTTTTTAAAAATCTCCGTTTTCAGTGACCAAAAACGCCGTTTCCGTGTGGACGAAAGGTGCAAACGCATAGAAAAATCTGCGTTTTCAAAAATACCCGGGTACGTGTGGATATAACCTAAGACTAGAGGATGTTTTTTGCCACAAGCACCAGCAGCCTCCCAGCCAGGGCGCAGCAGACTTGCACACCTTAAGAGCTCTCCATGGATAGAGCGATGGAGGATTTATATTTACTGGAGTACATATAAGAATCAGTTATACATAATGGGCTATAACTCACTTTTTGCTACAGTAGGTGACAAACTGTACAGATTCACTCACATAAATTACATTGACACGGTTTGCTTCCAGAGGGTGAGGGGAATTGCTGACCCATCATCGTCCGATTGAGGATGTGTCACTGCCACGCCAAGGTTGATTTCCTCAGTTCTTCTGCTTTTCCACAGGGAAACGGGCTATTTTGCCTCTATAGCCACATTAATTTCAATGTTGTTTCCACTGCACTGCTGCTTTCACACTCTATGCTTTCTCAGCAGCTGCTGTCGAGGTACACTTGATGCCAGCTACACTTGTGGGTCTGGTCAGTTGCCAGCAGTCACAGGCTGTCGGTGGGTCCTGGGTGTAAATGTGAAGCCCTGCATTGCTCAGCACGAACATGTGTGCCCACTCAACTTTTTCACGATAAACACGGCTTCTTGGGTTGTTATTCTAAAAACATTCAATCCAAAGCTCAAGTGCGATTCTCTCTCCATCACCTGTTTCAGGGTGCTTCTGACCTTTACTGTGGCTCCCCGTGGGAGGACGTCAGCTGCTCCTGTCGTGAAAGCGAATGTAATAGCGAAGGCCCTCACCTGGAACAAGCAAGATCATTGGGCCATATCCTCACTTTCACGCCAGGCAGTCACCAAATAAACTCTATATACTGTAGCCGATTTAGCAGTGGTCCCTTGCAAGTCCTGTCACATTTATCTTCCCAGCCTGATATGGCTTATCTAGGTTCCAGCGTGTCAACCGTGGCACATTATCATATAAAGTGAGATAGTGAACGCATTCTATGTCACAGTCTCTGACCTGATTAGAGCTATATGCAGCAGCACAGGTGCATCTGGGTTTTGTTTGCCTGTTTGTGAGCATTGTATGAACATGTTTGGCCTGTTTGGTGTAGTGTGACAGCAAATGTTGGCTTATTTATGCAGCTGATCTGTTTTTCTATTCTATTCTTCATTTTTAACTCAGTGGAGATAAATCTGCACAAGAATGCCTTTCTCCCATTGGACTTTACAACAGTAAATAAATAGATGTGTGTAGTTACTGTTAATTTGTCCATGATGTCTTCGGCACCTGTTATCAGCACAGTCACGCAGCCAAGTGGTAGTCAGACAGCTGGATTAATCCTCTCTTTATAACATATTACCTCCCTCTTAACCTTTCAGAAAAGCAAGGACGAGAGCGCGAGAGTGATCACACATGTGAAGAAGATCATGCCAGACACCTCGGGTGATTCTCTTACTGTTAATAAGCCCCGTGCTCTCATCAGTAGTAATGACTTTCACAGGGAACAGCCTTCATTATGAATCCCTTTCGAACTTGTAAATGGTCACCACTTGGAAACTAGTTGATTCATTTGTAAAGAAATGAAATCTACCATCTTTTCAGAGGCAGAATCGGAGTGTCTATGTTCAAAGTAGCACTTATTATGATGAATTTTGTACAAAAAGACTGTTCGGGGAAGGATAAAAGCATTCTCATCATACATTTTCCCCTGGGATGTGGTTGCTCTCAAAGGAGCCCTCCTACCAACAGAGATTTGGGAGATTCCAGGAGACCATAAAATTTCACCAAACATGAGGGAGGGCAATGAAAACAGCACAGGCGGAGACGTCCATTACCACCATAAGTGTGTTTTTATCAAAGTGAATATTTCCCTTCTTCCCCGGGCTTTTAATCTTTTATGTATTTTCTCTGACAAAACGCTTCTTTGAGGGCTCGTTCTTTGTCAGATGCGTTGGTGATAATTAGGTTTACAATAAAAGAGCAGCAGACATATGAGGATATCCTCCTTTTTGAACGTTTCTTTTCAAGGGAAACTTTAGGTAACTTTGCCTCTTGAGATTAAAAGACTGATTTTGATGACAAAATATCTGCCTGGGAGTTATTCCTTCCTCCTTTCTCCCTGTTTAACTCACTTGTCTTTCCACACACTTCTGTGCGCCTACTCATTTTGAAGCTCTGCTCTATCATTACCTGAGTCGGAGGTGGGTTCATGGTGTATTTTGCAGTCTGTAGTTTGCCTTCCTTCCTCTCCTATTTACCCTGCATGCAAATAACTGTCAGGCTAGATGAGCGCTGTTTCGCATTATGCTCCCTGCTCTCATGTTAGCATTCTGTCTTCTCTCCACTGCACCCTCAGAGAAGCAAGCAAACGCAGCTGTGAGCGAGTGGTATTTACTCTCATCTGTGCGCTGTTCGCCATGACTAGTTCCATAGCATACCCTCATTACATGAAAGAAGCAGCCAGTGCTCTGCAGACTGGAAGAGCATTCTGTTGCTCACTTAAAGATGGTCTACATCTGATACAGGCATGGTTAGCGTACATATGGAGCGGTCGGATGTAATTTGTACTTGATGATGATTTATTAATTATAAGATGGATAAAGTGTTTTACTTCTGCAGTTTGGTGCCAGTTTCCACATTTTTGCCATTAAAGCGACTTTTAAAACAGCTGTTTCTAAAATGCGCTTGCCTTTGACATTGGGTCAGCATGCACTGGTGTTAAACATATGCGTAAACTGTTTGAAGTTTTCTATTTTAAAAATCTCCCAAGGATAAAAACAAGGTCAGTGACATTACAGCTGAGTATAAACAGGCATTTCAACGTTGTTCTTTATTTAGACAGGTGTTAAAAGGGAGGTTAGTGCATCTAAGTAGTGTTTATGAACATTCTACTGCACCCACCATATTCCCTGGGATGAATTATCTTGGTAAATCATCGACAGCTTTTTTTGTATGGTACTTTCCACACATGTTTATTATACTAATTATAGAGCAGCGGTCCCCAACCCCGGGCCTCGGACCGGTAACGGTCCGTGAGTCGTTTGGTACCGGGCCGCGAGAGTTGAGGCTCAGGTGTGAAATGTATAGTTTTCAGGGTTTTTATCCGTTTTCAGCGTTATTTTGTTATCGTTTTTATCGTTTACTCGGTTTTCCTTGGTCTTTTCACGTGTGTTATGAATAAATTTTCTTTTTTTCGGTACCGGTACTAGTTTTATTTTGTATTTATCCGCAACACCTTAAAGGCCGGTCCATGAAAATATTGTCGGGCATAAAAGGTTGGGGACCGCTGTTATAGAGCATTCATTGTGATCTTTGGCAAGTCTGCATCACGTATGCGCACATGTTGGGATATATGTTTCAGTGCAAGCATGTTTGCGTACAGCTATGTGTGTAGAAATGTAATGACATAAAGAACTGAGGTTATACAAATTCTAATAAGCTACTGTCTTTTTGATGACTGACACACACACACACACACACACACACACACACACACACACATGGGATTTGTGCCATATTTTTGCTAAAATGTGCTATAAGTAAGTCAAAGAAGAAGAGGAGATAGCCGTGTGCAGGCCTAAAACTGATAGGATTTGTGACATACGTTCTCTTCCTGCATGTCTTTCTTTTTTTAATTCAAATTTTAACAGTTGTTCTGGTTGTTCATTGTCATTTGCAAAATAAAATTTAAAAAAAATACAGTGGTTGTAGCTCCAGGCATTCGGGGTTAAGATTTAAAATTATGCAGCACAAATACATCAATGAAAAACATGATTTCATTCTCTTGAAAAACAGCTAACCTGGAAATATGCTAATAACAAAAGTCTTTTTTTCCCCAGTACATTTGTTTGTGTGTTTGCATGAGTGTTCCTGAGTGTCTTCAGTGAGAGGGCCAAATGCCAGTCATCCCTTACTTCTCTCATTGAGATAGATGAGTTGTAATAAGGGTTGGGTGGGTGTGGGGGATTAGCTGTTCTACTGTTTCCATGCATACGAATGTATTTTGATTATGTAACGCACACACAGAGACACACAAGCATTCACTCCATATCATCTACCATTGTCAGCCATTGATTTGCAGACAGGACTTTATTGATTGTCGTCAGCCACAGATTACAATCAGTCGGAGCTCTTCTTCTAGCCCAGGGACACTGAAGACAGATGCGGCACTGTAAAATTTCTCTATCTTAATCTGTCCAGATGCCAACTTCCAATTTTCTTGCGTTCTTCCTTAGTCTGCTAATAAATCGTGTTTCATCGGGCTCAAAATTTTAGTGTCCTTTGACTGCCAGGGAAGGGGCTAAAATTATTAGAGCTATTTGGTTCTTAATAAATCTGGTAGAATTTGATGAATGGCTCTGTGCACTTTTGTAACTGCTGACAGAAAGAGAGCCAGTTTGACACAGCATAGAAATATACTGATTTATTTAAAACATATAGCAGTTTTTATTGATGCTTCTACTAACATCAGCACATTGAACAAATTGCTTCTTCTTTGGTCATTTTGGTATTATCAGCATGTATGCGATAAGTCTAGTCTTTAGTGTAGTGACTTACAATGGAAGGGCTAATTAACAATTCACATTATAGCCTAATTTATATCAAAACATATTAAATACCTGGGATGTGACTTATGTGATTTTTCAGAACCACAGTATAAAAGGACTTCAGAGGTAGATAGAGTTCCAGTAAAAGTTGGAAAATACTGAGGAGGACTGGCAGAATGTAAAAGGCCCAAGACCAAAGGACAGAATTTAGAAAGAAGAAAAACGGCTTTAAAATTGCCCGTGGGTATGACTGATAAGCAATGAGTTACTAGGTTTCACTAGCAAGGTTCAGTGTTTGTCTGTTTCTCAATAGTTTTTCCCAAAAGTATTCAGAAACCTTTCTACACCCTGATTACCCATCATGTCTGATTTTTGTCTTTGTTCATACAATATAAGGACAGACTCACAAGATGTTTTATGTTATTTTCTTGTTTCATTTCTATTTTGAAATTTTACAAGAAAGAAGGGGGAGTGAACTTGAGGACTGAAAGAATGATGAGCCAGTCCTCCTCTTATTTACTTCTAATTTCTCTTCTCGTCTTGTGTAAATTGTATTGCTTTGCACATTACCAAGCAGCCCCCACTAACTCCTCTTTAAGCCGGCACACTGTCTCTCCGTGAGGAGGCTTGTTAAAGACTGACCAGTGATCAAGCACCAAGGGCCTTCCCAGGTCAGACCACAGTGACCTCTTGACCTTTGTCTGCTTAACTCCAAATTATGATGTATTAAAGCACAAAGGACTACTAATGGCTTTGCATGTATTAAACATCTGCCCTGCTTCATGATCAAAGGGCCATTTACAATAGGACCCTAAATATGCTCACAGGAAGTAGTGGTGAGTAAAAAAGGTCAGAGGTCAAGGCAAGCGTGTAAAGTGGACCTGTGGCTAATTATTAACTCACTGCAGTCTTTGTACTTGGAGCCAGCTGTAAGACTAGATGACTAAGATCTTTAATATCCTGTTTGCAGCTCCTAAATGTTTCTCTGTATCAGAGGAGCACGACAGAAATGGAGGCTGCTGCTTTGAAGATGATCGAGCATGTCCTTTTAGTCTTGGAAACAGATGACAATCAGAAGCGCAGGTGCCTAAAGAGAGAATGCCATGTTCTTGATTGCGGTGAAGACGATTTCCTGCTATCCAAGAGTGTGATCGTAGAACGGCAGTCAGACTTCTGTGTAGCGTTGCGCGCCTTTCAAAGCAAACAGCCATTGTCTCAGTTTAGAGTTGTGGCTCCATTCCTGCGGTGTCAGAAATTATACAGTTGGTCTGAGACGACAGGATCCGCTGTTTGGACTTGACTTGGCCGCGGAGCGCCGTGCTGTTTAGCTCAAAACCCCTCAATTTGCTTAGACTTAAATGAGACATTGAGAAGTCACCAGACATTCCTGAAGTGAGTGAGCAATCATTCTGTATTTCAGTGGCACAGAGATGAGAGACAAAGAAAGCAATTGTAACTGAGTTTGAAGGTGGCTAAGTGGTTTATGAGTTGCCACAAATACTGGTAGTCTTAACTGTAAGATGAAGTTTCTGAGCTCTGAGGACTTTTAAGTGTTGTGGTTTTGAGGTGAGTTTTATCACGCTTGTTGTCAGTGCGTGACTAAGTTAGTTGAGCAATCCTTGATCCTCACTTGTCATGTTTTTGCTTGCACAGTGCACGACATGTTAACTGAGTTAATCCTCTGCTACGATTAATCATTAAAAAATCCAGCGTGGATTTGTAATTGAGCAAAACTTGAAATAACAAGAAATATCAAATAATTTCAAAATGGAAGCCCTTCAAAGAGTTTAAGTGCTGGTAAAGTGAACAATTAATCATGTTCTGAGACTCAAAAAGTCATCGACCTCCCTAATAAGAAGGTGATAATGGATGATCCTTAATTGTTCCATTTATCTCTGCTCCAGATGTGCTCGAGGGTTTTTCTTCCAAGAACCTTTCTTGTCTTGACAGGGAATTGCATCTTTAAAAAGACAAGGTGGCATTGTCTTAGTAAAAAAACAGACTTTGACTTTCTCTCTGTTTACACCTGGATTTAGTTCCAAGTCACTTTGACAAGTTTCTTTAAGACAGAAGATGATTAATAGTCAGCCTCACTGTAAATTATAGGAAACACTTGCCACGGCACACACATTTCAGAGCTTTATAAGGGTGGATATGTGACTTTTTTTTAATTAAGTTATAATCCCGTTAAGTGTTTTTCAGTTGGGGATTTGGCTGGCTGCAGTTTCTGTAAGGTTGTAAATCATCATTTTACCCAAACTGACAGCAGCACAGTGTACTAAATAGTAATTATTTTACAGTCTTCATCATACACGAGCACTACCAGCGGCGAACAAAATAACAAATTCCTGAAATGCTTCTGGAAAATGAAAAACAAGTGAAATCTGATTTTATCCAAATTCAATGAATTCATGTAACACAAGCCGAACTGAGCTTATCATAATAAAGTATTCAGTACTGTAAACCTAAGCAGAAACCACGCAACAAGACTCTCTTGCAGCAATGAGGGGAAAAAATCATTTCATCTTCAGCTTGCCTTTCCTTCACCTCCCAAGACAGTATAATAGAAATGTATTTTATCTACCCTGCTCTGTTTTTTCTTTTTATTAGTTTTTTAACTTTTCAGTTTCTGCTTCTGTCTCTGTGGGCTGTGTTTTTCTGTCTGGTTGTCGGCCTTTCTCTCGGTGGGGTATATCTGGGGTCTTTGGCAGAGGTCTCTCCCCTTTTCTTCTAATTGGCCAGCTTCCCTCTCTCCTTGGCTGCTAGATAATTGGACATGCAACCCCATCCCTCCCCTCCCAATCACTGCCTCTCTCTAGCCCCCTCTGCATTCCATATACTTCGCATCCCAGTGTGAGTCTCTCGGTGGACCCATGTTCAACCACTAGATCAAAGGGAATATACAATCCCGCACTGTCCAAACACATCACAGCCCAGGTTGCTCTCGCCTCACTCCCAATACCAAATACCAGTATGAGATGAATTTTTATGTCCAAGATATTACATCCAGCATCTTTTTCCACTACCTGGAGACAAAGAGTAGCATCTCCTTGCAGTACATTAAGAACAAGGTAATTCATTTTGGTGTAGCCTTGCTGGAATTATTCATGAGACGTTCAATATAAAAATATTCTGAACTGCTCCGGCCCTTAATAATTCATGCGTAGCATTCGTCTTCATTGGTATAGAGAGCAGCGGAGTCATCTGTCACTATAAGGAAGCTAGGTTTAACTAGTATCCAGCCCTGGGGTTCACAGAGGTAGAACAGGAGCACTGGAACAAAAGAAGGCGGCGTGTGGTTTTGTCCCTCTGACGCGTGGGCCTCCCATCTCTTGGAAGGAGGCAGCTTGAAAGAGGGGAAGACTGCGCTGTTGACCTTTTGGGAAAGGACCACTGGCTTCAGATTGAGTGATGGTGTCAGCCACAAGAGTAAAACACCTCTATTAGGAATGTCTAGCATGCTCGGGCACTTCTAATTATGAAGAATGCAAAACAACAGTCAAGAGAGACAGGAGAGGTTGCCTCGCAGTCATCCGTACGCCGGGCTTGCTCACCAGCTACAGATATGCGGGACCCACCACAGCGTGACTGCTTCGCTACATTCGCCACCTCAGATTTCAGCACTTTTCCTCTTCCATCCTGTTTTGAAACGAACACTGCTTTGTGTTCTTAGTTGTTTGAGTATTAACATAGCCATTGCATAAACCTGACAGCCCTGTATTGCGGTTGTAGCACCATGCAACCAAGCACTGCTCTAACTGCAGCCAGCAGGCAAGACTAAATCCACCCACATTTGAGCTCATTGAGTGGGAGTTCAGACAATCCCTGGAGTCCATCTAAGAAAAAACTAAGATCAGGCTAGAAACTGGGACCCAGAAGAAGAAAAAAAGTAACTCGACATTTGTGGTTGCTTTAAAACTGCCAATGATATAAGCCATATGTCTGCAATTTTACTTGACTAGGTTGTCATCCCACTTCCCCATAAAGGTATCCCTGTGAGGGGAAAAGCCTTGTAACATTATCAGCAGAAATGCATTGCTACTGGGCAGTGGATGATAAAGAGAAGAATGGATAGCTAAAAAGATGGAGAAATGGAGAGATGGAGAGCAGAGGGAGTCCCCAGAGATTTTCCCACTGAGAGACTGAGGTCAACAGCAGAACACAAATGGGCTTTTTTTTTTAACCAGGAGCTATAAGGGAGTAAGACAGCAGCACCAACTAGCCCCCACCCCTTCTACCTCCACCTTCCAACCTTATCGGTCAATGAGAACTGAGGCCTCATTATAGCAGACCTCAAATAAGCACAGCAGAGGTGCAAAGACCAAATAAAAGGGAACCAAAATGAGAACAGCAGCCGCAGTGAAGTGCCATCACTAACAACCATTGAATTTATTTCTCAATATGGCATATATATATAATATTATGTCATAGAATAAGAGCGTGATACACTTGTATATCTGGGGAAAAATTATTAACTGTTGTAAAACCTCTAAGCATTCATCTTTACTTCAGCAATAAAATACATTTCAGAATAACCCAATTGGCAGATTTGTCATCTCATTCAGTTTTACTGTCACCAGCACTCATAAAACGTCTCTATTTATTGAATGGCAGCCAAGCATTGCGGTTTCTCTCAAAGCGGTGTCCTTGTGCCTACCCCAGTAACCTTGAGCCCAATGGAGGAGGTCAATTTGAATCAGAGCGGGTACTCTTTTAAAAGAGAATTACAAAATAGAATGAGGGAATAAAAGACCTGCGGTTGCTAATGATAGCAGCAGGGAGGGCAACACAGGGAGTCAGGTGATTATTCAGTATCTCTAAATTCATTCCTTGCCCTGTATCACTCCTCCTCACCCTCTCATTTTCTCTCCCCATTTGTCTTAAATTGTTTTTTTTCTCGCATCTCAGCAAAAATTAATTCCCTTTTGCACTTTCTCTCGTTCAACATGAGATTGCATTGGTCGATTAATATACAAATACTTTTTTATGCATGCATCCTTAAAAAACATTTTTTCCCCTGTTGTTGGAAATGAACAGGGTCCCAGCAGAGACAGGGGGGAGTGAGGGAAAAATAGTCTCAAATGAGGTCCAGGTGTGCAGGTAATCAATTTCAGGGAGGCTGGTTTTGCAAGGCTGCATGCTGAAGGAGACTGTCATAATTGGGCCACCATTTCAGACAGGTAATGGCGTTACAGCATTTTATTCTGGGCACACACACAGACGCACACACACATTCCTGCGTAGACCCATAGAAATCACAGGCAGCTGAACACAATTGAGACAGATTAGTTTGTGGCACTTTCTAGTTACCCTCATGTTTCAAGGACTATTGCTGTTTTGTTCATTCATCATAAGGCAGAGGCTGTTTGGTGGAGCTTTTCCCCGGCTGTGGCCAGATTTATCACGGAGCACAACTCCCGCTCAGCTTGTTAACATTAGCTAGATAAGTTGTCCAGCATACTGGGTGCGGCAAAGTTAAAGAGCCTTTTATTAAGGCTAAACTGTAAATGGATTCGCATGACTGAGGTGCTTTACACGGGAGAGCAGTTTTCTCATGGATCATCCTGCTTGCCTGCTCTTATTTGTACACGCTATCCTCTGTGAGTCAGCAGACAACACAGGTGTTTCTGCAGAAGCAATGCAATATTCATCAAAAAATTGTATGAATTCAGCCTGTATCCTCAAGTTTATATAACAAATAAATAAATGAAGGCTCGGGATGTACAGATGAGTGACAGACTAATGGAGAAACATTTACCTTTATAGTAAAGGAATTAGGCTGTTGTTTGTAAAAGTACTCTGTCATCCAGGTCTTGGTAATCTAAGGAGCTTGGAAAGAAAAGCAACTGGACTTGTTTAAGTTTCTTGAAGATGTTTCACCTCTCATCTGAGAAGCTTCTTCAGTTCTAAGAGCAACTGGTTGAGAGTCCCAGATTTTAGGTGTTTATGCTGTGCAGTGCATTTGCTGGCATAGTCTATGCAAATTTCAGTGTTATCACCTTAATCCATCCATCCATTCGCGTCCGCTTATCCTTTTTAGGGTCGCGGGGGGCGTTGGAGCCTATCCCAGCTGTCATAGGGCGAGAGGCGGGGTACACCCTGGACAGGTCGCCAGCCTGTCGCAGGGCCAACACTGCGACAGACATGATTAAGGGTTATCACCTTAATCATGTGGTTAAATATTTCTATACTGACGGAAAAGTGTCCTTTAAAAGGTCAAGCCCACTCACTCGATAGTTTGAATACGAAAGTAATGTGAATCATATGCTATGGCCTTCAGAGTCATCAAACATGAACCCGAGCGAATACTTCTGGGAGATTTTGGATGGAGATCTTAGATGTTAGGGCTTTCCAGCACCATCATTAAAGCGCCAAATGAAGGAAAATCTTCTGTAAGGATAGTCTTCCATCCCTCCAGTAGAGTTCGAGAGACTTGGAGAATCAATACAAAGGGGCTTTGAAGTTGCGCTGACAGTATGTAACAGGCCAGCACTTCATAATGGTTTCTCCTTTCACAAGTCTGCGATGGTGTACATTTTATTTTTTTCTAGGTTTTTCTTCAGACTTTCGACCATGCTTACATTTATTTTGCCTGTCACTTGTTTTATTATGGTTACGCTTTTATTTCTATTGTTAAGTAAAGCATATCGCATTTATGTGTAATGAAATTTGCATTATAAATTACATTTCTATTCCATTTTTAAAGTTATTTTGCATAAAAATCAATACAGCGGGACTCTTCCGCGTGGCTGTTTATACTGCCAGAAACATCCTTGTGACTAGTGGAGAGACATTCAAATTTTTGTTTGGAGGATCTCTTGTTGAAAATTGTCATTATAATAAATCGCTGCCTACATTACATGCTCTAAAGAATACTAAATTTAATTATGAAACTTAATCTTAATTGGTCCCAATCTACCTTTGCGGAGAAGTAGCAGCAGAATAAGAGAGCCGAGAGGAACTGCCATGCAGTGGCATTTACAGAGACACTGACGCACACATTTGCACACACTGAACACAAAAGAACATGCATCTTACTGGCTCTTGCGGGTTTTTTTTCCTGCCTTAATGGATCCAATTACTCTTTCAAAGACTGCCAACACTGTACCTTATGGTGAACCAATTGTGATGGTAATTCAGTTATTTTTAATGGACACACTCTCAATAATGAACCTGTAGGGGAAAGATTTTCCAGACAAATTGCAGCTCACGTGGTAAAAGTCGATTATGCTAATGTGAGGTGCAGAGAGGTTGTCATGTCTCGTGAGGTAGGGGGTGTCATGTATTCCCCTGTATAATGAAGGAACCTTTCCTAAAATGCTCCCACTTTTGTTCCATAATGGGAAGGGAGGGGTTTGCTAGTAGCATTGACGTATGACACAGTGTTGTAAAATGGCATTGAAATCAACACATCTATGTGTATATCCCCTGCTGAGGTACAGTATGGCATATTCCATCACTCTGCATCATTTATGAGTCACGGTTTGGAACCTAGATATATGGCTTTTTCCACGGGAGTCAGAAGAGGACAGCACACCAGATGGCTCTGAGAATTCGGTCCAGAGTGTTAACATAAACTGATATTACTTTTGGTCTATTCACTCTGATCCAGTATCGTCTATCTGTGATGCCCAACAGGCGTGCGTTCTTGGCTTTCCTCCTGATCAGCCATTGAGTTACCTCGTCTCCTCTCACAAGTTCCCGGTCTCTGACACTTAGCAGACAGGAGCCTGGGATGGGGACCACCGGACACAGAGGAGGTCACTGTATCCTGTTTCACCAGAGAGGATGAATAGATCTGGGGCAACCAAACACACACACTGCCCCCAGACTGCCTAGGGCACCGTGGTCTGGAGAAAAAGGGAAGGCGAGTACAAAAGAATGACTGAAGTGCATTCCTGAAAGGAGGAGAGATGGGATTGAATGACAGGGGAGGACAAGGGGCCACTGGTGACACTGGCAGCCAGTAGGATTGAGTTTTCCCTGCGAAAAGCAGGCTCAGAAAAAACAATGACTTTGGCATTTGTCTGGAAGGGAGAAACAGAAACTGGGATCTTGTGCTGTGGAGAGCTGAGGGTTCACTGGAATGCCTTTAATGTAACCTTGCCAGGGCTCTCATCAGATACTCCATGGCTCTCCTTATAGGATGTAACGCGAATCAATCTTTATCACTGCAATACTTAAAGTACACTCAGCAACTCTGAGGGTTTT
This sequence comes from Neolamprologus brichardi, assembly GCF_056152115.1. NCBI lineage: Eukaryota > Metazoa > Chordata > Actinopteri > Cichliformes > Cichlidae > Neolamprologus > Neolamprologus brichardi. The sequence goes on from NC_142117.1 coordinate 29,789,549, forward strand.
CTCTTGTAGTTCAACACACTGTGAAAGTTTACGGTGAATAACAGTGAGGTTTTTGTGCCAAGATGAACTGCCCTCCAGCTCTATCCTACATTAGATAAGGATCGGCATTCCTCCACTTTACAGATGTAGGTCATGTATCCACAGCAGTGCAAGCAGCATTTGAGGCTTGCTTCATTTGTTTTATGACCCATCACTGTTTATTGTGGATTATCTGCCCTTCTACCTCATAGATGAAATTGAGTACATTGCACTTCTTTTTCTTCCACTTGGCTGAGATAAAACCACATTATTGTGTTTGGGAAATGCCTACATAATTTACTAAAACAAATTTACAATAGAGAATATTCTGTGTTTGCTATTAGAAGTGTGGGGACGTAAATTTTTAGTTAATGTTCCTCGAGACGTCAATTGAACAGACTAAATGAGCATGACTGAGAGCACCGCGGTGTGCATGTGAGATTTTGCCTTATGCGCAAAAGACTTGTTGCAATTGAGGCAGCTGTTGCACGTACCAACTTAAGTTTAACCATACTTTCATGTTTTCATGTGATTCATGAATCTCACAAGGACTGACCTGGTGAGATTGTTGGTGTGAAATCTCTGGAAAAGTTAACACGGTGTTCATTTACACAATCGATTTTTGAACAGGAGTGTCCCCCTTTAAGTAACTTTTCAAGAATGTATTATAAACATGTTCACTGGGAGTCAATACTGCTTGACACATAATATTGTATTTCCACCTTTTTGATAATTTATTTTCTAATATCAAGTCGGGTTGTCACGATACTAGAATTTCAATCTCGATACTGATACCCAAGAAAATATTCTGTCCCATTTTCATTAGCATGTGGGACAAAAATGGAAAAAAAAAATCAAGAACCATTTTTTATAACATCTGTGACGACGCTTTTTTAAAGTTGACTGATTTAGCGCAAAATAAATAAATAAATAAACAAAAATCCTCATGGTGCCAAAAACAACAACAGTATTTTTCAGGTTGTCTGAAGCAGTGCTGTGCTTCTGGGACTTTTCTCAGCTCATGTGGGATTTAAGAGAAACATAATAGTTTTGGGGCACAATAATCGTGTTATCTTCGTAAATGAACACTGTCTATTATAACAGTACAGACAGCAGGATTGATGGCGCTTGGTGTCTAGCCCCCACATTAACATTACCATTTTATTATTAGCCATAGCCGCTAGGCGCTACCTTAATGATAACTTAACAGACAGCTAATGTGGCTATCGGATGAAGATACTGTCGACTGCTCCCTTATTTCCACTGCGGTTGTCACAGCCGGTGGAAATATAATCGTGTAATTAGCTTGTACGTTGCCAGAGCACTAAAATACACGGCATGAACATAGTAGAAGCAGAGAAGTCTGCTTGCTTAATGTAAATCTTACTGTTGATAAAGATTAGTAAATGCATCAAATTCAAATCATAATGCCCACACTAAAGATGTGTTACAACATAATCCCTGAGAGAAATCAAGAAAAAGATCCACGGAACTTACAGACGTTTAAATGTCTCTCATGTTGGAAGCTGATAGAAATATCCTCCCAGGCAGCTTTTGGCAGACACAGGTCAGCAAGTCAATAGTGGCCAACAGCTCAGCCAGGGGCCACCACACCCTGCAGATACCAATACAATCCAGTATCACACTTCCACTACTCATTACTGCTTCTTTGTTGGTGGTAGTCTGTGAATAGGGCCAGATTGTATTTCCCCAGTGTCCATACTGCTATGGGACAGGAAGAGGCTAAACAGAGCCAATTAGCTTTGATTTCTGGTCAATTAGTTGCTTTTTTCTTCTACATAAGAGTGTATATTATCCTTGGGGAAAGGATGGCTGTCTGGGACTCAGTAGAAGTCTGTGGAGCTCTTGTTGACTGTCCAAAACAAGTGGTCAAACACAGTCAGATGAGTAAACAAACAGCAACATGAGATGTAGAACAAAGGCAAGTTGAATCCTTCAGATGAATTGTTTGTTGTATTTCCATGAAAGCTCGTTCCTGAAATGAAATGACAAATGTAGCTGAATGTAGTTTTAAGATTGCTTCTTGGTACGGAGATATTTTTGGCACATTGTGATGTGCACTAAGACATGGTCGACATGGGAGGAGAGAACGGTCGGGCTTTGCTGAAAAGGAAATTGAAAAGAAACTGAATAGCAGGAGTCAGATTTCATGAAATAATAGCTGTGACAGAAATGGGAAAAGGCAAGGAAGCAGAGAAACCAAGAATGATTTTTCTTCTTGGCTCACAGAAAAAGAGAAAGACGAAGACAAATATATCAGGGCCATAATAAATGTACCATTGTGTAGGCAGTTTAACTCTCATACAGTGCAGTTGGAAGCAAATATTGCTTCTGTCAAACTATTATTGGGAGCTGGAGTTGGCCTTTCAGAGTGGAAATCTTGGACTTGGATTTCTTTGACTACAGTGAAGCACACTGCTGGACTCTCCCTCAGGTCACTTTCATGGATCTTCTACAGGGACTTTTCTCCCTCTGTGTGTGTGTGTTTGTGCCAAGTGAGACATCAAACAAAGCGATGCATATTGGATCAGCTCCATGTGCACATGGCCTTTTATAGTGACCTGCCAAGGATTCTGCGCCAAAAGGAGGGACTAACTACAAGCCAGTGCTGCTATCTTCTGCTGGGCCTTCAGGCCACAGTTCAAAGGCCTGCTGGCTGGAGCTGTGGGCTCTGTTAGCTTCTTACAGCAAACACACACGGACAGTACACAAGTGGTCAAGCTCACATTGTAAGCTACATAAACACATCAACACAGAGAGTGCTCTCTTGCATGCTCGTGCATGGACTGGAGTGGGGAAGTATCCATTATGACTTTAATTGTGTTTTTCTATGCATTAGCCCAGGGCTCATTATGGCCTCATACAGGGCGTGGGTGGATGAGGATACATGCACGAAGCAGTGACAGAGGGCTTTTAGTGGACAGATGAGAAGGTGGAGAGCCTCTTCAGCCTGGGCAGTGCTCTTCTATCTCATGTGGAGTGGCCATGGATTGCTCTTACTACATCATTCAAGTTGATCACTGCCAGTCCTTACTCCAGCCATTCTAAACAATGGCTTTTGTTAGTGGTGGTAACTCTTTCAAGGACATAATTTGGAGTACATTAGTGGTGCACACAGCTGCGTTTTCACAGCGGTGTCAAAGTTACACGTGTGGTATATGTAATGCAGTATGTGTGCTTGCATGTGCATGTGGCATCTGTAGTGAAACAATGGAAGAATCGGACTGTGTAGCCAGTTGAAATGGATGTCATGGCTCATCTATTCCTACAAGTTGGGTTTTTTTATTATCATTATTATTGTTATTATATAAAAGTAATGTATTTTGGATCAGGAAGTTAAGTTTTCATAGACTGTATCTGTATAATCTTCATTACTGTCCAACATACTCAACATCTGGCCCAGTAATCGTTTTTTATTAAATGAGGGAGCAATTAGGGAAAATCCGGAAACATAAATGCATAACAAACACACATAATAAACATTTCCTTAGCAACCCTGACTCCGGTCCAAAATGTGTAACTGGAAATGAGCCAAATATTCACTCATTTCAGTGTAAAGTTCAAGCTGGTGTCAGAATGCAAACGAGCCGAAAAGAAAAATCTGAGTGGCGTCCAAATTTGAAAAAAAGAAATCCCCTCCCACCACCCCAATGATTTTGCATGAAACACCCACCACCAGCCACTGACAACTAATAATGTTTTGTCTAAATATGAGTAAAAAAATCTAAAAATTTTGACCTTTAGCCAAAGCACTCTCCTACCCTCAAATGTCATACGGTAGTTTTGAGATTTAATGGTTTTAATTAGTGATATCAGCAGCACGCTTTGATGCTGGACCATTAACGGGAAATGTGCTTCATCTTTTTTTTTATGCAGAATTGTATGGATAGAAAATAGGATACGGGACAAAGAGCCCCGGTGAGATCATAACTCATCACTGTGCAAAGACATACAGTATGGCCTTATCTGTCACCACGGAGGGAAGGTGCTGTCATGTGACTGGTTCACTCCCCAGAGACTCCTACTGTATCATGCTTAAGCAAGCACAGTAAACCACTGTGATGTACAGTAAGAGGGTTACTTCTAGGGCCTCGTGCTCATGGCGTGTAGTTAAGGAGGTATGGTAAAATAGATGGTGACAGACGGAGGGTCAGACACTGGGATTGCAAGGACAACACTGGCTGGGTTTTTAGCCACATGATGACAGAGCTGACACTGGAACATCGTCTGGCGTGCTCGAGATGTCTCTGTTTACTAGTCGGGGTTTCCACTCCCTTAACTTTGTTGTAGATCTGTCAAAGGGTGAGGTGTCCACTTTAACACCAGTCATTCACAATGCGGTGTTCTCATGTTTTCCAGACTCTGCTCCATTTTTCTTCTGTCATCGTCACTCCGCAGTTACGCTAGTCATTTCAGTATACGGGGATTGAGAGAGATGAACAAATGAGACAAAAACTGACACATATACAAAAGTTAAAAAGAGCAGCAGAGATGAAAAGCAGAGAGAACTATGCAATAAGGATGTAAGCAGCTAGATAGAGGGGAAATATATTGCCAGTAGTTGCCTCTGAATAATTCATAGGTTCTTCACAATTGAAAAACTGACTGCTTTTTATGATGTCATATTTCACAGCTAGTTTATACTCAGGATGCCCGTAAAAGCCCAGAGACTGAAGGTAGATATTGGAGATGTAGCTGTGATACTCTGATACGGTGTGTGTGTGTGTGTGTGTGTGTGTGTGTGGTATTTTCCCTCTCCAACCCAAACATACTGTAACTCTCAGTTCATCTTCCATTAATTAGTCTCTACCCAATGTGTGTATTTACACTGTCTCTGTTTTGATACCTGAACCTTTGCAAATTAACTGTGCAATAAAATTTTGAGTGAGCCGACCTTGGTGTTCGGAGATCTTAGTGTTTTTGACTTTTTGTGTATGCTCCGTGTGAACGCGTTCTCTCATGTCTCAGTAGCTGGTCAACCAAACACTTCAACATCCCTAAAAGCTCCAGTTGACTTGTCTCAAAGCCATTTCTCATGACAAAGAATGCGCACTGAAACCACAGAGTGATTTGTGTGATAAAAGAGGGTCTTGGGTATTGAACTAGAATCCATCTCCACTTCAAAGACTCCCAGTATCCATAGAAGCGTTTGCTATTCTCTGTTGTGCAGGTGTGCTGCCTCCCACAGGCTCTGAACGCCACGGCGCTCTACAGAGATGCTATCTCTCCCAGATACAGACAACATGGTGGGGACTCAAACAATAGAAGGCATGTGGTCTCTGGTACTGCAGGAGGGTTGTGTGTTTGCAATCACTTCAAAAATTGTAGACAGATCCAGTTGTTTGCAAGGGAATGTAATGTTTTGTTTTTAGCTAAGTTAAAATATGTGCAGTGTTTAGCTGAGTTTTTCTCCCAGCATAATGTGACCCAGGTTTGCTCGTTTCATCCCACATTTCAAAAAGATGCAAATTACAGGGAAGGAAGACTCCCAATTTGCTTTTGCAGCTCTGGCTGTGCTGTATCAGGATCAAACTGCACAGTATTTTGTGCTGTTGAACACCAGCTGTGCAATATCATCTTTCTCATCGTGTTTTTTGTAGTTGATCTGAAACTAGGTGCTAGGGGGCCATACTTCTTTTGAGTCACCGTGTTTCAAAGGAAGCTCCAAATGGCCAGTGTCATAAAATGTCACATGCTAACTTTTCTTGTTGGGACAGAATCATAATTTCACCCATATGCTGCTTGTTGTAGCAACGTAACACCAATATACCAAGATAAAAGTAACCGTCAAGCTTTGTCAGGCTGATATTGTATTGTCCAATTCCAGTGTTGCATATTGCATTTGAGCTGCACTATGCCAAAATCCCTGTGCTCAAGAAAAATAGTGAAGGAATGTTTTATTGATGTCACCCTTATGGCTTCTGCCTCCAGGCTGGTCTAACCCACATAATATGAACTCTGAATTATTTTGCTTTTCTCCACAACAAACTGCCCTCATCTGGCCCTGTCACATCCTGACTCCGATTTTTTTTCTTTCTTTTTTTTCCCCTTATTTTCTTTTTTGCACAATGTAGCTTTTTAGTAGTACGGTCTCTTATCAAAGATTTGTTGGCATTTTTTGTACCTGGTAGAAACCAAACATGGGTTTATTCTGTGATTACCTCCGCGGGGAGGCGGCGGCAGTATTTTGTGAGGCATGTTAGATGTTAGGTCTTATCTCAGGAGAGCTGGGAGGAATGGAGGTAGTTTATCTGCTCGCTGAGTCTTTACCTCTGCAAATGAGATTGTTAGTTTGTTGGAGAGATACTGAGGGAGCGGATGATGGTTGTGGGGGCTTCTTGTCTTGCTTGTTGATTTCACAATCACATGCTCTGTTCTGCCAAGGGACAGTTTCAGAGTCTTCATGTTTTACACCGCAGCTCCACTGCTCTATTAGTACACTGAAGCAGTTGGGTTAGCAAGTGCTAATGAGTTGTATTAGTGACCACGCAACCTGGCAGCTTTGAACACAACGTTGTGTGTGTGTACACGTGGCTTCTGACCTCAAATGCTCTCCTCATCTAGCAGCCGGCAATACACAGTATGCCACCATGCTGAATGTCTTTTAGTTATATTTCACCTATAGCTGAGTGTTTATTCCCCTCTTAAATAATCCAGACTGCCAAGATTTAAATGGTGTTCACACGAACTCTTATTTCACCAGTTCTTGCCTCTCACAGACTCATTTGTACAACACACCCCAGTTGGTGCTTTAGCTACCCAGCTCATGCATCTTTGCTTCTCCCTTTTGGCAGAAAATTCAAACATCTGCCGCCCCCACCCCCCACCCTCACCCCAAACACTCCTCTGCCTTTCTGCCTTCCATTCCCTTATCCTTCTTATCGGCCGACCAGTTCTTTCTCCTTCATTTCTTAAATTTCCTTTCCTCTTGCTCATTGCCCCTCCTCTGCACCAGATGGGCTCCTCTCTTGCTTTCAGGATAATTTGTCTATGATGCATGGGGGCTTTGGGCTGACCACATGCCTTTGGATGTTGGGAATGGCATCCGTGTTGAGTAGGATTTTTTTTTTTTTTTTTTAATGAAGAGGTGAAAGAGAGGTTGCACTTCTGTTGTCTGTCAGCAAAATAGTTCAGAAGATGAGGAAAGAGAAGAAAGGCTCTCAGTGTTTCAAATTAAAGGAATAAATAAAATACTCTTAAATGATTAATAAAGACAGAAAGTCAAAGAAACAATTTAGAAAACAAAAAGAAAATGACAAAAACAACAACAGAAAGAAGAACCAGCAGGATAAGCTGCCCTTATTAAAAGACAATTGAAACATCCCTGATCTTTAATAAGTCCATTACATTGTACAGTCGATGGGTTTTACACCATCCTTGTCACTGCTTTTCTTCTTCCCAAAAGGATTAACTGCCAGAGGAAATTTCTTTAGTGTGATTAGATGTTCATAGATGAATTTTTCACGTCTGTGTTTTGAAGACTCATCTCCAACTGTATTGCAAAGAAAGCCTGCAGGGAATGGGGCTCAAAAGATATGAGACCAGTATTTAGTATTATCCTTTGCTGTCACCCAATGAGGCCAGGATATGTCTATCATCTCTGAGCAATTTTCCCTCTTATATTTTCTATTTCGAGAATTTCCAATTACGAATCACTTAATAGCTTTATCGCACGTGGTTTTCTAACTTTGTGTCACATCATGTAGGTGTCACAATTTTACAGGACAAACATGATGTTAAACCATGTGATTTTAATAGCCACTTATTGTTTTCTTTAATCAGAGATATTTTTCTTGAAAATTTTATTTTAAAAAAAGTCAAACAAATCTTCTTTGTGAAAAATGAGCTTCACGACAGCATTGTCTGTGATAACAAGATGAAGATGACCAACTCTGAATGACCTCAGTTAAAATATAATTAACAAAATCAAACTCCCCACATAAAATTTGTTTAGGCGGAAAACACTGCGACACTCAGCTTTGCTCTAGTCTCAGGGTGCCAAGCTTGAAAATTCAGTGTATGCAACAGGCATGCATGAGAGGTGGAAAAGATTCTGCTCCCACCTCTATAAATCTACTATAAGGCTACTGCGGCAACTCTGAGTGCAGTAGCCTTAAATTTCCACTTCTACGGGGCTTGGCTTTGTACCCTGGGGAGACTATCATAAATCAGCTCAGTAGGATGTTTCAGGCATGTTAACAGTAGCAAAGTATCCCATAAAACAAAGAAGAAAAACTATGACAAAACATTTCTTTTGTCTGCACGCTCAATCCTGTAAAAATTGAAATTTGGAAAATGGGGGACTTTTCAGTCTTGAAACCTTACACACTGTCAATTTCACAGAGATCAGGTTAATTTCTGGCACATTTACAAAACCTTCTCTTTGGTATCAGCAAAGCTCGATATTGCATGTTGGACAAGTTGACAAGCATAGTGAAAAGCTATAGCGCCAAAGTATCTGGCAGCGATCACATAGGAGTACGCACTTAGTAGGCAAGCGCTAAAGATGAAATTTCAACTCTATGTTTCTGTTTGGCACACCGTATCTGACAGCATTCCCTCATTCCATTCCTTTCGGCAACACTTCCCACTGTAACAGATCTTCTCTTAGATATGATGTGGACATCTTTTCATCTTCTCAGGGTCCATCTGGGAAAGTTTAGGGTCCATGTGGAAACCATTGAAATGGGGACGGCAACTGATCAGAGAAAGATGTGCCCCTCTGGAGCTGCAGCACATGTTTGGATACCAGTACCCTCATTTGCTTTGTCTCACCCTCTTTAACATTCCTGTGCCCTATATCTCTATCCCCTTACCCCCACTTCCCAACTTTTACTTAACCTCTACAAGCTCTTCCTGTCTTTGTCGCTCTTCCTTCTTCCTTTCCTCTTTTCCCATCTCCTCTGTGCCTGGTAAAGTGATTGGTGCAGGAACGGGATAGTGGAAATGAAAGTGGCCATGACGAAAGGCTGAGAGATCTGCTGTAACATTACATTGGACTCCCTAGCGTTTTTTTTTTTCTTCTTTCACCATTTTCCTCAGCACCTGTTTCCCTCGACGCAGCCACTATCACATTACTCCTCCCCAGTCACCTCTGCAACACCAACTGATGTAATTCCAGTTTATAGTTCAGACCGACCAAGACACTGCAACAATCGCTCACTCCTACGGTTTCCTAAACCTCCAACAAATTAGACTTTCATTGGAAACTAACGGTATTAGGCTAAGATTTCCATTACACCAATTTAAGATGAAAGGCTGAATTCTAACTTTTCAGCTTTGAATTAGTGTGTTTGACACATGCTACAAAGGCATCGGTGAAGTTGTGTGTATGCTGGATCTCATTAAGCATGCATTAATAAGGCGTAGTCCAAACAGACTGGCAGCAATGTGAGTCAGGAGAACTAAAACCCAAGCAAACACACCTACCTGCACATGAGCACTCATATAAACACACTAGATGCTTCAGTATATAAGACAATGGGAGGTTCAGCCAACGCATGGTAAGCAGGAGCTGTTTAATATTTGTGATTTCCATTAACACTCACATGAAGCATAACCAGAAACTCAGTCACTGTAAACATCACATCCCTCTATTAACATGAGGATCTCAGTCCCCTCACCACAGTGCTGTTTGCACAGCACTGCTATAGAATACCTCTGCATCCGTGTCCATTAGTCTCTGTTGTTATAGCTGATATAGCTTTGTTTTGGGAAGATGGGCAAGAGATTGGAACGAGTATGATTATCTGGTTGCGAGATCTCAGGATAATAGAGAAGTGAAAAGATTTGTAGCAGATGTTTGTGTTTTAAAATCTCTGACAGGGTCACAAAGGGTCAGATGGCACTCTACGGGAAAGCATGCTGTGTTTATGGATGTAATTTCTCTGATGTGTGCAGGCTGCAGTGGACAGCCTGATCTTACAGTACCTCTTTGAGCCCAGGATCATGAGTTTTCCACCCTGTGCAAATAAGCCCGTGTCATTGTACGTCACATCAAATCAGGATTATTTGTGATGACCGCGCTGTCCTGATTGGTAGTAATTCGTTTATGCGTCACTGTATTTCCCCTCTCGTTTTGACACACACACAGTACACAGATGAACACGTAAACAAATGCACGTGTAAAAACAGACAAGCACACGGATCTCTGTTCTGCAGCAGGAAGGAAAACAAGTTGCCTCACATCCCCTTTCTCACCACTCATGCTCAAGGGTCTCATGGCTGGTCTTGGTCCTACACAGCTTCTTTGTCATCACAGAGATGAGGAGGGGTCAGATTTGGAGGAGGAGAGGCTGACGAGGTCCTGCTCCTTGGGGGATGGGGCTCCAAGTGCCAGGAATGTTAATTGGGAAGATTGTTTTAATAAGGTTCTCATCTTTGCAGATGCTGGGAGAGGGTTAGCTGCTGGGGCCACACAGACAGGAGGGCAGCTCCCAGCGCGATATTGTCAGAAAACATAACTGACACAATGTGAACTAAGCCGTGTTAGACACATAGTGGGATTTAGGCACTTGTGGATAGAGATATTCCATGGCTCTTGGCATGTTTACGCCTGCTTTTCTCGAAGTAAAGGGATTTACTATAATGAGCATTCTGTGGTGACAAATGTGTGATCTGCATATTCTCACCAGTTGTGTGTTGTGTAAAATCCTATTACACTGTGAAGACTCAGGCTAGCACAGTCTAGCTTGAGCACAGGGTGAGAAGAAAGAACAGCAGCGAGTGAAACTATAAACGCAACGAGAGGGAGAAGAGTTCATAAAGGGATCAGTTCACCCAAGCAGCAAAATGACACATTTTCTCACTTACTTTAAGTAGTATCTCATTGTGTGTATATGTGGTTTGAGGTTTTGAGATCCATCTTTGAGATTTCTGCCTCTACCCATGAGTACAAAGTAACCAAATTTTGTTTTTTGGTGCTCACAGTGCTGAAGAATTACATTTAAAAAATTTAAAAGCTTAATGTCTTTTCAATGTCTTTTCCATAATAATAAATAATAATAAATCTAGAGAATTCTTTTAGGGTCTACATTATGCAGTTTTAATAGAAAGCATTTAGAAGCCACAGTAAGACTTCAATTCAGAGAAATGACAAGCAGGGCTGCAATGTGTCCCTCTGTTGTGTTTGAGAGGGAGAAAGAGCCAAAGAATGAGCGAGCACACAGTACAGGTGTACCTGCTTGTGTGGACGATAGTGTTACACCTGTTCTTTTTTTATCTGTGTGCAGAGAGCTACAGGCTCGGGGCTATACAGTGAGTGGGGAGAGTTAAGTTACACCAGTTCTCAGTTCCTCGTCTTCCTCTGGATGCAAAGCTCCACCTATAGACACGATTATGAATACAAAGTAGAAGTTTTACTCAGATGACGTAAACTTAAAAGTAGAGCACAGTCCAGTGAGGCTGGACAAATCACAAACCCAGTAGTTAGGTGTGCACAGAATTGTTGTAGTGGTAATTAAGTGATCTATTGTCAAAAAAGAAGGTAAATCACTGCTCATAAAATGTATTCATTTACTTTTTTCTCCCATCTTTCTCCCTCATTATTATTTTAGTGCATAGTGAAACTTCTAAACCAGCAAGAATGGAAAAAGTTTGAATTCCACTAGAAGCAGCATAATGCTTTGGAAAAGTGTTTGGCATTTTTTTAAGCTTGCCCAGTACTGATACTGATTTGAGTGCATTTAATACCCACAATATCTGATGCAGTTTCCACAACAGGTAACAGGCTCTCCCTGAGAATCCAAACAGCCTTGATTACTTTCATATGTAGACAGTGAGTGATCTGTCAGCTCACAAATCCACAAGGAGCTTGTCAATGTTTTTCAGTCATTAAATGAAAATGCGATAATCCTATACAGATGTTTATTGCACAGCTTGCATTGTGGCAGTGGGTGTTCTTATCTGGATTTTATTGGATTTATATATTTTTTTTCCTTTTTCAGAACTTTTTGGACCAAAAGAGTTGTTCTCGAGTTTTCTTTTCTTTTTTTTTTCCTCTGACATTCCTGGCTTTGCTGCCCCGGCACTTGAAACACTCTTTATTTTAGTCCAACTCGTGCTCACCCAGCACTCCAATCAAACAGGCACTGTTTATTGAACTATGAGGTGCCAAGTCACTCACTCACTCAGTCACTCACATAAACCTGCTTCCCCGCTGCCCTCTGTGCCTTTTGCCATGTTCGCCAAACGCCATCTCGCTCTCCAAGCCTGACGAGAAGACTTATGACCATTTAAACAAACACAGGCACTCAATGGCCTCTCTGTCTGTGCGGCTGCGGGGCAGAATTTCCTTTATGCGGTGCATGTGTGCGCGCCTGTGTGTGAGCACATGTTTGTGTTCTTTATGTACGGACATAATTACTGTTGGATACTGCTGCACACGAGGCCTACGTGTGCGTGTTAAAGTGTGCAGAGGGTGAGGTGCCGAGATTGAACCCTCTGCATTGGCAGCTTCGCTGGGCCAGAGCGAGCTCGGACAAGCCCTCTGGTGTGTCACCTAAGGGTTCGCAAAGCCATCTGCCCTGCCTGCCAGTGTCCGTTACTGAAATCACTTGGCCTAGTGTAATAAAAATGCCTTTATCCAACACACACAAACACATCGGCTAAGCTGGCATATTTCCCTACATGGCTTGGTTTGTATTTATGTGTCTGTGTGTCACCCTCAACAAACCAGTTGTTGAGAAATCTTCCAGTAACGTTAAACCGCAGTGATTCCTCCTTTGTATCTTGATACCAAAGACAAGTAAGACAAGCTGTGAATACATGTTGAGGGCTGTGCCTGAGTTTTCTTTGTTTACAAAAGGACTCCCATACTTTATTGTTCAAGCTAGTTCTGTTTGTAGGAGTAATCGGGACATCCTGTCTCTGCTCCGTGACATGACATCACATTCTGTAGGATGACCTCATGATGTTCGGGGCGTGCAGGTGCAAAGCCTAAAGGCCAGTGGGGTAATAGTCCTTCTGCTCTTGTTGACATATTTACGGGTGTGCATGAGATATCTTACGGTCAACCATGCACATAGGCTGTCAAGCATTTTTACTGACGTGACTCTGCAGATGTGACCTCATACTGAATGTCACGGTTGTCTGGGGAGCTTTGATTGGTTTCTATGTGATTTATAAACCCAGGATTTAAATATAAATGCGAAAGCTATGAATCAATTCTTTAAAGAACAAAACATTTACAAGTGGAAAATCTGTGATGGCTTCACGATGATGTCGGCTCTTTTTTTCCAGCTGCCCTGTTTGTCAGTTTTTATCTCTGTATTTGGATATATATTCATGAGTTGGAAGTTTGTATCTGCAATCATCCGTCCTAGACAGCATTATCTGCATGGTCAGTGTGGCTTGCCTGCTGTTGGACAGACGGATAAGACTTTCTGCACGGTGGGCAAGAGGAAATAAGCTCAAAGCAGAAGAACGCCAGTCAGATCCAGAAAGAGAGGCGCGTCTGCTGTGTCCAGTCTCTACTCTCTGGTGGTGGGGTCAGAGGGGAGCAAAGAAACAAGAAGGAGGCGGGAGGCAGCGATTCTCCAGAGTGCACCAGGAGTCCTGTTATATCTTCACACCCACCAGCAAAAAACCAGATTTATACAGTGCAAGCAGAGACACACAGTATGCACGCCTCTGGCAAATTATCCACCTGCAACAGCCTTTGCAGTGGAGTGCCATGGGTTAACACACCATTGCTATAAGCCTGTCTTTGATATAAGCCGCTCAATGTGTGTGAGCCGAAAGAGAGGTAAGATAAGGGGGTCAAATGCTGAGAGGGGGGAGAGAAATTTAAAGACAAAGTTGGAGATGCATTGAGTGAGCGAATGAGAGCTGTCTGTATCGCAGGACAGAGCTGGAGGCAAGGTGAAGAGCATCAGTACGGAAGCATACAACAGAGCCACGCTGTGATTAGGTCAGGTTTGTGCTTATGGCGTAAACAACACTCATGATGGGGCAGAGGATTTATGTTGAATAGTCAGTAGAAATGGACTGGAGGGGAGCTCATCCACTGTAAGCTTTAGTTTAATGCACATAAATCCGTTATTTGACCAGAGAAGAAGAGATTTAGTGGATGTTTTCTTTCATTACATGTAAACTATTATTTCCATTTTTTTTTAAACATTTCTTATGTACATATTTTGCGTGTACAAAGACTTTAACATCTCAATCATGTTGAATCATAGAGACACTTTAATAGTAAATACTCCTGCAGTGCAAAATAAAAAAAACAATGCATTTCTGCTACAGCTGAGGATTTAAGCAGTCACCTATAACCAGGAACATCTGGGGCTGCTTAGCCATTTGATATTTTTCTTGGTGTTCGCTGCGCTGCACATTCATCTCTGTCTAATATCCTCAGGTAGTATTTGATGATATTTGGCCCCTGATAGCCCGGCAATGTTGCAGCTTGTGAACTTGAACTACCTTGAGGAAACCAGGATGGATAAAAAGGACGCGGTCTTGCATTATACATTGAGCAGAGTCTCTTCTTCCTTTTGTTTCTACTTTTCTTCTTCCTCTCATTAATTCACTTTCTCCTCTCCTGTCATTCCCGCTGCTTCCGTTGTGGAGATAGCCCTGTCCATTCTGTTTTGAGGAAAAAGCCAAAGCCAAAGGCGAGACCCACGCTGTGCTCTGTGTCTCTGTGGGATTGAGTGCGGGTGCCTTCTGATAAACCTTTAATTCCCTGGTGGGTCTGTTTTTTGTATCCCTCTAAAGATTTGTGAGGAGCTTGTTTTACTTGGTTTAATTTCCTCAGAACAAAGCTCATCTGATCTTCCCACCCAGAGTGGTGTGTGGCATTAAGTCTTCATTTTCATTAATGTTGGAGGGCAGCACGGGAATCTCATTTTAATTTGACATTTAAACATCTGTTTTCAATTTCCTGAGGAAAAGAGTGTGTGTTTATGTGTGTGACTGAGCGTGTGTGTGTGCGCGCGCGCACCCATTTGTGTGGGTGGACAGGGGATAGCTTATGGGGGTGATGAACCTGTTAGTTTTCAGAACTGAGAGCAGCCATCTCAGCTGACCTTTTAAAGGAGGGTTTGAATGCAAGAAATGATGGCAGCTAATTGCATTAGCTTCAACACAGCTCCAATTTGCTACTGTGGACCTGGAGACAGCTTTATTATACAGTACAATATAGCCCAACAGATGTTTGCCACTACAAGCTAAGACTCTGCTTTGATGAATGATTTTTTTCCCCCCCTTTTTTTATGCATAGTCAGCTATTTGTCTTGCAGCAAGCCATGTCAGCCAGGTGAGGTAAAACATGTTTTGTTCTTCCACTCCTGAAAAGAGGAAATGCAGGGCAGAATGCATCCCTTTACCTTGACAAAGCGTATTGATATCTGTCCAGGTCCGGATATCCACTCTGTTCCATCCCGTCATCAGCATATTTGTGCAAATCCAGGACGGACAAAGAGGCGTCTTCATGCTGGGACCTGTGACTTTGGCTCATTTCCACATATTAAGCTACAAACTGAAAATCTCTCTGTACACGCATACACTCCTCTCTCTCTCTCTCGCTCTCTCTCTCTCCCACACACACACACCGAGTTTGGCCCCTCTGTTAATAGCCCAGGAAATATTATCTGCAAGGGGACAGCTGCAGGCTCACTAGAGAGACAGAATGGTAGAGTAGGCTCATTATCCCAAACACAGATACAGACTGCACCGCACACACTTACAGGACAGCACGTAGTGTGAGCGCCTTGCATCACTCCTCCCCCCCCCCCCCCCCCCCCAGAATTCTGGGTCCCAAAACAGGAGCTGTAAGGGGCGAGCAGGGATATACGTGAATACAGGAAGGAGCAATGCTGGATCTTTTATTTACATGAGTTGGAGGGGGCAGGCAAAATGATTCTGCCCCGGCCCCAGATCTGATGGGGCTTCTGGGGATAGAGTTGGGGCTTTGTACCCCATCCAGATTTCGGTCTCTCTGTCGATCTCACAGACTGTCTGGCTGCCTCTGTCTCCCTCTTGCTCACTCCTCCTCAATCCCAGAGGATTTTGTTTTCCACTACGCAGATGTTCAGCGTTGTCTGCTGCGCTGCACTCAGCTGTGTTTATAACAAAGAGGTGTTGGTTTGGAGGTGGAGAAAGGCCGTGAGGTGGGGGAGTGAGTGCCGTTGAAGGGGGGGGGGGGGATCACTGCACTGTTGGTGTAAACATTGAATGATGCCAGCTCTCCCTCGGGCCTCCAACAAGTCAATATAGCATCGTTTTTCCCTCTTTTCCTCCGAGCATATCATTCTTTATTTTCCAGAGGGACAGATGCCTGTGAACATTAGCTAAAGGAGATACAGTGAGCTCAGCAGGGAAAGTAGAGACACAGTGAGAGAAGACGGTGTGCAATTAAGGTCACAGTTAACTGAACTCACGCTCCCTGGCACTGAAAGACTGTATTTACCTCAAAGGAAAAATATGATTTCCCTCATATCTTCAATGTACAGATTCTTGATCAATATCAATCACTGTCTCCAACTGATGCAGCATATTTATACCTTGGTACATTAGGTTGACTTTTACAATAATCCTCTTAAGGACAAGCTGGATTTGCTGATACAAACAGACAGTTTCTTTAAATGGAGCTGGTGCTCTAATGGATCGGATGTTTGGTGTTTACATTCCTGAATGACTCGATCTGCTATTAACCATACAGCACGAACTCGGCACACAGCTGCACTGCTGAGTGTGAGATGAATTAGAGTGAGAGGCTGAAAATTTAGGGAGTTACACACGTAATTGCCTTTCAACTGTACACAGCACAGTGTGTATAGATCTGTGGACCCATGCCTTCTCTTGATGGCGCAATGGCGAATAACTCACAAAATATCCAGTGAATCCTTTTGCTTTGTTTCTGATAAATGCTGCTGCGTGCTTTGGAATTTAGATGCTTCTGGGGAGGCGTGGGTGTGATTAGGCAACAGGACTGTGGAAGCCATTACGGGCCATCTTCCTCTAAAACAAAGTTCCTTTTAATGGACTGAATACTCAGTGTTACAAGAAACAGAGAGCAGTATCTGGGCTTGCCAATGACCAATTAAGTGCTTAAAGGGTTTAGTCAGGAATTTGTAGGCTGTCAGTAGGTGAGGGGTCCTTCGGTGAGCCTGACTTTGATCTGTGACTGAGGTGACTTTAGAGCAAGCTAAGGAGCCTGAGACAAAAAGATAGCTAAAGTGCAACTTTTATCCTCAAAATGCAGACAGAACAACTTGCACATAATTTTCAGGTTTCACCTACAGATAGCAATGCACACGCACACAGTGCCTTGATCTTCCCTACTCTGTGTGTGGCCGGAATTTCAGGATACAGACACTGTTTTTATATATTTTATATGTATATATGCATTGGAGCTGGAAACATGATTACTGGCACACACTGTCTGCCAAAAGGAGCTTGTTGCTTTTTCATAACCTTCTCTCCGCTCAATAAACCTCCAGTTTATCTTTAACACTGCACATTATGAGCTCATTGATATGAAGTTTGTCTGCCTCTCAGAAAGTGGATTTGCATTGATCTACTTTGTTGCGACGTCCACTTATTAACGATATTAATCTACTAGTCTGATTAGGCAGGGAGGCAAAGACTAATGATTTTTAGGTGCAGCCACGTATACAGAACTACTCAGTTCATATTTTAAAACCTGCACATCTATTCGTTATCAAATTACTCTCCACCAGAAATAATTAAATGACAAACAGTGGAACTCGTGTATCCAAAAAAAATCTAACTCCATGGCTGTGTCATCTATTTTAAAGCACTCCAGCAGGGAAAATCAAAAAGACAGGAGTGGCAGTGATCTACGGCCGGCTTTCAAGCATGTTAAAATAGAATGGGTGCATGAATTCAGAATATCTAAATATGAAAGGTCAAGGAGAGATGAAGATGCGATAACAGACACACTCTTTAGTACACAATGATCCTCTGCATGGAGTAAATCAGAAGCGAGATATGTTCGACATTTTGTCATTTGATGCAGAGCCAGTTTTGTGTGTTAAGACAACTTGACTTAAAGTGTTGGTTTTTTTGTTGTTGTTGTTTTTAAAAAAAAAAACACCTCAATAGCGTGCTTCTTTCGTTCCTCCTTTTTCATACCGTCCCCAGAGGGAAACATTTTAGCATTTCATTAAATGTTTCCCTTTTTTGTGTGTTTTCTCGTAGTTCTACGTGACGACTTCAGACAAAATCCTGCAGATGTGATTGTGGCAGCGGGAGAGCCGGCAGTCCTGGAGTGTCAACCTCCTCGTGGACATCCTGAACCTACCATATCATGGAAAAAAGATGGAGTGAATATCGATGACAGAGATGAGAGAATCACTGTAAGTAACTGTTATCGCTGACATGTACTGAAGCTTAGAGACTGCTTTGTATATGTCTGTTTAAATCTATGCGAGAGAATGACCTAGTACTCTAGGTCAAGTCATTACCACCACCTCAGCGTTTGGTGAAAGATTGATTTGTTCGGCTCATTATTCACAAATAGCAATTCCCAAACCCAAAATACCCAATCTTGATGCCTTCTGCACATAATAACTGAGGTATGGAATTAGTCTTGCTCCATTAGCTGGCAGCATTGCATTGATTAGGGATGGCCTACTGGTGAAATCAACCAGGAGAAGTGTAGATCAGGACGGAGAAATGAGCTGACTGGAATCGAAGAAAGTTGCACTCAGCAGTAGCAGGACTGACTGCAGAATCAAAACAACAACTATCTGCATTTACAACCAAACCACCAATTATTCGGTTTAATTAAAATAGCACCCAGGCCAGCACAACAGTATCAGTCAGCTCTACATGCTTGCTTACTGAAGATGTTTCTTGATTATCCCTAGCTTAAACACTTTGTAGCAAACACAAGTTTGTGTCTGTAGTAATTGTTCTTGAGCAGGAGATTTTTACTTGGGTTTAATTACAAGTCAAACTCAGCAGTTGGCTAACATAAGCAGGCAGTGAGTAGGCAGTAGTTAGTAGTGCGCCTGGATCACATTTTAACAATCTGACTAGATGGATTTTAAGATTCTGGCTGCACATTGTACATTTTTTAGGCAATCAGAGAGTTTGGCCCCCCAAGTGCTGACAAAGTGCTGAACTTCACTGTACAGTCGTGGAAAATCTAATCTTGCCCAGATTATAAATATAAGCTACTAATAAAGATGTTCCACTCAGTATGCCTGCAGTCTGTCGCTGAAAAACCAGTCTGGGCTACTGGTGCACAATAAAATAAAACTTTCTGGGCAGGTCAGAATTGTGATTTATCACTGCTGGCTATCTTTAGCGGAGAGCTGTTCATGACTGAACACAGTTTTGCACAGCGAGGGTGAGTTGAGGTTGGATATATTGAGTCCCAAGCTCTTTAACAGTGTAGCTGTTCTTTCTCAGTTTTTTTTCCTAAGCTGCACATTCAGGAAGTCTGCACGCTGCACAGCATAATTGAAAGAAACAAGCGCATAATCTGGTTTAAAGAGAATTAAATCATATCTGTCTCTGAGTTTAGTCAGTTGTCATTGAGGAGCACGAAAAATTCACAACGCAGTCGACCTTGTTGACTGGAGGAATTTAGTGTCGTATTTACTATACTGCATATCTGGCCATTGTATGCACAGCAGCTATCTTTGCCCGCTGTTGCATCACAGATAGTGTTCTCTCCTTAAACTGACATCAAAACTATTCATGTTCAACATTTGAGCTTCTGTAAAATAAAAGGAATGTTAATCTCTGTCATCCTTTACCCTTTCAGTTTTGGTTATTATCTACTGGACTACCTCATACTTTGAAGATAAAGCAGTCCTGTTTCATCTCCGTGTCATGCATGCCTCACACACACGTTCTTCCACCTAATCATGTTTGTGCCTATTTAAGAACAACACGGATAAACTGTTCCCGTTTCTGCAATAATACTGATTTTACACCCAGAATAGTGGAAGCTATGACTTATTCTTACTGCAGTATATGAGGTTTTGTCCGCTGTTGGATGAAATTCTCTGAGTAAATGTTTTCAATGCTGCTGCTTAATGACTCAGTTGTGTCCTTGTAGCTTGGAGCAATGTTGGGCCTTCTGAGGAACTAAAAACAGTCTGGACCAGCTGGTGTTGCTCACTGTAAACTTCCTGTCAAGTACAAAACCGTACAGATTGAGTGTTCCCAAATGACCATTTTAAAAGTAGCGCCAGACGTCATGAATGGCAATCGGAATATGTGTAATCAACTGTGGTGACAGATGTTAACAGATCAAGTTGTATTAGAAATAGAAAAATCGTACGGCAAGCTTGTTTATGGTATAGTAAATTTGGTTGCAATGAATGACCATAGAGGGAGAAGCAGAGGTCTTTTTAATGTAATGAACAGCTGAGCTCGTCAAACCCCACCCCATCTAGTCTGCATTGTTATGTTTGTTTCAATCCACTTCTCCCACCATGCAGCATGCTTAAACGTGCAGTCTCCTTGGTGATCACTGTTGATCAGAGCAAGGTCCCAAACCACCTGCAGTGGGGATTTTCTCTCTGCACTGCACTTTATACTGGGTTTGGGATGGCTTGGATTTACTGGATATAGCTTAAAAAGGAGGGAATGAACTCCAGAAAGGAAGAGAGAGCGCACGGAATTCTTCTGTGCTATCTATTTTAGCCAGCTATACGTAAACACCTACTGCACACTGCGTGCCGTGACACACATGGATCCAGCACGGCATTAAAACCACCTGCCTGATATTGTATACGTCCCTACTTTGTGCGCCATTTCACATATATTCATGACTTCATGCGAAAGGTTTCCCACAGCCATAAAAAGTAAGTTGCCCTGCTGCTGTGCCACTAGCAGCAGCTGGCCACATCCCTCTCAACTCTGTCTAAATGGTCTTCCAGGAACAATAAGGGAGGGACAACTAAATAGAAAAAGAGAATATGCCAGTATTTAAGCCTAGACCATTGTCTCGTTAGAGAGAGAGTCTGCCGGCAGCATCATAAATGGCCAAAATGCAGCACATTGTCCTTCTCGTTTTGTGCTGTAGTTGTGGCTAATTATCGGCCTGGAAAATGAACTGCTGTGTGAATACCAACAGAGTTGGTGCTGAATGGGGGGCTTTTGCATTATCAGCATTGCCAAATGACATGAGACAAAAGGCAACAGGATAGTGCCATCTCCCTCTACTGCAGGGATAATGGTCAGATTGTTGGGGCTTTCATCAGCCAGTGTGCTGCACTGTGTTGTGTTGAGAGGATATGCATGCAGGAAAAAAAGAGGACCGCTGCTACATTCATTTACTTTAGCCAGCTCTCACGGTGTGTTCACACCGAACGCGATGGACGCGAACAAAAACGCCCCAAACGCCCCTAATTTGACGCGTGCACATTCGCGTCTCAACGCGTGTCCAAGAAAAATCCATCGCGCTTCAAAATATGATATTTTGACGCGCGTGAACCGGAAATGTGGGAGGGATGTGGGAGGAAGTTGTGCCAGACCGGTATCTTTGCAAGATGGCAGCTGTCGAGTTAGCGCTTGAAGAGAGAGTCTCCCTTCTGTATGTACTGTGGAGAGCAGAGCAGCGGCGTACAAGACGTCCTCGCCGTACCTGGGTCCATCAGGTCCTCCAGAGGCGTGAGCAGTTTGGTGAGTTTCACCATTTGCTCCAGGAGCTGCGCCTGGATGACGGCCGATTTCAGCGATATCACCGTCTTTCACTCGGCCAGTTTGAGGACCTGCTTTCCCGCGTCGGTCCCAGAATCGCCCGCCTAGACACCAACTACAGGCGCTCAATCCCACCTGCAGAGCGCCTGTCCATCTGCCTGAGGTTAGTAAAAGTATTTAATATGGTAGTCCTTTATTGATACCTGTGCTAATATATGCTAAACTATCCATTTATACACTGCTAACGTGGATGTGCTATGCTAACAGTGAATGCTCTCGGTTTTTACTGATAGCAAACTGTGGTACGGAGACGACTGTTTATAATATTTCTAGTGATACTCAGAAGGTCTCATCAAGTCCCGATTTAATTCGATTTATGCTGTTATCAGTGTTTGCAATGATAGCATGGCTGTGGTGTTATATCAATGTATGCCTTCGGTGTCCTCTCCTCACAGTGGAGGTTGTATCGGCGCTCCATGGAGCTCCGTCCTGAAATTGCGGAGAAGTGTGTGAAGGCGACGTGTGTTCTCCACAATTTTCTGCGCTGTGTGGACGAGAGAGGGGCACCTGCTGTGAGGGGTGTGGCACCTGCTGTGGTGGAGCCGTTGCAAGGCCTGGGTCGTATGGCAGCAAACAACTCCTCCAGAGAGGCTGTCCTGGTGAGGGAGAAATTCATGGCTCACTTCTCGGCGGAGGGAGCTGTGTCTTGGCAACCAAAGGAGTAGCCTGTTTGAAGTCCGAGTGACTTCCCCACAACGGCTCTTTTAAGAGCCACCCACAAACCTCTAAAGAGTGTTCCTGTCCTTTTAATTTTTTCTTAATAAATGGAGCTCTACTCCAAAATAAACTAACCTCTTTTTACTCTCTTAAGTAACTTGTCTTCACTATGTTCCTATATACAGTGTGGTGCAAAAGTTTGGGCAACCTTATTAATAGTCATTATTTTCCTGTATGAATCGCTGTTACAATGAAAAATGTCAGTTAAATATATCATATAGGAGACACACACATTGATATACAATAAATATTTATTTCATTTCTCTTTTTTTGTGTCGCCAATTTATGCACCTGCTTGATTTAAACAGTTATTGCACACTTTCTGTAAACTGCATTTCACTTCTCAAATATCACTGTGTGTGTCTCCTATATGATATATTTAACTATTTTTATTGTGACAACCAATGATTTGTACAAGAAAATAATTACTTTTCACAATGTTGCCCAAACTTTTGCATCCCACTGTATTAGTATGTTTTGTCATTAGTATAATATGAAATAAATTCTACTTGTGTCAAGTCGGGTGCCAATATTTGCTGTGTAGTAGAACAGAGACATTTTGTCATTATAAATGTTTATTTGAAAAAATATAAATTCATTAACAAAAACATTTATCATAAATATATGAAATTTAACTATTTACAGAGAGACAGGAATAAAAAGGACCCAGCTTGGAGTGGAAGAGCCTCAGGGAGAAGGAGGAGAAAAATAAGAACATTGTTTCTGCCCTGGAGAGCTGCTGCCTCATCAGAAAACTACTGATCATTAGGGTCCAATGTTTCCAAATTTAACACAGCTGTGCTGTTTTCAAAAACTAATTTATAAATTTGAAATTTCACGAATTCTCGTGTCTGAGGCGGCATGCTCTCCAGAGCAGGAACAAGGCCGAGGAGGAAATGTTCAGTTGGAGACGGGCGTGGCCTCTTTAGGGACTCCAGGATGGCCAGCTCCACCGCCGATGGACCGTCCTGGGACCCGTCCCTCGCCCGCCTTCGAGCTGTCCTCCTCTGTGGGCCTGTAAAACACAGCACAAAACAACACAAAGTAATGAGAAGGCTGCTACTAGATTTTCATTTTCAAAATTGAAAAAAAAAAACAGGATATAAACAGATTGGTTGTAGATATTTAGTAAAGGTGATCACAAGGGAATTCAAGCAAGTAAAAAGCTGTCAGTGCTTGATGTTCATACCTGTGGGTGCAGCAGCAGGAGTGGAGGGACCAGGGACTGGAGAGCCAGGAGAAGAGACAGCTGAGGACTCTGCTGCATGATTACTTGACTCTATGAAGACAATATTAAATGTTAATATTATTATTAATGTTAATATAGGTTGAAGACAATAGTCATAGAGAATATTATATTATTATATACTTATATACTTATTATTATATACAGTGGTCTCTCATTTATTGCAGCACATGAACAGTAGTCACAGTTCTCACAAGTTGATTCTCAAAGTGAAAACCTTTGTCGATTTTAAAACGTAAAAGTATTATGCCGCGCTTTTTCTCCGTCTGCGGCGCCACTTTTGTGCGCCTTTTTTGCTCCCGGTGCAGGTGTCTATTTCCGAATGAGGGTCATAGTTATGAGTGTTTTTGTGCTGTTTTTTTCTATTGGACGTGATGGTTATCAAAACCAAACATGATAAGTTTGGCAAGCGCAGGAGACACAACACGGAGGAGATTTGTCATTTGGGCTGCAGAATGCAATGCGCATTGTTGAAAGCTGTACGGTGCAATAAAAAAAATCAGCGAAAAGGCGAGGCGGTCACGGATGAACAGCGGGACTACTGAATACTGTTTATTAATAAACAAAATATGTTCCTGTATGACAACACGCATAAATTAACTGCCTACATTAACTCAATGTAAACATACCTTCTGACTGACACTCCCCTGCTGCCTCTTCGGGCTGTCCCTGGTCCTCGGGGGAGAAGTTCTCCACGGTCCGCACCATATTGCCGCTTGTCTCCCGCGGGGTGAGGAAGGGGTCCAGAAACCCCATGACCGCGAAGAACTTCCATCTTCTCCCCGATCCTGCTGCAGACCCACTCCTCTTCTCCTTCTCTGCCTTCTTCTCCTTATTATATGTGTCCCTGAGGCTCTTCCACTTTCTCCTGCAGATGTCCTCTGAATAAACGCATTATCTTGTTAGCGGAAAGGTATTTGTACATCAGTGGGAAAATAGCGGGACAGTGGGCGGGCTTGCTAGCTTTTGCGCGGGTTCATCGGGTCAGTCTGAAAATTAAAAAGAAGGAATGAACTTACCAGGTTGCCCGATCTCCTCACTTATGTGTCTCCAAGCTAGGTCCTTTTTATTCCTGTCTCGGTAAAAGTAGTAGCTAGCATCGTACAGCTCCGGGTGATTAGCCACGGCACTGATTAGCTTTTCCTCCATACTGAATGAAGAATGAAGGGCTTTGGCTGGATCTGCCCCTTTGACCTAGGTCAGAGCCACGTCACCAGGCCCCTGATTGGTTGTCGCGGCGCGATTTGACGCTGGAGTTCAGATTTTTCCAACTCGAGCGGTAGACGCGAAACGCGCGTATGCACAAAATGCAACACAAAAACTCACGCGCGTGGTTTTATTCGCGAGTCAAACGCGCCAGACGCGCTACACTGACTCGCGTTTCACGCGTTTTGGCGTTTTCGCGACGCAAATCTGCTTCCGAATTTTCGCGGGACCCGCAATCGCGCGTCATCGCGCTTTTCCATTGACTTTACATGTAAACCTGACGCTCCATTCGCGTCCATCGCGTTCGGTGTGAACACACCGTCAGAGTCCCTGCTGCTCTGGCACTCCAAATATGCCTGCAGAGAATGGGAAACTGCCACAGACTCACAGAGGTAAGGATATGGATAGAGGGAACAGGGGCCTTAAGTGGTTCCTCATGTCAAAGCCCTGTGGAACCAACAGTACACCCCCTCTTTCTCTGCTGCATGGTCTGCCCTGACCTTGGGCCTTTGTGAGTGTCACAGTGTTTTAGCTGTTAAGCCTTTCCTCAAACAAACAGTAACATAATGATACTTCAAACCCCTCCAGCACCACAGGGTGCCCTAAATAAGCCAGGCTTCCAAGCCTCTTCAAGTCCCTCTGCCTCCTGCTTTACCATGAATATTAATCAGGGGTGAAGGGCCGAGGAATGCCGCAGAACCAGAAGAATGTGTCTGCTGTCCAAAGTTGTCCTTCAAGAAAGTTAAACTTATTGCAACTACTTTACAGAAAAAGATGAAAACACGCTGTTTGAGGTATAGATGAGATGCCCTAGCACGCATGTGACTACATGTGTAACTAGGCTTAACACGGTGGTCATGGCTGAAGCAGATTGTTGCAATATTGTGTGTCAAGTTCTCTGTCAGGTGTTCCCTAATGAAGCTATCCATTACATGCTTGCAGAGGGTGGTCCTGGTCTTGCAGGCTGATGTGTGCATTTAAAACCTTAAGCTTTATCAGGGCACAGAGATCACCGTGCACCGTGCTATTGTGTGCATCTCTGCTGACTGGCATGGTTGTCAGCAGAGAGAAGGGCTGAGGGGCCTGTGCTGGGACCAGGACTGCTTTTCCGACTGCCTGAGAACAAAGCATCTCCTCTGGCCTGTAATCAAAGCCCTGGGAAATAACAGACATGACATTCACCTGGACAAACACACATTTTCTCCTCTGTGTGTGGGTGTGTATACGTGTATGTAGTTCATGTGTGCTTGAATGAACGTCCACTTGCTCTCACTTGTAGTTGTATGCACATACATAAAAAATAATAAAAAATGAGGTGAGGTGTTACCTCAGTGAGCTGTGGTTCTGCTGGATTTGAAAAGTATTCTTTAGCTTGGCGTACCCTGAGGAGAAACAGGCCAGCTGATAGTGGCTTAGAGTCAAGTAGACTCTCCGTAAGCTCAAAGCAAAAACCCAGTGAAAAGCCTCTTTCCCATCAAGCCATTATATGTTTGTGAGTGCATTTTATCACGGTGTTGTAATGGGCTTTTGGTCCATAAATGCTCGCTGGAATTCTTGAGTGCAATCAGGAAATGTTTCCTAATGTTTGGGCTTTGCTGTTTTCTGTGTGTCAACAACAAGTCCCAAGTGTCTCTCAAACTAATATTGCCATTTTTCTCTCCATACAAAGCCTATCACCTTCTCTTCTGCTTTCACAGATACGTGGAGGGAAATTGATGATTACAAATGCCCGGAAAAGCGATGCTGGGAAGTATGTGTGCGTCGGCACAAATATGGTTGGAGAACGTGAAAGCGAAATAGCTGAACTTACAGTGCTTGGTATGTACCTCAGATTTTTATCTTTTTTTCTGCTTCTAATGCTACCCCCCAAAACATGCAACAGCCACACACTTTTTTCTTTTTTTTGGCCTGCAGAATAAAAACAAAGGTCCAGATGTTAAGCTATGATCGTCTCCCTCCCAGGTTACTAAATGGTGTCACTGACCTTTATCAGATGAAGTGTGAGATTACCTCCAATCTCACACTTCATTATGAATCTCAGGCTGTTCTCTGCAGCTTCCCTGCAAACCAGCTGCATCTTGTTTCACCGTAACTGACCTCTGACCCTGATTCTCTCTGGCCTAAGCACAGAACATGTCCAGATTCCTGATTTTTAGCATCATCTCCTTCACTTCCTTTATTTCCTTTCCCCAGAAACCTTTTGTCAAGCCCTTTTGCCCCTCTTTCTAAATAAAGAAAAAAAACAACAACAACTAACCATGGTATGTGGCTGTGGTTCAGGAGGTACAGCAGGTCATCTACTAATTGGAATGTTGGTGGTTTCATCCCTGGATGTTCCAGTCTGCTTGCCAAAGTATCCTTGGGCAGGATAATGAACCCAGAGTTACTCAAATGCATTGATCGGGTGTGTATGTGAATGTTAGATAGAAGCTGAATGAGACCTATATAAAAAGTGCATCGCCTGCTCCAGTAGAAGAGCACCAGATAAGAACCAGTCCATTCACCATGTCCCATCTGATGGAATGTGTTAAGACTAAGAGATGTGAATTTCTGATTTTTCTACAACCTCTTTATGACAATATTATAAATTAGTAATATTATTTTGTTTTTAAACTTTTGTGACTTGTTGAACAGAGAGAGTCGGACCGAGAGTGGTATATATCATCTGGATTTTGTCTTATAGGTGTCTATCTTTGTTGGGGTGGGATTCAAATATTGCTATAGCTTGGATCTATGATGGATTTACAAATAAAAATACTCTAGCACCAAACATCAATATTTGGGCACATGCAGGTGCTCTAAATTGATTTCCCGAGCAATTTGACTTTCAAAAGTCTAAGCTCATTGAATCTTTGTGGTGGCACTTATCTGGTAAAGTAGGGCAAAGTAAAGGGAAGTTGCACTAAAAAGAGAGAAAATGGTGAACAGCAGAGGAAGGCAAATCAGAAAACTCACTTACTGAACTGACACGTACTAGAAACTGAATAATAATGAGAGATTATATTAGCATGAACACTGACACCTTGGTTTAAATAAATACAAAACGACTGTTTTTGCCTTTTCTTTTTCTTTTTTTAAACTTTCTCCACTGTTATTTATTTTTAGTTTTTTTTTTATTTGGACGGAACTGAGACAGATCTGAGATTTGTTTTTTGTTTTTTTTATGGAATCAAAGCTTCAGCTCTATTAAAAAAACATGATTGAAGGACTGCTGTGTGTTCATTTACGTGCTCTTTTTCATCTCTGCAGAGCGTCCCAGCTTTGTCCGTCGCCCGAGTAGCCAGGTGGTGTTAGTGGACCAAAGCGTAGAGTTCAGGTGTGAGGCCCGTGGCGATCCAGTTCCCACTGTCCGCTGGAGGAAAGATGATGGCGACCTGCCGAAAGGAAGGTCTGACTCATCAACTGGTCCCCTTTCATCCCACAATACCTGCCTAAGTCACACACTCCCCGTCTTTGTTTGATCCACCCTCGCTTTTGTCTTTGTCTGCAACTGTTTTTGTGTCTTTGACAACATGTGATATATGAGTACCTGTTTTAATCTAGGTATGAAATTCGCGAGGACCACACCCTGAAGATCCGTCGTCTGGTCTCTGCTGACGTGGGCTCCTACACATGTGTGGCAGAGAATATGGTGGGCAAGGCGGAGGCATCAGCTACGCTCACTGTCCACGGTAAGACAAAATACTGTAGTCCTACAAATATGTTATTCATGGCCCCTTGGACAGCTATTCTGAATTCATTTCCATTTTGGGTTATTGTGCTGCCTGATTTAAATGCAGTTTAGCCCAGCTACGATGCAATAATGGTCTTCAGCTTTAGCGCCACATGGTCATCACTTTCAGCTATTCTCTCTCAATTAGCTGATTGATTTCTAATAAAACAAAACGCAAAAATCCATAACAGCTGTAGAGAGCACATGGGAGCTCGGCTGTAATCGATTTCATTTGCCCTATACAAGTGGCATTACTCCGGAGGCCTGTCTTCCTTCACATTTTAAGATGTACAATAGTATTTGTGAAAATATGGAATATCTCAGTGCCTCCAGTAGCCGTCTCAACTGGATGTCTTATTAACACAGTTGGAATATAAAGCAGCTGGTCACAGAGTATGAACATTCAGAAAGAAACCATTCAGAGGAATTGGGGGCTGGGATCACCCCCCCAAACCCTCCTGAGAATCAGAGGAACACAGAGACCATTTAACGGCAAACTAAGGGGGAATGCTGAGAGTCGGGTGGGAAGGAGGGGGGGAGCTTAGTGGTGTTGGATGGAAGGGCAGTGAGTATGTTGGTCATGGAGGTGCCTCACCAATGATGCAGAACAGGTTGGGATTTGGGGCTGGGGGCAATTGTGGTGAAGAGGATAGAGGGGGAGAAAGAATTCTCCAGTGAGGTCAGTCATATTAATGTCACTACCAGCAGTCTGCACAGCCGAGATTTAAGGAGACAAGGCAATTCTATTCCTCTGCCAACCCCCACATGTTAAAAAAAAGATACTTCATCCTCACATGGCTACCCTTTGCAATTATTTCTTGCTTTTCTCCACAAGACAGCGATCTTTAGATTGGTTTGAGGAGCAAGATTAGGCACACCTGCCAATAAACCCGTCAATAAATCTACTTCACTTATTGCCTTTTTTCATTCTTTCTCTCTCCCTGATGAAAGCTTAGTTAATGAAAGGGAACAGCATTGATGCACCAGTTCAATAAGCTGTTCTCCTGAGCAAGGGTCATGTTTGAAATTCTAAAACCTCTCCTGCCCTGAGTGGAAATTAAATGTCTTAACCTCGGGCCAGTTCCCTGCTGTGTGGAGAAGGAGAGAAGCAAAGCCCTGACCCTCTTTTAATACATTACTGTTTGCCCACATATTATAAGAGTTAGAAAGGTACAAAAAAAACACTTAAACTACAAAGAAAAACCACCTCCACAGAGTTAGAAACCAATTTTTTCTCTCCAAGTGTAACACCAGGTGAATAGCATATAACTTAAATTATATGACTCCTTGAGCTAATGCTATGGTTAAATCCAACGATGGCTGATGCCTAAACCCAAGTTCCTAGAATCATTTCCATTTATCCTTGAATTTCATGACTTTTATTCAGACCAGGACATGAGGAGGCCATCGAGGTTGTGGCCACTGAGTAGTCCAGCTAATTAAAGACTAGCAGGCCACAGTCCCACGCCCGGAAATGACATGCTTCTAATTACAGATGTGGGCACAGAAATGGAAAGAAAAGCTGGGTAATTGTAGGTCTGAGCAGGCCGAAGTAGAGTAAACGATGTATAGGTAGTAAGATGCCACTATAGTACTGAAGACAACAGTATTATGGGGGGCAGTCGTTTAGCCTGTGGCTTCAGTGGGCATTGCTGTTGCCCTGAATCAAAACTCAAAGTAGGGCAATATTGCTAAGCCTGAAAAGTAAAGGGGCATATAAGGCTGAAATGAAATGAATATAAATATTCTTTGAATTGAAGTTTTTCTTCTAATTGTGTGGTCATGTGTAAATGCAAGATAAAACCAGTTTAATTAAAACTGGATTTAAAAAAAACGGTTCAATGTAGAAGTCATTTCCTACAATGTCATTATGAAATGTCTTTATCATTGCAGCTGATTGAGCAAAAAAAATATTAGAACTATAGCGAGACACGCAGTGTTAAAGATACTGGCCTTCAAAGCGAATCTATTATAGAGCGGGACAGTTTCTGAGAAGAATGCTGTTCTGTATGGACGGGGAGATTTTCACGCTTTCTGTGGTGGGATTGTCGGCGAACAATGACGACATTGTGAAAGTGGCGCCTGGGGCTATTTTTCTTTCAATGCGCTCTGCTCTCATTACTAACTTAATCAGTGAATTATTGTCTTACACATGTGTTTGTCAGTCTGCTACACCTCCTCTGGTCTTATAAATATGTCAAGTGAAATATTCATTTGATTGATGAAAGAAACACAGAATTGGCCAAGTCACCAGCTCGATTTATACATTGATTGTAAAATAGCTAATCTAAGCCACTTGAGAATGTAGTCCTGACATAGTTTGTTCAGCTATTCATTAAGTTATGAGAATACAAAATCTATAAGGTTTAAGAATTAGAAAAAAAAAACACTACAGTGGGCATGGGGACAATGTTTATGCAGTATGTTTGTTAATTAGAGTTTGCTAGTGAATGGCATAGGAATTTAAACATTGTTTCACATTGTAGTGCACAGAATTTTAAAAAAAGTCGATGTGTTATTATTTCTCAGCTGGTTAAGTTTGTCCTTAGCCATGATTTATGTGCAGAAAGGTCATGAATGCAATGGTGGTCCCCAGAGCAGCGCTGCTAATAACCCATGTAAAGGGTCTGGAAGGAGACTTGGAACTGGTGCCAAAACAGAGTGAATGAGAGGAACTTTCCCGCCGGCTTTGTGCGTGCAGTTCGAGTTATAATAAATACCAAAACCTGTGATAATAAATATTTGCCTGTTGTTGTGAGATCTCCACTTCGGCTCATGTACAGAATACAAAATCTCAGCGAGGGACAGAATAAAGTATGATGTACATCTCCCAGTGGGAGCTGCTATTAATCAGGCCAAATCCTCTGCATGCAGCCTGAGTCTTGTGTTGATGACAGGCCCACTGAACAGCAGCCTCGATCAAACCCCTATAAATATCTCCGCTGTGGTCTTCGGTACATAGTCTGCCTCCTATTGGGCTGGATGCCACAGTGCTCGGTGTGTTTTCCTCGGCTGCTCTGATCAGCTTATCGATAGACTAACCTCTGCTCTGTGAGCCAGAAGAAAGCTCACAACAAAGTAGCCAGGTCAGGTTTAAAGATCTCCTCTCCCACCAGGTCCACAATTGTGATCACAGCAGCATGGGAGAGGTAGGGTTACCTAATTAAAGGCTTAGACACACATGAATGGGTGTGTGGAAGCGTTGCAAGGTGAAGGGGGTGTTGTGTATGTTCACATGACTGTGTGTTCCTGGAGCATCTCACACAGGGATAGTGCTGAGCGTCTTCTAGGTTTGTTTGATGTGCGTGCTATTTGCATTTTAAAGGCCAGCGATAGGCAGGGGAGGAGGAAGAGGTTGGTCATTACTCTGACTGACAGCGTTTATGTTTCCGAGGGAGCCGTTGAAGCAGACAGATTAGATAAGGTGAGTGATTGGCTGGGGGAGATTTATGACCGGAGAGTGACAGTTAACATTCACCTTGTGTTTTTATAGTCCCGGGGTACATTTGCAAGGCTACATTTAAGAGACTGTGGTGTAGCCATTCCTAGGGGTGCTCTAAACCTCATTAAGGGTGTAGGGATGTTCACCTTCACACAACACCTGGAACAAGAGGAAAAAGGATAAACAAAGCTTGATGTTGCTGAGCATAAAACATCTGCTCTGTGTGCTTCATATCGCTGTGCCTTTTTATTTCACTTAGTCTGCCATTTTTCCTGTCCTTGAACACCTTCCCAAATTAAAATCACATTGAATCAGATGCAT
Source organism: Neolamprologus brichardi (assembly GCF_056152115.1). Lineage (NCBI taxonomy): Eukaryota > Metazoa > Chordata > Actinopteri > Cichliformes > Cichlidae > Neolamprologus > Neolamprologus brichardi. The sequence continues at coordinate 29,821,916 of NC_142117.1, forward strand.
TTCAATGCCTTTCTGACTCATTCACAGGAATTATTCTTTGCATGTTATCGTGTGGTCCCTAGGGTTTGAGTGAAGTATGAAATGTGACATGTTTTACTGATGATGGCATGCTTATTTGTACATGTGGACATCACATTGTTTTCCTTGTCTCTCCTCTTTGTGTCATGCTGTTTAATATTTATTTATTCACCTTTGGGTTGTTGTTGTGTTTTTGTTTCCTTTTTAGTTGTGTCTGGTAAGTTGAAATGTCACCCGTCACCTATTCACCGCCCTGACAGAGACAGGAAGCTGTCACAACCCCCCTCCATTCTCCTCACATCACCTCTCCACCATCCAATCAGCACTCATGTTTCAGTTGTCACGGGCAACAGTGGCAAAAGGACATTAATGGGTAAAAAAAAAAAAAAGTACACTCAGCTTGGGCCTCCAAGGTAAAGCTGCACCATTTCATTCTATTATTTTCCCCTTTTATGCATTACCAAACCCCATCTTATTCATGGACAAATTATTTCTGTATTTCAAGTGACAGTTTTCAGATTGCTTTTCTTATGTATTATACAGCCACTGTGTAAAAGATGAAAATGTGTGCAGAGTTGTATCATTTGATATTAAAAGCGTAAACTGGGCTGCCTCTCGACCTCTACATACAGTTTATTTGACCTCACAGACTGAGACTAGTGTCACCATGTGACATTGGTCTGTGTCACCACACTTTGTCTGAGATGGACTTTGTCATTAACATGCATGGATATGGCATTGTGGTTGAGGTCTGCACTACTGGAGGGTGTCAGCATGGACAGATGGCTTAAATTTATTCCCCATTTCCATGTAAATTTTAATGGTCCATGCCCTTGCCCATGCAAATGAGGGGCTCAGGAGTGAGCCTTGTTTTTTCTATTCATTACAACAATAATATGCTCGCATTTTTGCATTTGATCAGCATACTGTTTGATCTGCTGCGCACACATCATGTAAAGTTTTGAAAACGAGCCGGATTCAATAACAGATTAAATACAAGCACATTGGCCTGCAGTTACATTTCCTTTGTCTTTTATTCATAGAACTCAGACCCTCTTGTAACTATAATACTGTGATAAATGTAATAGGCAGTAGTGTGTTTGTCTATTCATTGGCTAACCATTTTCATGGCTGTCCTCCAGTACCGCCAGCATTTGTGGTAAGACCGAAGAACCAGGTGGTTGGAGTTGGCAGAACTGTCACCTTCCAGTGTGAGGCCACTGGAAACCCACAACCGGCCATTTTCTGGCAGCGGGAAGGCAGTCAGGTAAATAAAATAAACTGCAGTAAAAGTTTTCATCTCAAAAAGCTTTGTAAATAACTATTTGTAAGCTTATTTCACACAATTGGCTATCATTTTAGAATGAAATCTTCCATCTGTCCAGTTGATTTGCTCAAGGAAATACTAAAATGGTGACCACATGTAATCCTTTTTCATCCGTTCTAGAACCTGCTGTTCTCCTATCAACCTCCTCAACCCTCCAGTCGGTTTTCAGTGTCTCAGACTGGGGATCTGACCATCACTGATGCTGTGCGCTCAGATGGGGGATACTACAGCTGCCAGGCCCTCAACATTGCTGGCAGTGTGATCACCAAGGCTCTGCTAGAGGTCACAGATGGTAGGCAAACTTTTTTTAAACACCCTTTTTGCATATAACAAAGCCCGAGAGAGAATTAGGAACACTAGGAGGAAATTTAGAGGAATACGTCGGATAATACTTCGGAATTCATTGGTTCATTGGTATAATGCTGTTCAAATGTAATGCTGTGGCTTTGCTTCAGAGCATATTAATATCCAAAGTGAGGTTTGTGAGGTCTGGTCTGGCCAGTTCGTTGTGTTCCTGTCAGAGGTAGAGACTCTCTGGTGCCTGTGCACCCAGACCGTGGCGCAGTACTTGGCTTCGCTGGCTTCACACTGGCTAAAGTCTCCTTCAGTATTCCATGGCTGGCTTGTTGCTGTCTACTGTTGGAAGACTGTAGCCATGTGGTGAGGTCTGGATTGGGTCCTCTAATTACCCTTCAACCAATCCCTGACAAGCCTGGTGGACTAACCTTGGCTTCACTTCCACCATTCCCACAGTAATCTGGGCAGCTATTAGTTTGTCTATGACACACCTAGATTCATCCCTTCATTTAACAAATGTCCTTCTTCATTTAAGACCTACAATGGCGTGCTCCAAATCTACGTCCTCCTCTCTCTCTCATTCTGTCGTGCTCTCTGGATAATAATAACAGTTATTAAAGTGAGCAGGCCGCTCTGAGGCCACTACTTCTCCGCAGGCAGATTTGGTAATTACAGGTCATGCTGACAGTGTTTTAGTAATTGCACCATCCCCGGCACAAAAGCAAAGACAAAGCAGCCCACAGATTACACCACAGCATGGTTCTGAAGATCTACGCACACATACATATATCATTATGTGTTGCTTTTACACTGTGTTAGATATCAATTTGAGTTCTTCTCACTGAATGCAACTTGCTAGTAAATCAGTGGGGCTGACAGCAGTGGTCATCAATAGTGCTATGAATAATAATGATAATCTGGGGGAGGCAGAAAACCTATAGTAGGAATATGATGAATCGCAAACGGCAGAAATTATTTAAAGTCTTCTGCCGTTTTTTGTGCATTACATCCTTTTTCTGTCAAACACACGCTTTTACTCTGTCTTTGTTTGATTTGTGTTGAACACCCGGGGTTCACAGGCTGTGAGACAGGGAGGAGTTTAAACATTCTCATGCTAATACCTTTGTCTGTTCTGGCTAGATGTTTTTTTTAAAGCCTTTTTTTTCCCTGTTTGGTGTTTTATGGCAGGGGGATGGGCCAGGGAATTGTTGGCTGCAAGCGTTTTTATGTATACTGCTAGTCGTCTGGTGGATCTGCAGCGAGAGGACTGAAGTATCTGAGCCGCTTTCATTTTAATTACACTGTTTTTATTTGGCTAAGTTGGACTCCTGCTGTTGAATGATTAGAAAATTGCTTCCAGTTCTTAAATTGAATTTAATTCCTCTCCTGCTACCCTTGCAGTTTTCCCATTCTTTCATTGTTACAAGGTTGTTTACCCAATTCTCACCGTTCTATACCTTTTGTGCGTTTACTCCCACAAGCTGGATATAACTGACTGAATCCCGTGTCTTTTCTTTCCCCGCTACACCACATGAAACCTTCACAGATTAGCGCCATCCACATAATTGCCCATTTTCCTTCCTGCTTCCACAGTTGTGTCAGACCGCCCGCCACCAGTCATCCGCCAAGGCCCAACCAATCAGACGGTGGCTGTGGATGGCACGGTTGTTTTTAACTGTGTGACATCTGGTAACCCTACACCCACCATCCTGTGGAGGAAGGACGGCGTCTTAGTGTCCACACATGACTCCAGGGTCAAGCAACTGGACACAGGTGCACTGCAGATACGCTATGCAAAGGTGAGACACCTGGACACGTTTAAAAAAAAAAGTCTGTTTTTAATGTCAAGCAAAGTTAAAGGACAGCGTAGTTCCCGCTGCTGTTCATAATTTCACTCAAAATCTGCTAAATTGCCACGTGTTTATATACACTATATATAATACATGATTTCAGTTAATTTAAAATAGACTTCAAGGTTGCCCATATCACATGCATAATGTGCTTGGCAAACCCCTGCTGGTTGGTAAATAAAGCATGTGTTGCCTGCCAGCAGCCAACCCTCAGCAGGCTGTCAGTCAGTTGCCGCAGATCTGAAATGGAGTCTGTGAAGTTGAACAGTCTGTAGTTCTTGTCAGTCAGCGGGCGCTGTGGGCTGCGTGTGTGTGTGTGTGTGCGCGCACACGTCTATGTGTCATGGCAAGCTGTGTGATGCTGAACACACTTCTAGGTAGAGACAAGGAGGGGGTAACGACGTGTCTTCCAGATGGAGGCGTCACGGGGTCAGAGGTCACGTCATTTTGCGGCGTTCTGATGAATGCCGGCACGTCTTGTGGTGACAAGATTGCAGTGCGACTGGGCCGCCAGGCAGGAAAGGAGATGCGTTTGAACCCTTCCCCTGCTGTAGAAGAGTAAACTCTGCAGGCGCTTTACATTAATGAACTTGTCATTTATACCAGACAATATTTTAATGAAGATGTTTTCGTTGTGTGGGGTGATATATTTTATTCATATTGTTTTGCGGGTGTTACAGTTTTAATGAATTTTATTCTTATTTGGGTGGGGGGGAAACAGAGGTCTGTCGACAGGATATGCTTATACTTCATGATTCAAACGTTTATCTTTTTCATTTTTTTCTGTTTTACTCTGTCTAAACATAAGCACAGTAGTGTCAGAATAGCATCAATCACTACCAAACCGTAACAGAGTTATTAGTATCAAGCAGAGGCATAGACTCCAGCTGACAGAACAGACAGTTTTAAAAATGTATCTTTTTGTAATCTGTGCCATCATGTTTATGCTTCATGTTTGGCTTATTAGCATCTCAGAAACTTGTCAACAAATCTCAGTTAAATTAGGAGGAAATTCAGGCTACAAGCCAAGAAATTCTGATTTGTTTTTGGTTGGATCCGGATCCAGATGTCCGGAACTTTGACTTTATTTTTTAAAGAGAACATGTGTTTCTTCAGTTTTTCTTAAACTGTTGCATTTTAATTGAAAGAACTCTTTCCCCTGAATCTAATGCATTAATAGAATTTTATTAAAATTTTATTTTTATTCAAAACAAACTAGTCAGAAAGAAAGACAAATAAGCCCTTTTCCAGTTATGCCCAGTTCCACAAATATACTAAATTACCCATTTGCTGCACAATGGTTCACATTTTCCAAAATGCAAGTGAACCTTGTCTTTGTTCCGCAAAGTTACAGTACATCTACAAGCACATGAATCATGAATCAAGGTTTAAACATATGCCACACGTGTTGCACAGAGCAGTCACTTTCATGTTTGGCATTCAGGTGGATGGCAAAGGGAGAAAAGGTCTCCAATTAGTGTATGATCCTGTGAAAATCTTTTCCATTTGACTGGGAATGCTCTGCCACTTTTGGCCTTTCCAGCTGCTTTCCCCCAGTTTCTGCTCAAAAGGAGATGATATTGAGATTATCAGGCAATGACAGCTGCCTGCCACAGACTCTTTCAGCATGTCAATAAGCAAAAGCAATGATGGTAGGGTGAAGATAACAAGAGGCAGAGCCCAGTTCAGGAAACCGTGGGACACATTTAAATAATTTCCATTTAAACAAATATCCTCCCTTCTCCTCCTCCTCCTTTCAGCTCAGTGACACTGGCACCTACACCTGCACTGCCTCCACACCCAGTGGAGAGGCCTCTTGGAAAGCCTATTTAGAGGTCCAAGGTAAGCCTAACCACTTTACTAACAAGTGTATTCTTTTTTTCTTGTTTATTTTGGTGGTTGTGTTTATTTAAACTGAAAGAGAACCAGAGACATAAGCCTTGGAGATGTTCCACATTCCCCTGGTTGTTGGGAAACAGCAGTAGACTATGTTTTCCTTATTATTTGCCTTTCTCTGTTCTGCATTTAGAATCTGGGGCCCAATTCCAGCCAAACAGACCTACTGACCCAAACTTGATCCCCAGCGCTCCTTCCAAACCTGAGGTCACTGATGTTACCCGTAGCTCTGTCACGCTTTCCTGGAAACCTAACCTTAATGCTGGAGCCACGCCCACTTCCTATATCATAGAAGCCTTCAGGTAAAGCTTGGCCATGAACCAACTAATAACTGGAGGGCTTCATTTAAAGCTTTTTAAATCTTAATTCTCTTTGTGGTGTGTCCACAGTCATGCATCAGGAAGCAGCTGGCAGACCTTGGCAGAGCATGTGAAACCTGAGTCATTTGTACTGAAGGGCTTGAAGCCCAGTGCAGTCTACCTCTTCTTAGTACGGGCAGCCAATGCCTATGGGCTGAGCGATCCCAGTCCAATCACTGATGCTGTGAAAACACAAGGTGAGAACTATATAATAAATTCTTATTGATGTAAATTTAAAAATATAATAATGTCACATTTGGAGTTTTAAAATATGACCGCTATTTTTCATTTTTGTTCGCCTCCACACAGATATCCCTCCCACCAGTCAGGGTGTGGACCATCGTCAGATTCAGAGGGAGCTAGGAGATGCTGTCATCCACCTGCACAACCCCACTATTCTCTCCTCCTCATCTGTCAGGGTTCAGTGGACAGTGAGTATAATTTTAGCAATGAATGGACTGTTGTAGTTTGTTTTTTCTCAGGATCAGATTGCAGAGTGGATCGTTGGTATAGCTCGTCACTAGAGCTTCAAGGTTAGTTTAGTTATAGGCCTATGGTCAATTTGTCAGACCACTCAGCCGAGCAGATGTACTAACATCCTAGCATCGTACAGGAAAGGACACTGCAGAAAGCAGCCTGGAACACAATCCAAGTTTTCTTAGTGTCCATCTGGCATCAGTCTGAACTGGTCAGCTGGCCAGAAACCAAAGATTTGCAGTTCTGTCTATAGCGGAGCACTCATCCACCCAAAGCTAGACTTCAGAGCACAACCTCTTGCAACAGGCCATGTAGTGCTATATAGCAGTATGTGCCATGCCAGACTGTGCCATCTAAGATTGAAAACACTTGACGGCTGTTAAAATAATACGAGTGAGAAGGAAGAAGCTGCCAACTCATGCTCTAAAATAGAAATGGCTTACAGATGTTAAAACGGGTAGGTGGGTGAGGAAGAAGTAGAAACGGCAGCTCATGGTGATTTTTCTTTGCTGGTACAAACTAAATAACAAGTACCAATCGCCTTCTATAACTAATCTGGCAAATGTATGTTTTTGGAACAATGCAAATACACTTTTGTGCTCCACCGACTTCCTTGCATAGTAGATATTAGACTATAGGATGGGGGTCACCAAGGGGTAAAAACAATCCCAGTTCTGTCTTTTGACACAAGGCCACCCCAGCATTCCCAGGTATTATGAAGTGCCATAGTGAGTGATAAATGGGGCATAGGAAATGTAAAAAGGATACTGACATGTCAAGACTGATTTAAACCATTACTGCCCAGTTGCTCTGTCTCGCTGGAATGTTCCAGTAAAAGACATGACAGGAGGGAGCACCACAACTTCCTTGTTTTGTGGGGTTAAATCTATTCTCAATGTGCAGTTTCTTGGTTTTACATTTTCCTTTGTGTTGTGGTAAATGCTTGCACAGTTTTCAGCTTAATGAAGACCACCTGAGCCAGCAGCATATTTTATGGGGGAGGGATAAAGAAATCACTAAAATCTTTACAAGCCAGTGCTGCCTGCCTTCCACAGGGACTCATAGGGATATTAGCATACTGGTTAGCAGTTATTCTTTTCTTTAACCATGTTGGAAGTAACATTAATTATCACTATGATTAGAAAAATGTCTTTATTCAGCTACCCACCATTTTTTTGTTTGTTTGTTTTTTTACTACTACTACTACTTCGTGTATAAAGGTGCACTTTTTATTCTCTTTCGTGACTTTAGCAGTCAGTAGAGAGCAGGACAGGATGAGACAGGCAGTTCTGGGAGTCTGGGCCCTATTTAAGCAGCTCCAGACTTGGAGGAACCTTTGGCCAATGACCTCATAGTGTGGTTTGCACAAATCACTGCTGCTCCAAATGGCGCATAGACAGACTTTCGAAAGGAGAAATGTAGAAGATGGGGATGGATAAACAGAGGGGTGATGTGATGAGTTAGCACCCCATTCCATCTGCGTCTGGCGTATCAGTTGCATGAAGCCATGGCTGTCCAGTGATGCTACAGTTTATTACGCTGCCGTATCATTTTCCGCTGTTACTTGTGACATGCATGATCCAGTTAAGCTGACACCACCTTTGCCTCTGTTCCTGTTGCGTTCACTAGGTGGAGCAGCAGTCACAGTACATCCAGGGCTACAAGGTGATGTACAGGCCTTCACCAGAGGGGCAACAGAGGAGTGAATGGGCCGTGTTTGAGGTGCGAACCCCTGGGGAGGGCAGCGCCGTCGTGCCGCACCTTCGCAAGGGCGTCACATACGAATTCAAAGTCCGCCCCTTCTTCAATGAATTCCAGGGAACAGACAGTGATGTCAAAATTGGCAAGACGCTGGAGGAAGGTGGGGAGGGTGTAAATGCGTACGGCTGTGTGCGAGAGTGCTTCAGTGCTTGCATGTGTGCTTGCATGTTTTCATGTTTACACCGTTTTATATGCACGGCTTGCATGTGTGAGAGAATACAACAGCTGCTGGCAGCAGGCAGGATTATGTTATCGCTAACTGTGTTGTATTCACGCATGCTTGGGTATGGCGAGCAATATAAAACACTCCAGTGCAAGTGTTATACTCATTTTTCATAAGGGTGTGGTTGTGGCAGACTTGTGAGGTTTGGTTTAAACCCAACTGCAAATTTTAATTTGTAGTGCAGAGTGTTTACTGGAGTGCGTGCGTTTTTCTGTGTTGCATGTGTGGGAGTGTTTTGATCTTTTTCTGCTGGATTCTCCTTTGTTTCCAATTGTGTCGATAATTGTTTCTGGAGTTCTAAACATAACGTTTGTTTTCTCATAAGCAGCAAAATGTCTGTTTGTAACACTCACGCACACTGTGACTTTTTCTTTTTTCTGCGCTTAATTACCATCACAGGTTGGCGCTCACACAGCAGCATATGCCCCAGCACTATAACTGTCTATTCTGAATAACAGTTGTTTGCTTTTACCCCCCAAAAAACACTTACATTTACCAAAGTGATGTTTTAGATTAAAAGAAATGCTTATAAATTTGATAATTAGTCATTTGTTCACACATGAGCTTTAGTCACGCACAGAAGAAATTCTGACAGCTAAATTGCACAGAGAAAGCAGGGAGAGACTGTAGGCACTTAGGTGTTTTTTTTCCCCCTATCATATATGAACATTTTTTTTTCTTTTGTCTACCTCCCCAGCCCCCAGTGCCCCTCCTCGTAAGGTTACAGTGACAGAGAGTGGGGACAATGGGACTGCCATCATCGTCTCCTGGCAACCCCCTCCAGAAGAGGAGCAGAATGGGGTGGTCCAGGAGTACAAGGTAACAAGGAAGGACAAAAAAAACCCAAACAGCCAGCAGTTACCTCAGGTCTGAGCAAGTGGGACTGTTCAGAAAGAGACACAAAGGAGACAAAACAGAGGTGAAGATGCTCAGATAAAAGAATAACAGAGAAAGAGACAATACATAGACATGGAAAGGTAATGAATTCCTAGATGAGGCATACCTTTGTACACCTCTCAGTGTCTGCTGACAAAAGCTCAGAGGCAGGAAAGTTGGAAAGCTAGTGGAAACAGTTGTGAAACAGTGCCATCTGGTGGAGGTGGTAAATTCACACATCTTGTGGCATTTCAAAAGTAAAAATCTATCAGTGCTGTATATTTTTCACCAAAATGTTATTATTATCTTTTATTTGCTGGGCTGTAGTGATGCTTTAAGCTGTGATTACAGATGTGTGTGTGAAGTGGAGATGGAATGTTCGTTTTTTATGAGTTTAGGGGAAATTATGTATTTTATAATATATGATTGTAGTGGTATTAATGAAAATGAGAAGTTTCCTTTGAAGAACAGACTACTTGCCTTTATTTCCTGCTGTCAATAAAGATGTAGTAGAGACATCAGTGTAGTGTGTGTATAAGAATGAGAGTAAACTTTTGGCAAAAGATCTCAGTATCTTTCTTTCTGTAACAACTCTAGTCCCCTGTCCTACCTCTTTACCAGATAATATTCACACTTTAACAATGGCCAATATAGGACAGCACTCTCCTGTCATACATTATGCTGTGGAAGTCTTTTATTTTAATTGGAAAGCCTTTATGAGTTACAAGAAATATAGGTGAGTGGCAAAAAGGGAGATGAGGCAAAGCCTGTGAAAAAGTTAAACCACTGTTAATTTTCCAGGTAAATGTTTTCTGCTGATAGACTTTAGAGTAATTTCATGGTTTTTAAGTACAGTTCGAGAGTGTTCCCTGCTCATTACTGAGCTCAGTCCCCAGCGGCACTGCTTCTCACCACAATTTTTAAGATGCACAGGAAATTTTAAGCCTTTGTAGTTTTCATCACAGAAGTGCAAAAACACACACGCTGGATGAAGTGAGCATATTAACACAGTTAACTGGTGGAAGGAGGTAAAGAAAACAGACTGACAGAGATACAGGATGTAGATGTCTCTGAGTCCTATTCCCAGGTTAAAGTATACTTCTGTGACCCTGTTGGAGTTTGTCTGTGAGACAGCCGCCCTTCTAGGGACTCGCAGCTCTAAGCTTCTGCTAAAATTGGGTTATGGAGATGATTACTGTTTTTAATTGGTTTGAGACTGCTCCGTGACATGTTATGACTACCTCAAGTAATAATAACCCTGTGTTGAGCATATTCTGTAAAACGTTGTAAGTTATAACATGTTTTCCAGCCTCAGAGATGAAACGCAATACCCACATTGTGCTAAAATGGCCCCAGCCTATTATAAGAGCACAAGACCAGTGGCAGCTACCAAACTAAATGTTCTCACGAAACGCTCATAACACTGCCTCAATCTCCACTTCATCTTTGTCTCTGTTATGGCAGATTTGGTGCTTGGGGAATGAGACTAGGTACCACATCAACCGTACAGTTGATGGCTCAACCTTTTCCGTGCTGATTCCCAGTCTGGCCCCGGGGATCCGCTACAGTGTGGAGGTAGCAGCCAGCACTGGTGCAGGTCCAGGGGTCAAGAGTGATGTCACTTTCTTTCAGCTCGGTGAGTAGAAACAACTGTTGCTTCTCTCCCCTCTTTTCCTTTTTTAAAAACATTACTTCAGCGCCTTTGTCTTCTGCCAATCCTCACAACTGAGTGAAGTCCAAATATTTGACAAACAATTATGGCATTAATCCAGACATCTTGAATTAAGAGCTTTAGAGAGAAAAGACTTAATGCCAAGTAAACAGACAGTTATGTAATGCCCTTCTTTATGGGAGCAGCCATGTGCAAGCCTCTGCCTGTCTTCTCTTTTTTATCATCAGCGATGTTTTAAAACTATAATTGGAGTGATTATTGTTAGAAAAACATCATCAAACCTGCCACACGGGAGTCTGATGAGTCTGAATGACAGGGGGTCTTATACAGCTTTTGCATAGTCTGAAATAGTTTTAGTTTACAGTAGCTGGCAGTACGATCAACACAGGCACATTAAATTCCTGTGTGGCAGAGCTGTTGAACTGACTGCCGCACCCTGCTCCATTCTCCAGTCAAGGATGCAATGTTTTCTGCCTCTGCTTCGCTTCAGACAACAAAGGCAATAATGAATCCTGCACTCCGGGCTCAGACATGACATGTTATTAATGCTAAGACACACAGCGGAGCCTGCTTCCGAGGCCAGTTGTTGTAATTTACTTATTGTTTTTTGTTCTTTTAGTCTAGATGGACAAATATTTGGAGATATTTTGTCAGTTTTTATTCCCCAAAGCTCTGAGCTGGCCTGCTCGGGAGAGATGGAAAACACATGAATAGCAGGATGAGGCAGAGAGAGAAAGAGCTCCATCTGGTTTCAAATGTGTGATTGAGTGGGCTGGGATGGGCATGAAGAAGCATTGGCTGTGACTGATACAATTTATCTCACTTGAAGAGTTCCTGTGGTGATTGTTGCCATGTTCCAACACTGCACTGGAACAATGTGCCTCGGGGACCAGCGCTTCACCCAAATGAATTTGTCACACTCAGAGCTTGTATGCGTCATCCCGGCCTAGATACCTGTACAGTCCCTTGTGGGCTGCTTAGTCACATTGACATGCTGCGTTCCCTCGGCCAGACAGAGCCACAAATTGAGAAGACGGCAAAGTAAGAAGGGATGCAGACAAATGGAGATGTAGCCTCAGTGCCTGAGACAAAGAAAGATACGGAAGGGGTAAAGGCAGCGAGCTGGTTTCTTTTGGGAAGTGTTTTTGCTTCTGGCTAAGAGTGCCAGTTTAGAAGAGCGGCTACAACATGAAAGACGCGAGAAAAAGAGACGAAGACAAAGCAACGAGAACATGAAGAAATTTCAGCGTGACTTGGGTTGGGGCAAGTCAAAGAAAACTTTCATGTGTCACATATGAGGGAGAATAGACAGATGAGAAAAACAGACCGAGAGCAGGTTGTTGTTGTGAGCAGCTGTACAGCCAGCATCTTTGCAGCAGCGCATTTCACAGTGAAACCGGCTTCAAGGCATTCACACCTCAGATTTTCCACAGATGTGCCCCGGTTTGCTAATTACTGTGGTGTCTGTGTTTGAGCTTGATCTCTTTGGATTTATTTATATGATTATGATACCACTATTGCTCGGTGTGAATGATGTCTCTCTGTTTTCCTATCCGCTTCCATCAGGCTGCTGTGCTGCACAGGCTCTGTTTGAATGTCTCTGGTTGCTTTTATATGCTCACCTGCTATTGTTGACTGGGGTTTGCAATGAAAGCCTTTTGAATTATAGAAACAACTCCTTTTCCACAACAACCCCAGCCTCATACATACCCGCTGAGATGAAGAATCTTTTTATGTACCAGGAGAAAGAATATCCCTATTTATGTATCGTGCAGGCTCCATTTATTTTAAATGTATTTCTCTATTTCAGTCTTTTTCCACTTGGTTTAGTTTCAGCTTTGAATAATGTTGTTTTCACATTCTCAACTCACATTATTTCACTTGTCCCATCCAAAATTTGCAAGTCAAAATATACTGCTTCTTCAATCATTTCTACTTTGTGGGTGCCAGTTTTAGCACTGCCACATGGCTGAAATGCAGCAGCCTGGGGTCAAGTCCCACCACACGCTTTCACTGCTTTTCTGTCTACTAATATGCTGTCTAATAATCACAAAAAGCACAAAAAATAATTTCTACTTTGTTCTCACTGTTCTAGATGCTTCTGGCCGAATGACAGACACAGTGAACCAGGAGAACCCCCTGTCCCAGCAGATCTCAGATGTGGTCAAACAGCCGGCATTTATAGCAGGCATAGGAGCTGCTTGTTGGATTATCCTCATGGTCTTCAGCATCTGGTTGTACAGACACCGAAAGAAGCGGAATGGCCTGTCCAGCAGCTATGCAGGTATACGCAAAGGTCAGTACACGAGTGTAACAAATTCAACACTCACCGAACTATCAACTTGAATTTCAAATTCAAGGCGCCGGTTTACTTCAGTGAGGTTTTCTCACTGCATTTGGTGAGCGAGTGTGACGCAATTCGGTCTTCCCCATCGTCTTTACCCTAAATGACGCCAACCTACCTCACATTCTCTCTGTCAAACACAGAAAGATTTCTTTGTAGAGCAGCGCTGGAGGTGAGGTCTCCCGTAGAGTACTTTAAGATGCAGTGTGAGCTCCTGCTGAGAGTACTGCATAAACACCTCTTTTATTTTGTTTTCATACTTCTGTCACGGTGTCTTTGCAGGAGTGTGTTAGGAGTGTTTGCAGTCAAGTACATTTTGGGGTCCAAAACTCCTCCTTTTACCAACTCCCTTCTGACTGCGCTGGGAAAGGGATAATGTCTGGCTGTAATCTCGCTTTTTCAAGGACACATTTTCACGTGGTCAAAGTACTTTTGAGAGAGCAGCCAATTATTTCATTCTGGTTAATAAGGACCTCATACCTTTGTTTCAAAAACTCAAAGACTGTATTTCAAGGATGTTGGCATAGCCTCTGCCTAACTCATTCATTTTTTTTACCCGACTTAAAGTAATGAGGTTCGTGACATCCCCAGCCTCTGCCCGCAATATTTAGAGTATAAAGAGTGCCATTAGCCCCTCTTTCAGAGTCTCATTTATGTGTTGGCTGGCTTAATGTGTAGCCTTGGGCTGTGCAGCTGTTGCCTGTGAGTGCTACCTTCTACAGCCTCACTTCCAGGTTTAGGTTTACTGCTGATTGCCAAGGTTAGAGAAGATAGACCCTTCAACCTTGATGCACACACAAACAATGATTTTAGCTGTAAATCTGTGGCTATCCGTGCTCTTAATTTACTCCAGCCATGATAAAAGTGGGAGCAGTGTCTCTCAAAGTAAAAGAGACCTCAGCTAAGCTTATCCTGATCTCCTGCACATTTACAAATACCTGTGTGGTCTGTGAGAGCTATTGTGGGGTTTTTTTTGTTATGTCTTAGATTACAGAGAAAACAAAGTGAAGACCAATATTTAATGAATGCAGTCATGATCCGAGGTCAGGTGAGAGATGAGAAGACAGTGTAGCGTAAGGTTACCTCATGTCCCGCTGTGAATCATATATGTTGATGTTTGGTCAAATTTGGAAGAAAAAGAAAGAAAGAAAGGAAGATGGAAGCTCTTTAGAAAACCAGGAGACAGACATACCTCCCCTTTTCTCCTGGTGCTCCCAGACCAGAAGAGGCCACAGTCTTTGTTTTTAAAAGAGTATAATTGCAACCACATGAATCAACAATCTTCGCTAAGCTGAATTTGCATTACTGTGTATCTGTGTGTGACAGTATATCCTAGCGCCATCTCTAAAAGATTACATTTATTTTGTCAATGCAAAATTAGTCTAAACAGCTTTCTCTTGTTTCCCTCATGACCTCATGGCGTTATTCGTCATTATTCGAAATACTACAAATGACATCACTGTGTAACACAAATGTTATTATGGGATGCTACAGAAGCCTTCACATCTTTTAGCTCAAGTCATTTTTAAGAGGAGAAAGCAGCAGTTACATACAGTCACAGGTTACATACTGGTTCATCACTCTTGGGAACAAACATCTGTGAGAATGGCAACCTGATTCTTGATTTATGCATGTTAGTCACGTTTCTCACGACTGTTTTGGGTACGTCTCTTCTTCAAAGGCTTCATCAAACAGATAATCTTTTCCAACCACTCATATCTTTCGATTTGTTTGAGCATCAAGGGGAAAGATTCAAACGTGATAAGATGATTGTGATGTTTAAAGGACATCTGTTCGCACGGGGTACTGTATGAGGTAATTGTTTGAGGAAATAAAAATGTGACAGCAGCACTATCCTGCTTCTTAGATGTCTCTTCGCAAATGCAGTTTTAGTCGGAAGGCAAAGTGCAACATTTCTAAAAAATGCACATATTTAAGGCAGTGTGCTGGATGACTACCAGCATGAGGCAAAGTTGCATCAACTGGAGTGTTGACTGGAGCATTCTTAACTTCTTCAAACAGGGAAACGACTAAGCTATATTTTAAAGACCATAAAAATATAGAAGTTATTAAAGAATTTAATCCACTTTCATGGGGTTTCTGAACCATTTCATAAACCGTTGCTTTAAAAAAAATGTAATAATAAATAAAAATAAAAATGAAAATGTGGAAAATAATGTTGTACTAAGGCTTTCATGACCAGGCCATAATTACTTGTTGGGCTGCAATAATCTAAAAAAGAAAAAAACAGAATTTGATGTATTTCTTTTCCTGCCACATATTGTATTGAAAAAGTCACAAAGTTAAAGTTAAAAACTATAGCATGATATCAGTAATTTCTTGCAGTAAATATCAGATACTTAGGATCCTATTTTCTACAAGAGTTTTCAAAAACAGGAACCCTACTACAGTAGATGGATGTTTAATAAACAATCCCTTCCATGCCTGTGCGAGCAATTAAGTTGTGAGGGTGATGATGTGAGTGTTGAGATAGCAACAGACATCTCAACAGTGCGAGACCTCTGAACAGCAGGCCTCTGACAGTCTGGGCCACGACTTGAACCAGCAGCTGGCTCAACATTCATTTTCCCTCTGGGATGTCTGAGAGGATCAAAGACTAGCAAGCAGCATGCAGCGTGTGAATACAGGCTATTGAAGTGTATTGTGAAACTTATACATTTTGTGGAGTTAATATTTAGAAAGATAGTTCTGATAATTCACCAACTTTCTTTTTCTGTCTTTTCCAACAGTGCCATCCTTCACTTTTACACCAACAGGTAAGCGCCTTCTCCTGCAGTACATACAGTATCTATGTTTTTATAAACTCAATGTACTACAGCACAGGCCTTTTCCCATTTTCACAAACTTCTTGGAACATAAAAATACCAAACAGTGTGCTCGAAACCTTAAGCACATCTCAGTCCAGTTTCCCAACAGAAAAAGGCCAATTCAGGAAAAAAGGAAGACAAACAAAACAACACAAGAAAACAATCAGAATCTGACAATGACAGATACACATCCCCCATAAAATCCAAAAAAAGATGCCTAAACCTATTCAAAGATCCCTTGTTTGTCCTTTAATATATGTTATTCTTTCAGTGGGAAGGTTGTCCTCTTTGTTTCCTTTTAGATACAAACCAAACCAGGATATCTTATAACAAGATAAACATTTTCACTGCCGTTGGGAAAAGCGTCCTTTAATGAATTAAACAGCCACAGTCCTAATAGAATCATTAGAGAAATTACCAGCTGTAGAGAAGTTGGTGAGGAACACTTAATTAAAAAACAAATAAGGCCCAATTAATTGGCACAGCAATGGTCCACCTCCACATAAATGTTCCAGCAAATATTTGAGCTGTTTCAGAACTTAAAGCTCAAAAAAGAGAGGCCACAGTACCAAGAATCTGTTTTTATAGTAGTGGTAACTTGATCAAAGGGCTGCTGGCAACCTCAGAGGGGATTTAGGAGAATGACACACCACCAGAGTCTCCAACACACCAATTAAATAGGCAAGTGGCAGCAGAGCTAAGGAGGTTATCTGTGAGCTGAAGTGACACAGCATAAAACAGATAAAAGAAAAGCTCCTTGTATATCTGTATCTTTCTGTCCCTGCAACTCTGTCTTTACAGTTCTCTCCACCTTTTCTTTCACTCGTGGACTTTCATCCCTCGGAAATTCCTTGTTCCCTTGAGGTGTGTAAAAGGGTGTTGGCGGTGTTTAGCGAAATGGCAAATGTGAAACAGTGTGAATAGATAAGAGGAAGTAACAGTGAAGGAGACAATCCAGTGCACTCTGTGTTTGTTGTTCTACTGGTTGATCCTGTCTGTGCAGGGATTGTATCTACACGGTAGCAGTGCGCTTTGTGTCTGCCTTGAGGCTTGCAATCAGGTAGAATAATTTTACAGGCTTGTTTCATGGAAATCTTTCAGCTGAAACATAGTCCTTGCTTGCGCATTAAGGTTCGATTCTTTAGAGAGAAATTCCCTGCCCTGGTACTCTGTGTGAAACCAGGACTTTACTGAGCATTATACTGATTTCCAACTTTAACCAGACTGTGATAATTTAGTTTTGCATAAGATCTCCTCTGGCTACATGCAGAGACCACACCACACACTTCCTGTTCTGAAAGAGAGACATGGAATCAACACAGCAAAGGCCCAACCTACCCCCTTCCACCTTCTCTCCTCTCAGAGAAGAGATTGTAATTAAAGTTGGAAGTTTATCTCTCCTTCACACACACCGGCAGCTTAGAGCTCCTTGAAAGAGTCCAACTTGCAGCACACAGAGCTTCAAACACGCTGAACCCGAGCCAGACAACCAAAGAGCTCTGCATCTTTGTTCTTCATAAGCCTCTTACACATCCTCCTGCTCCTGTTGCTTCGTGTGTGCGTGTGTGTCTATGACTCAGCTGAAATGATGACACATGCATTCAATCGCACACTCACTTGCTCTGATACAAAACACAAAAACAAAAACACAGCACTAGCTTAAAAGGAAGTCTCCCAATCATTTTTCACAAAATTGGCAATTAAAAATAAATAAATTATTCAATAAGAAAATAAGTAACTCAAATAAAGAATTTCATGTTGAACTTACATGACTGTGGTGAAAAGAAGGACATCACGACGATCATAACGTTGGTGGAATCACGACAAACTCATTTTCTCTCTTTCAGTGGCATATCAAAGAGGTGGAGAAGGTGTCAGCAGTGCTGGAAGGTAAGAGTTCATTTAGTGTCTTTGAAAAAAAAATTATTTTAAACAGGCGCATTAAGTGAATGAATGCTAAGAATGTAATTTCAAATACAAAGAATCCTTAAACCTCCGGAGTATATTAGTAGGGTGTGCCTTGTGTACTTTTCTTTGACAAACACTAGGGGGAGTGCTGTGCCTTTCAAAGGTAGCACAGAGCAGAGGAGAGGGGTAAGGACTTGCATTAAGTATGTAATAATTCTACAGGAACAAAGCCCCATATAGTCTGGCAAGTGCCCATCCTTGTCCCAAATGGTGGAGAACCACATGCAACCACCAGGCTGTGCCGTAGCATCACCATAAAACATTAATGGAGCTACATGCATGTACACAGCAGCAACAGCACGCCGCCTAATGTAGTGGAATTGTGCATTTTGCATAAACAGCAAGAATGTCTGGACTTGGACCTGTATATCCATTGGATGGCATTTGGCATGTGTTCATATAACTGGTAAATAGCAGGGAAAAAACAGGAAAATATGCATTCATTCATTATGCGCTCTTTACTCTAGTCCAAAACATAGTTAATACTGTAATGTATGCGTGTGTTTTTCTTGTGTTAATGAACAGTTAGCTTGAAGTCATCATTATATTATTCAGTTGTATGACTGAATTGTCAGCTCTGCACAAAGACAATGGTTGTTCAGTATCAACATATAACTGCCAGGGTGATTGAGGAGTCATTGTGAGATTGTATTTGGCTGTACAAGACAAATGTGTTCATTACCCAAAATGAATCCAAGAAATGAGTCATTTAAGAGGGAATGAGAAAATGTAATTCATGGCTAATTCACTGTTTCGATACGCGAACCCAGAGTCACTCTATAGAGATTTGGATACTCAAACAATATATGTTCCTGCATTCTTTTTGTATACTAAATTGATTCATTCAATGAGCAAAAACAGACTGTCTTTACTTGGCTTAAGGTCCAATATTAAAGTAGAATCCTGTTAAATGAGCCATCTTGATTTGAATTTGGATTAAAGTTGAAAAACAGGAGACAAGACAGAGATGGATGGCAAAACAATGATAAGGATGCATTTTTCTTCCGTTGCTCAAGTCTGTTCTCCTTGTGTACAGCTTTAAAAAAAACACTTTCCAATGATAGAGATATTGTGTGACACTGTGGAATCTACTCTGCGAGTATTTGTGGTTCACTGCCTGTTCAGGACGTGGATTTCGCAGCATTGGGAGAGAATTTTATCTAGCTGTCTAATCCAGGCGGATCGCTAATGCTCACGACGGCTCAGGGAAAGTGTCATCGGCTATGGCCAAGCCAAGCACACACAATCTATTTAGCTGGGCTTTTTTCTAATGTGCTCCCTGGGCCTGTGTGTGGCCGAAAGGCAAAAAGTGCTAAAGCCGGATTTCTACTTTTCCCCTTCTCAGCTGGATAAATAAACTCACATAATCTTCTCTTTCAAATATTATGTTATTGTGGGTGTTGCAGTTCATTCACATAAATGTCACTGCGGCATTGGCTTGGTTTCTTACTATTGTTAACCACTTGGTGCCCTTTTTGGTTTTTTTCCTCCTCCTTTTTTTTGTCCACAGGCCTGGTTTACTAAACATTGGGGACTCTGCCACTCAACCCTGGCTGGCTGACACATGGCCCAACTCATGTTCCAACCACAATGACTGCAGCATCAACTGCTGCACTGCTGGCAATGGCAACAGCGACAGCAACTTGGCAACATACAGCCGACCAGGTATGCATGTTTTGTCAGTGCCGTATGTAGTCAACAACCAAAATAAACCCTCCTCTCGAAGGCAACAATGCAATCATTTGACAAAATAACTGTAGAGATAAGAAATGTAGGGAGCTGGGGGAATCTGCAGTGCAAAAGGAAGTAAAATCTGATATCTAGGTTAGCTCCCTGGAGAGTTATTCTGTGTATCGCTCCCTTCTGTAGGTCTCCACAAGAAAAACCTAGAGAAATATTAGGATTAAGAGAGGCTGTGCGCTTGTGTGTTTGATTTATCTGAGGTTAAAGTAGAGCTGTTTTAGGCAGGAAATAAAAGGAGCACACTGAGCAGGGCTCATAGCTCTACTCTGTTGCTAATCAAATTGCTCTGCTGATTTCCATACAGTTGTTATACCCGGTAATGTAATTTCCCCTAAGTGCTCAGTTATTTAAGAAATGTGCAGCGGGCGAAGGGGTCAAGGCTGGACTGCAGACGATGGCCAGAAGCAGAGAAAAAGAGAATGATAGAGGGAGAAGGGGGTACCTGGAAATGCAGATGGGAAGAGAGGAAAAAGTAGTGATGAAGAATAAGTGTATGTTAAATGATACAGTGAGATGTATTGGCAGAAATACCGAGCAAAGATAAGATAAGTAGGGTGAGGGGGAAAAAAGAGAACACCACCAGGTGGCCTCTAGTTTATTTAGCACTAGTACAGTTATCAACAAAGGGAAGCATATTTGGCCTCAGAATCTTATGCATTGCTGCCAAACCCCACACACACACAGAGTATGATGTAGGACGTAATATTAATAATTAACAGCCATGACCAAAAAACCTCTATCCTCTGGAACTTGGATTGCAATGAAATGCTTTATGTTCTAAATTATGCACTTTGGGACTATGCCTTTAAGGGCAGCACATAATTCCTGTCCAGCTGTTCAATCCAATATCCATCCAGCCACTAAATAGTTTCTCCTGACTTCAAACCTTTCCAGTGAGGATTAATAATTCATTTTGTAGACTATAGTCAAGTTGAGTTTTTCTTTGTGCTAATCACCCCTCTGAGGTTGAAGTGTTTAACTCTACCTTAACATGGTCTGAGATGTTTAACAGGGAATAACAGGCTAGAGGCAGCCCTCACTCGCATGACACCCTGCTGTCTGACACTAAGGAGCTTGCCAGATGCATGCTTTGTGTGTGTGCCAAACCTAAATTCTGAACATTAAGAGGATCACTGACTAGGTGACAGAGCAAAGAAATACGAGTTAATGTCCCTTTATCTCAGCCATAGGGGCGCTTTCACACATCAACCTTTGAAGTGTTTGAGCTTTTCCATGCAGCTGAAACATGAGTTACGTGGCACGAGCTGCGCGCACCTATGGCCGTCCTTGGTATTTACCGCAAGGCTGGCTCTCAGATCTGCTGGAGGATTTGAATATTTTATGAGCCAGGGAAAATTGGATCTGTCAGTGAAGCTGTGCTTTTACTGCACGCCTCATTCCAGGTCTTTGATACAGACATGTCTCCGTCCCTCTCAATGAGCAAAGACGCTCCCAACCATCAGAAGAAAAAGAACACAGATGACACCTACACTGAGTCATGGGTGAAACTGAGAAGGGGGTAACATAACCTGTGTCAGTCACCTAGAGCAGATCGTCATTTTTGCAAACAAAACTGAGACTTAAAGCATAAGTAGAAATGTCTCTCTGGAAGGTGGGGATCATTCAAAAAGCTTGAGATGAAAAATGTGTTGCTTTTCTTAATTTTTTCAGCTCGACAGTAGATGAAATGATGCCTTATTGTTTGAAATCTTTTGCCAAACTGGCATACTGCTGCTAAGCTGATCAGCAGTAGAAAAGACTGACTAAATGCCCTCCTCATGTTCTTCAGCCGACTGTATCGCCAATTATAACAACCAGATGGAAAACAAGCAGACCAACCTTATGGTGCCTGAGTCAGGAGTCTATGGAGATGTAGACCTGTCCAACAAGATCAATGAGATGAAGACCTTCAACAGCCCAAACCTTAAAGATGGCCGCTTTGTAGGTCCAGGGGGTCAGCCGACACCTTATGCCACCACTCAGCTCATCCAGTCCTCCATTATGGGAAACAACATGAACTCAGACAGAGTGACTGGAGGGAGTGGAGGTGGACTCGTGGGTGGAGGAGAGGTGAATGAGAAACACTGCTGGAAGCCCCCCTCAGTCCAGCAGCAGAAACAGGAAATAAGCTCCCAGCTGCAGTACAACATCATGGAGCAAAACAAGCTGAACAAGGGTGAGTGTGTGGAATAGCCAGCAGCCATCTTTAGAGAGGCCAACTCCAAGCCATGATCTTCTTCCACTCGATTTTTCCCTCACTTCTCTCTTCTCCTGGCTGTTTCGCCCCACTCTGGATACGTGTAGAAGAGTTTCATGCTCATGTATCCCTTGGCTCTGTCTCAGTCCTATTCATTCAACAAAAGCACCATCACTGTCTTTCTGCCTGTCTTTATGGCATTCATGCAACCTCTCCACACAATAGAGTAGAATCTTTACTGCTAAATGAGGGCCAGGCTTGAATTGCTATCATCTTTTGGTATCTGGGGTGTCTCGTTTTATAACGAAAGCAGGTGTGAGAGTTTATCCTTGGTGTCAGATTTCTAAAGGAAAGATAAAGATAACTCAAAGATCTTTAAAGATGCTTTGAATGAAGCTATCATCACCTGGTCGTACCTGCAGAAAGGAACCACAGCCGGTGTGATAGTTTTAAGATTTCAGTGCAGCTGTTGCATGTGTTCACATACTCACATGAGAATGAATATGAAAGCATGACCTGCATGCCTCATGTGTAGCTAAATACATAGTTCTCGCTGTAATCTCATTTCACTCCATATATTGTTTAACATTAAAGTGGTGATCTTTGTTTAGTACAAAGTAGTCGTCTTTGTGGTGTCCCTGTTCGCCTGCCTCCCTGCAATAACTATATCCTTCACTATCCTCACCACCAGATCGCTACAGAGGAGGTGACAGCCTTATGCCAGCCACCATTCCCTACAGCCAGACTCATGACAGCCACACTGGGGGCTCCTACAACAGCTCTGACCGAGGCAGCAGTAGTACCTCCGGTAAGATGGTTAGAGGATCAAGGACAGGAGTTTTTTCAGGTCGGGCAGTCGGCAGTTATACAAATCAACACAGACTCTCATTCGATGTTCGCAGGAAGAAAAAAAAAAGGCAAAATATTATTTTTCCAGCTAAATTACTACTATGAATTCTATAATCACATATACCCTCAAGCTCCATTTTAAAATCCCAGTTTTCTCAAAGGCTTTAAATCAGTTCGAGCCACTAATAAAATATGCTTTCAATTGTAATTTGATTAATTTGCATGTTAGCCCATCTTGAAGCAAAGGGTTCAGTGTGGAAACATGGTGAATAAAACACAAGTGCCAACAGCACTTTGAAACAAAGGCATGAGAGCATGTTTCCATTGTTTTTTGTTTTCTTTATGCAACATCATCCAAGGATGTTTAAAGCAAATTAGATAAAAGGAAATGCATCTTCAAATTATTTTGTGTTTGTTATTCTGTTTTGTACTTTTTATTTCTGGGTTTGTCCTTGCTTATTTTGCATTACTTCCGTTAATTGGCTTTACTTTAATTCCAGTATGGAGCAGCCTAATTTCATCATGGCCTCAATGTCTGTCTTTGGACAAGGACAAATGATAACACATTGCAGACGGCATGCAACACTGCCACCTTAATGCCATGTATCCATTCTGATATTGCGTTTGAAGTTCAAGCCATTAAGGAGCAGCCTTTAGTGCTGCCTGCACATCACAGCTCATTGGTTCACAATTTTAATAGTTTTCTATTAATTGGACCCTTTTCTGCTGTTTTCCTTCTACCTTTTCTCTTCATACTGGGTTATACCCCTTCAGGGAAATAGCTGTTATAGTATTTCCCCTCATTTAATTTCTGAGCAGTATGGGCATACTTACATAAATTGGAGAGTTGCATTAGCCTTTTCACTCTCACATGTAAAATTATCGTTTTCTTGTCAGTCAGCCTTATTAATGTCAATCGTCTCTGCTGTCAGTATCTTTGTTACCTTGTGATTTCTCCCGCATTAATAATTGATGTGATTTTTAGAGACAGAGAGTATGTGTATCTGTAGCGGTCCTGTGAATGATCGTTTTCCCTTTTGTGAACAGGGAGTCAGGGTCAAAAGAAGGGAGTGCGCACCCCCAAAGTACCCAAACAAAGCACAATGAATTGGGCTGACCTTCTGCCCCCTCCTCCTGCAAACCCACCCCCAACTCGGAACACAGAGGAATACTCTCTACCGATGGAAGAAAGGTGGGACATGTCTAAATGGTCATCTGATCTGACAGTATATTTAAATACTAGTTCATTGCTGCTGCCTTTTCTCCACATTCATTCCAAACAATTGCCCCGAGCATTTTCTGTCCATTAGTGCGAGGTTCATGTCAGACTCTGATAGAAGGCTGACATGAATATTTAGAGGATGTTTTCTGGCTTCAAAAAAAAAAAAAGTTCATGTTTTTGCTGAGCGATATGAAGGTAATGAGGCTTGTTTCTCTCTGCTGGCAGCTGTGATCCAGACATGCAGTGCCCCATGCCCCCCTCTCACATGTACCTGCAGCCTGATGAGCTGGAGGAGGAAGAAGAGATGGAGAGGGGGCCCACTCCTCCCATCCGTGGGGCAGCTTCTTCCCCTGCTGCCGTGTCTTACAGTCACCAGTCCACAGCCACTCTCACCCCCTCACCCCAGGAGGAGATGCAGCCGATGCTCCAGGATGCCCCAGACAGCCATGAACGCAGGTACAGCAGCATGATGTCAAGCTGTCTGCAAGAAGAAAGCTGCTGAAAAGAAAAAAAAAAATCCTCAAGAAATATATCTATTCTCTAAAGCCTCATAAAGAAATATGATTTACTTTGCATTTGAAATTCATGGCTGTTTTCCTGATTGAGCCCATTAAACTCCATGTATATCGTCTGTATATTGTGTGCACCGTTGGCCATTTTTCAAAAGCACATCTTAGGTTTTAGACTGATTTCTTACCTTCTGGGGAGTCATTTGTTGCAGTTCATTTCCGTATAGTACGAGGATTTAAGCAGTAGAACATTAGGGGTTTTTTTTTTTATAAATGTGTTTCAAATAGGTAGCACATCAGCGTAAATTTAGTCAAATGTATTTTTGTCAGTGATTATAATTGTGCAGAAATCCAGCTGTGAGATAGAACTGTTTTGGAAAACTCATCCCTGTCATTGTGCCTGAAGGAGGGGGGAAAAGCCATAATGAATTTGAAGTTCATCTTCCACAGAGAAGCCATTTTAAAATAAATTAGCAAATTCACATCATTGGGGTGATCAAAACTTAACTTCTAATGTGACATCAGAAGATCATCAGCATCATCAACAGTAAAGCACCTCATTTGTAGTCAATTGGCTAAAACATGGGACGATTAAGTTGTTTTTTCCATAACTGGGTAACTATGATTTAATGATGCAAAAAACTCTACAGTTTATAAGATACTGATGTGAGTTTTTTTCTCATTTTTTATAGGCGCCATGCTGTGAGCCCCCCACCCCCTCCCAGGCCCATGTCTCCTTCACACACATATGGGTATATCAACACCCCGTTAGCCTTGGACACGGATGGTATGGAGGAGGAGGACATACTGGAGGAAGAGGAGGACGGCGATGAGACAGATGCAGAGGTGGCTAAGATGCACTACCACCACACCCACCCCCACACAAACCCTCACCATCCCCAGATGCATCCGCGGAGGTTGCTGCTACGAGGGCTAGAACAGACGCCTGCATCCAGCATGGGGGACCTGGAGAGCTCAGTGACGGGCTCAATGATCAACGGATGGGGGTCAGCTTCCGAAGAGGATAATGTCTCTTCGGGGAGATCCAGTGCAGTCAGCTCATCAGATGGATCCTTCTTCACAGACGCCGACTTTGCTCAAGCGGTTGCTGCAGCTGCAGAGTATTCAGGCCTCAGGGTGGCAAAGTACCCTAATTCACAGGGCCAAGAAGTTGGGGGAGCTTCGGGTAAAGTAGACCACTTTTATAGGAAATGTTTCTGCAATAATTTTATTCTCTTGCTGTCCAAGAAAAAGAGGGGGAAAACACTATTGTTCTGTTTCTTTTGTCAGCACGAAAATACCAAATAAACCCATCAAGTCACCGTCCTGGCAGCCCGGTGTCTACAGACAGTAACATGAGTATGGCCGCTGTACACAGGAGGCCTCCTAAAAAGCAGAAACAACATCCAGTAGGTCATCCAGCGAACCAGCGACGTGAAGTTTTCAATGAAGGTACACATCTTTTAATTACATCTAGTTATGTTTAAAACAGGCTGATTTGATATTGTAGATTACTAACCAAAAATGTAATAATAAATAAAATGCTAAACATTTCAGGTTCAAGTAATAGTGATCCAGAATTTCAAGTCTTGTTTTAACAAATATTTCTTTCAGGTCTTTTTTTGTTTAAAGCCTGTGGTGTGTGTGTGTGTGTGTGTGTGTGTGTGTGTGTGTGTTATGCAGCATCTAAAAATGATCAATTATCAAGAAAATTAAATGTTTATCATCTCCATCCGGGCACACACAGTCTCTTTATCACTTATCATTATTTACACAGACAAGTGGCAGCAGTTTAGCTGTATCCCACAAGTACACAGATGGTCAGTTTGTATCAATGCTGCTCCTATATTTCCTGTAAAGATATGGAAGGGAGAAGTGCAGTTATCTGTGACAGAGTGTCTGTAAATGACTGAGTATGGGTGTGCTGTAAGCCAGAATTTTAATCATCTTCTCTCATGTGTTTATGCGCATGCATACGTGGCTTCACTCCTAATCTGTGGCAGGGCTGAACAGATCGGGCGAGTGGTGGGCTGGAGGCCAGGGCCATGGTGGGAAGAAATTGAGGGGGGTTGTCTCACGGGGGCTCTGCCCAGCTTGGAGATGCTGACACTAGGATGTCTCTCTACTCTAGCCACTAATGAAATGGATCAAGGTGCTGTGGCTCATACTGAAGCATCACCTAGCTCAGTAGGGGTGGAACATAAACTCAAAGGAGGCTAAATACGGGAACAGCTGCACAGAGAAAGAAAAGCTTTAACCTTGTTAAGGGACAGAGCAATTAACATTTTATAGCACCATCATTTAAAACTCAGAAGCCTACCAATGAACAACCTGTTTTTCCCCACTTCCTTTCTGCTTTGATCTTGTGGAAAGATCTTTTTTTTTAAATTTATCTGTATTTGAGAGTGTGCACATTGTCACTCTTGTGTGTACAGCATGTGCTGTCCCAGAGCTGGCTCTCCTCTTAGTGTCAGGTGTCCTTGAGTGTTGGAAGCACTTGACAGGGAGATTTAATATCCAGCTCACTGGGAGCCAGACCAGCTCTATCACTGCAGAACCCCCCCCCCCCAAAACCATCATCCTTATATCCTGGCTTCCTCCCCATCCGCTGCCCCTCCCATTGGCGTGATCTCTCCATCCCACTCCACTCTCCTCTCCTTTCCTCTCCTGCTCTGCTCCGTCTTTGTTTGAGCAAGGAGGGGGCGTACTGACAGCTCTGCAGTTCTGTCTGCCTATCAGTCCTCTTGCTGATTACATTTGATCTGAATGGATTGTTTTTCATTTAGAGTTTATTGCCTCCCCTGCCCCCAACCACCCACCCTCCCACCCTCCATACCCTGTCTGTGGTTTGGAATACTGCTTCTGAGGTGATAGGTAAAAAAGATTTAATGAAATTTAGAAGAAAGGAAACACAAACCCTGTTTTCTAGGCACAAATTACATTTACAGAGGCAAACACATATCTGTCATTTGTTTATATATCTCTGAGGTGTCCTAATATCTTTAGGTTAAGACTGCTAACCAGAGAAAAAAAAACAACACCTCTACCTCAGCAGCCTCACTTCCCTACTACTTATCCTTTTTTGACCTAGTCATTTCTTTTGTTTGCACAGTTGACGTAAAGTTATATTCTCTCCATGATTCATATTATGTTTGACTCTGATGCCTTTGTCTGCCTTTTCACCGAACTTAACCCTTTCCTTTCCTTTCTCTTCCGATATGCTTCAGCCTTGCCTGCCTAATTAACCACCAGACCCTCAGATTAATCCTCCTTGGCAGAGACGGAGACAGTTTCAGACCTGAGCTCTGTTCTCGCCGATATTTCCTCGTAAATCTAAAAGGCGCTCAGCTCCTCCCTTGTAGCAAGCTATAGCTCAAAGACTGTGGCATTGATCGGAGTCTGACTGAGGCAGAACTCAGGAGGCAAGACAGATATTAAAAAACTGCAGACGCCTCTCTGCTATATGATATTGACCATCCCTTTTGTATTCAAGGGGGAGTGGAGGATAATCAGGAAAGTGTATTGAAGCTTCACTATACTGCTAAGACAACACAGCAAAGACATCACCAGCCCCATTAGCTTGTTGTGTGTTTAAAAAAAAGAATAAAATTCTTTGATTCTTCTAATCCAGTTTTGTCTTAAAGTCTGTGAGGTAGCTACTGAGATCTTAAGTGTAAGAGCTGACACTCACTATGTTTAATAACGTTCTAATCCAATGTGGATTATGGGTCTGGCTGCCAACAAAACCATCCTCCAGGTTGGTAGCTGATTAGAAGATTAAATGCCATTGATCGCAAGCAGACAAGGCTTTTTGCTCCGCGTTTTGTTTAGATAGCCGTGTGATGTGTGAGAGGCCAGGCGGCTCACTGGCTGGTCTCATATGAATAATGGCTCAAGGACAAGCAGCATTGATTCATCGACAGAAGAAGTCGAATAGGCCAGAGAGGCAGCTGCTGACCGTCACACTCCCCTCCTCTCTTGCTCAAATCTCATAACTCTCTGGCAGATTCAGCCTCTCTAATGTCATCTGTTCTGTTTACTGTCTGTTCGGAGGAGTTTCCGTTCAGCATGGCTATGTCTGCAGCTCTGGGTGTATGTACACACATCACAGCTGTGTTTGTGCATCACCTTGCAGGTGTGAGACAAGTGAGTGACAGATGATACACACTAAAGTTTCATAAGTACACAGATCTTGTTCTCCAGTCTGTTGCAATTTTCTAAACTCTTGTGGGGTTTTTTTTGTTTTTAATGTGCTTTTGCTTCCTGTGTTTATTTTTCAGATCTCCCACCTCCACCCATCCCCCCTCCAGCAGTGCTCAAGTCCCCTACACACCCTTCCAAGGTAGCTCTGGAGGGCCGGGGAGTGATTTCCCCCAAAGCCGGTGAAGGTCGAGACAAGAGAGGAGGAACAGGGGGATATCGAGCCCGAGAGGACTCGGACCCCAGAACCAGCTCATCTGAACGCAAAGATGCTCAGGATAGACAAAAGACTGCTCACGGAGGGAAAGGGAATAAACATGAGAGTAGCACTACCAACAAAGCACGCCAGCATGCAGGTACTACAATAGTTACAGCATGAAAAAATTCTTCAGTCGATGGGTAGCACCTTGATTCTTAACTATTGTTCCCTGTTTATAGGTCCAGAAGACATTATGCCGTATAGCCGACCACAGTTCCCTACAGTCAACAGCCCCCGAGACCCAAGCTCCTCTAGCTCCATGTCCTCCCGGGGCTCAGGGGGCCGGCGGAGAGGAGAAGGAGGGCGAAGGAACCCTGCAGATATGGGCCTCAACACCTCCGGAGCCTTCCAACCAGGAGATGAAGAGATAGAGGTAAAGGGTAGTCTTAGATTCTACTTCTCTGAAATATACATGATGGGCATCTGCATTCTACTTGAGTAATGTCAAAGACAATGTCCCATGTTTGCATCTGTTAATCTTGGCAAGAGATTGAATACAGTTTTTGGACAATGACACAATCTTTGTAATTTTTGGCTCTCTACACCATCAGACTGCCAGGAGCCAACTTTAATTCAAGTTGGCTCCAACTTTATTACAACGGCTCTATATTTTAAATCAAGGTATTTTTACCAAACATATTGCATTAGTTGTTTAGCAATTTTCAGAAGCTGAAAAGGAATTGGACAACTGACTGAGAAATAGTGTAGTAGGCAGGTTAAGTCTCAATAACTGGAAGTCTTAACATGAGGGAAAAAAGATCATCATGCAAAAGAGGAAAAGACACTACTGGCTAAAAACCAAAATAAACCTATCAGAGAGAAAGCAAAAATTATTTGGGCCATTGTTAAAAACAAGGAATGCACTAGGCAGCTCAGCAATATCAAAAGGCCTGAAAGACCAATGAAAATACCTGAAGTGAATGACCACAAAATTCTTTCCTTGGTTAGGAAAAACCCTACGCAATAGTTAGCTAGTCTTAAGGAGGTAGACATATCACATAAAAGAGCACTGTTCTTCTGGACAAAAAGAAGAAAACAAAACAGAAAACCAAAAAAAAAAAAGATAAAAATAAAACCAAAATTATCTTGTACCAGAATGGCGTGAAAAGAAAAGTAATTAGTAGGATTGCAATAGTTCCTGATCAAAAACGCAGCAAAAATGGGTACGTACAGCCGCCAATGAAACTGGGTCACTAGCATTTATTTATGATGCGACTGCTGATAGAAGTAGATGGATTCATTCTGTACAGGGATATACTCTCAGCTCAGGTTCAGCCAACAGACAACACTTCAGTCCAAATTGGTAAAGAGCCAAACTAGGGCTGTTCGATATAACGATATATATCAGATGACGATATAAAAACGTCTATTGTTTCGTGGTGTCGCAAAATAAACTGTTTACGGCAATATTTTTTCATCGTTTTGATGGTCACTGTAGTGGCTATATTAATTTCTTAAAGTTCTCTCTTTCTCTTATATGTAATATAACCACACTACAGACGGACAAGCGCCTGTTTTTATGCGTTGTCGTTAGCAACAACGACGGTAACACCATAGCGTGTGTCCGCTTGTTTCTGTTCCACATAAACCTTTTCAAAATGAACTGAATTACGTGAAAGAGCAGATTATTTACGGATGAGAAATAAAAAAGAGCTGTCAGGTGCTAAAAAAATAAACCTTAGAGTCAAACGTTAGAACAGGCTTTTCCCCGCAGCACGCCGTGTAATAAATACTCACAAAGAAAACGGTGGCCGTTACAACTTATGTCTAAAAATGTATCGTTTCATGCATCAGTTAAAACACTCGACTCCGGGTAAAGGACGTGCAGCTGGAAACACTTCCCGCAAGTCGAGCTGCCCGAGATTCACAGAATTTACAGAAAATGTTGAACAAATGGCTGAACAAAACGGCTTTTGGTGATGTCTATGACTTTAATAAGTTATTGACTGCAAAGAATGAAAATCCTTTGCAGCCAATAATTTCGTATTTAAAATACTTTTTTGTTTAAATTGTCCTCTGACAATGGGATACACAGATACAGATCTACAGTGAGTCAATATTGGCTGACCTTTGTGCTAACCAAAATGTTTTTGTTTTTCCCAGATGGTAGAAAGCTGAAGAAGGAGGAAAAGGACAGACTGTTCTGATTTGGAGCACCATTGTTTCTCTTACAGTTTTAAATATCTTAGTATTTCACCATCATGTTGGCTGCCCTCATACTGTACATCAGTAGTGTTTCTTTACATCTGGAAAACAGACCAATGTTGTTTTTTTTCTAACTTATCATTTTATATGTCCATTGAAAAAAACGAAAGAGTGAAGAATAAAATGGTGCATTCAAAACAAAATACACAGTAGTATATTTATGTTTAATTCCAATGCAATATGGAGTGAAATCTTACTCCAGATATTGACATGACTCAGCTTGCCTTGAAAAGAACTTTGGAAAGCCCATACAGTGAGATGTTACTGTAATAAATTAGCTGCAAGCAGAGAGAGGTGGACTGTCTGTAAATATACATGTATACATGATGTCTTCTTGTTTTACCCATTGTGGTACCTCAAAATTGTCTTCCTTGTTTTATTTTTTGCAAATTCTAATTTTATTATGCCAGTAAATATAATTATTTTATCAATTCCATCCATGTTGTAAATTGCTATATTATTTAGCTTCCCCAAGAAAGTGCCACTTTGGGATTTTTCCTTTTTTTTTATATTTTTCTTTTTTTTTTTGTAATGCACTGTTATGTTTTGTGTTGTCATCGATGTTTGTTATTTGTTTTACTTTGGTTTTAAAAGCACAATCACTAAACTTTATTTTAAACCATTCTATCTATTAACCTTTTTGTCTTACTGGAGGAAAACAGGTATGACAAAAGAGTCTAGTTAATCCTGATGATGATGATGATGATGTTGTAGGTAAAGATTGCCGTTTACAAAGGCTGTGCTTGAAAGGAGACTCCTTATGTTGTGATTGTCTTCCTCTCCAGTTGTGACGCAAGTGATGACAACGACAGTTAATGTGAGTCATAGCTGCAATGTAAATACCTTTTCACATTGACCATAAACTCAGCTATTGCACATTAATTGAAATGGTAATGCTGACTCCAAATGCACTTAAATGAATGTCAAATACAGGAAAAATGTCACTTTGGGAATCTGGAGAGGTTGTAATTGGACAAGAAGAGTCTCTTTTCTTGATACTAAAGGGCTGATTGAGCCCTGTTTTAAGGAGAAAGGGTGCTGTTGTTTATTCATAGGACATCTGCAAACATTTGTTTCGTAAAGCAAAAAAGTAAAAAGAACTTTAAAAAAAGATGAATAAAAAAAGTTCAAATTACAAATGTTCCTTTGGTCATTTGTCAGTATTTTCTGAAAGGATAAGCCTATATCCCTTTTTTTAAAGCTCAAATCCACAAAAAGGTTAAGACCAACAATTTGTTATTCTATGACTCAACATCCATTTTCCTTTGGTGTTTTTGGCACAACCCCACTCCTGCTGAAGAATCTTTCCAGCCATCAGATTTCTACCGCTTATCCAGAATTTATTCCCAGGAACACTTTCCAACTCCTGCAGGGATCCTGAGGCTTTCCCAGGCTTCCTAGTTTGGGGTTTTTGGAAAAACCCCAAACAAAGCTAAAGTTTGTACAACTCATATCGAAACAGTTACAAGGCGGGGAGAAAAAAAAAAAAAGAATCTCATAATATGACACAGATGATCGCACCATAGACTCAATTATGTGCAATTATGCCCCCTCAGCATAAGAATGGGGAAAAAAAACCTATATATTGCCCTCTGTTATCTTTTCCTAAGTAGTGATGTGCAATTCCAATGATTTCCTTTCCGATACCAAGTAAAATTCAGGGTGGTATCGACGATACTGATCCGATACCGATACTTTGTACAAAAAATTATTTTATTTATTGTATTGCTATTGTATAGCTTCATAATAATTACAGGACATTAGACTACTTGTTCTTATCGCTTGACAATGCAGAATTATCATATAGAAATTAAAAAACTAAAGCTGTGTGCTATTTGAACACGTTTCCTGCCTGCGGCCCTAAAGGACTCCGTGAGAGACGTCTGTCTCGCCCTAGCAGCACCTGTCCCTCTCCTCCTGTTCAGTTCGCCTCAACATAAGCTCATCATATTCTGTGATATGATTTTTACTGTGAGGTATTTGACGAGGTTAGTGGTGTTGCCACAACACCTCACTGTCTTGCCACCTGTATCGCAAACCACGACTCGGCTGTTTGTGGAGGTAAAATACGTCCGCACATGACTCCATTTACGATCAGTCATTGTTGTGAGTGCGCACTTGGGGCTGCGACACATTTATACAGCCGCATATGCTTATGAAAGGCGGAAGAGGAAGTAGTTCCTTCCAATGTAGACAATCTGAATGATATAGTTTCTTTCCACTGTGTTCCTGTTAATGACAAACTACAAATCTACCCTAAATTACTAAAATATTTATATTTTATTATGAGAATCGATTCTAGAACATAAATGATTGGTATCGGAGGAATCGATATTTCAGTATCAATCTGCACATCACTACTAAGAAGCTGCCTCCATTTTCTTGTCTGCAAGTAAGAAACACACAAAGAAACAGTATTGTGTACCAACACACATCACTGTTAAGGGAACACAGAACCAAGTTTTTATAAGCTGCCCACCTGCGCACACATCTTTCATCACGGCACAAAAGGAGCTGCTGCTGGCAGTAAGAACTGAAAAACTGTGATACTCTCCGCACGTCTGCAGCAAGCATTTTGTCACTGTTGGGTCAAATATCTAAATGGCAGTTTTAACCTTTTATACTGTAACAGGTCTGTGCTACATCAAATCATTTGGAGTCATTTACAAGTTTTTGCATCATATCACAAT
This sequence comes from Neolamprologus brichardi, assembly GCF_056152115.1. NCBI lineage: Eukaryota > Metazoa > Chordata > Actinopteri > Cichliformes > Cichlidae > Neolamprologus > Neolamprologus brichardi. Next base: position 29,855,686 of record NC_142117.1, read on the forward strand.
ATTGTTCCTATAGTGCACAAAACAATGAGACAACCCTTCTTGACTAGATCCATCCATCCATCCATCCATTCGCTTCCGCTTATCCTTTTCAGGGTCGCGGGGGGCGCTGGAGCCTATCCCAGCTGTCATAGGGCGAGAGGCGGGGTACACCCTGGACAGGTCGCCAGTCTGTCGCAGGGCCAACACACAGGGACAAACAACCATTCGCACTCACATTCACTCGCACATTCACACCTAATGGCAATTTGGATTTTTTCCAATTAACCTATCCCCACAAGCTGCATGTCTTTGGACGGTGGGAGGAAGCCGGAGTACCCGGAGAGAACCCCACGCAAACACGGGGAGAACATGCAAACTCCCTTGACTAGATCCTAGATGGAAAATACTTCAGTCTTATAATGTGACAATATTGTGCAGCTCCTGACAAGTTAGAAAGGTTAAGTTACTTTAGTTACTGTTAAACTAAAGGGTTTCTTTACGGTTTTATTTAAAACCAAAAGATAAAATAACTTATAAATGCAGATAAACAATTTTTTTCACTGCATCATCAGGAACATGAGCCAACATTTTTCCAAATATCGGAACAGAATTTTGAGGACATGTTGTGCAACTCTAATACCAGACTTATAAACACAGTAAAGCATGTTGACAATATGCAGCTTTTAATGATTTATATTATTTTTGCATTACTAAATACTGGATAACTCGCAGGCTGCTAAATACAGCCAACATTTTAACTTTTCAAAATAAGAAACTAAAATAATGTGCAAAATGTGATCCACTTTCCACTTTGATCTCTCAGTTGCATATAGCTGACACCCCCCACTGCCAACCCCCCCAAAAAAGTTGTCAGGATTTCCAGAGCATTTTCTAGAATATTGCACAACATAAGCAATGAGATGTTCAATTCATTTTTTAGCACTTTTCAAAAACATAAACAGGATTTCTATTAATTTCCCATTTCTGACTAATCAATAATGCATGCGAAGTATACAAAACTATTTCTGCTGATGTAATAAATTATTCATAAAAGGCACACAAATATTTTAATGATATATTTACCATAAATGTAATTGATCATAATAACCCAAGTGTAATTGCATCAGCTACAATTAAACACTTTTAATGAGAACTAATATGAGCTGACCTCAACCAAAAGTATACAATGTACTTCAACAACACCATCAAGGAGGGAACTATCAATATTCTTGGCTCAGTCGCTAAATAGCCATTTCTGTTCTGCACTGTAGCTATTCAAATGTATTACCTAATGCCAATTCCATTAGTGTTCTCCATTACTCACAATATCAGCAGCCATGTCATTCAGTAAAGGCATTTGGAACCATAGAGGGAAGCTAAAACCAACAGCGGAGGGATTATATTCAATTTGACAGGCCTAGATTGCTGCCAATTAGGTGTAAGGAGAATTCAATGAGGTTACATAAGAGAGTGAATACAGTACTCATCCCTTTTCGTCACTCACTCGGTGATGGGGTGACTGCTGATGTAACAAAACAAAATATCTATAAAAAGAATCAGGAAATGACACTGGCACCACAGAGGGACTCTAGACAGCGACTTATCCTAATTGGAGACGGAAATACATTTGTTCCAGTTTATTACATCTAACCTGCCTACTGCTTGTTCTCAAAGAGGCAATAACCTGGCCTATGGGAGTCTTTAATGTCAAGCACTGTCTGACTGGCTTATTCAAACAGCAGTGATGAAGAAATAGAGATGATTCCTCCCCTTTGTACTCCCTCATGAACCTCAAAGAACTGGAATTAAGTCCTGTTTTTACAAGCTAATGAGTAGTGCTGCCCACCTCAACATGCTGTACCATCAAGAGACTTATGCCTCTAGCTGAGAAGCAGGGTTTTGCATCTACTATTGCAGTAATTTGAATTTTTTTTTTACCATTTATGAATATGTTGATTTTTTTTTTTTTGCATTTTTTAAATGTTTTTTTATACAATTTTACTTTTTTCTTTAAAAATAAGAGTACATAGTTTGTTTGGCATTTAACATTTACACATAAATTAAAATTTGAAAGATATCTGTATTACTTAGCAACAATATAATTGCAGCTATACCCTCAGAATAGGTGATTCGCTCCTCAACCACCACCTCAGCTCTCGGAGATCCCTTCCCCCCTCATTCCCCCAGGTTTTCTTTAATAAGCACCTTTCTAAATAAGAACAAATTTGGAACAGGAGAGAGCATCCCCTCATGCCTCCATCCATCATTTTAATGAGTAGAGGTGTGTCCTGTTCTCACAACGAAGTGCAGGTGATTAAAGATCTAAAGTGGATACCCGGGCAGTCAGGGTTATTCACCCCATAATGACATGAATATGCACAATGAGGGTGAACTGTCTCTGGTCTGGTCCTTACAGTTACTCAACCTGTGTGCATATATGTGCATCTAAAATAATTCTATGTTGTATAGTTTGGCCCTATTTCTTTCTACTGTCTGGCCAAAAAGGACCTATTGAGCTTTTGGACAAACAAATAATGACCTCATTAATCAAAAACAGGTTGCAGATTGGTTGACAATAAAAAATATTTTAACTGCTAGTTGCAGCCTTTACTGACTGCAAAAATATAATCAGTTCCAAGCTTATAAAATAAAAAGTTACCAGTAAAATAACTACATTAGAATTTCTATATTACTGAATTAAATATTTCTATACTATAAAGGTATAATTAGTAGGGGTGCAACGATACTCGTATCGATATTGAACCGTTCGATACAGTGCTTTCGGTTCGGTACGCATATGTATCGAACAATACAAAATTTTTAATTTATTTTATCAACTTTCCTTCGATGGTGGTGTCTGTGTTGAGCGCTCAGTAGATCTGCGCTCGACAGTGCAGCCTAGGCGGAGTAGTCGAACACAGATTCACTGAGCGCAGGGCAAGCTAGCGAGACAGAAGTTAAGCTCTCCTTGCAACATGGCAAATTGAACCTCCCCTACCCTCATTTAGATCTGGCGTTTGGAACTATTTTGGTTTTCATGTGACGTATGACCCTGAAGGTAAGCGAGTCATGGACTAAAGTAAAACAGTATGTTGGATGTGCCACGCAATGCTAAATTACATGGGTGGGAACTAGTGTGTTAGCACAGTTAGCTCGTTAACGTGTTGGCCGTCCAGCCCCAAGCACGGTAGCTCGTTAACGGAGATTTGCCGTGTTGTGGTGTTAACGTCATTTCAACGAGATTTACGCTGACAGCACTAGTGGGAACACAACGAATATGACTGCACATTTACTCTGACATCATCCTAGTGCAAAGACAAGTGGAAGCAGACAAAAACAACAAGGACGCATGCTACAAACTTTAGCCGAGTCATTTAGACAGCCGTTAGCACATGATTCTCCTTATGGGGACCCGATATGTTTAATATGCTGCTGAGAATATAGCCCAGAAGAAGCGTATAGTACAGCTTTTATTTTGTAAAGAGCCAATTCTCTGTAATAAACTCTCTTTTCCAAAGATGAGTGATTCCTCAATCAGATACAGGGCTCGCAAAATCGCTAGCCCGACGTCCCGGGGCTTTTTTCCAGTCGGGCTACCAAAATCTATCTCTGCTCTGCTCGTCGGCCTATCGTAGGAAGGAAAAATATATGTCAATGCTTTTGCATTCTTTCGGAAATGTAGCTGGGTAATTATGTCATTGGCATCGGTGAGCCACTGTCAATATGTGACATATTGAAATCGCGTTTGAATTTGCGCTTGTTTTTTGCTTTCACTTTGCAATCGCGCGAACTGTGTATAGAGAGCGACAGTACTGATTGGTGAGTGATGATAATTTGCGCACCAATTCCTCTGACATCGTCTTATCAATCGTTAGCTTACTATGCAAACATGACAAGTGAAATCTCCCGCAGCAAGCTTAAACATGTGAGAGGTTGATCGCGCAGAGAATCGCCGAGCGTTATGTGAGTGCGTGTGTAAAAGCAGCAGGATATATATTTTAGTTCTGCTGAGCCAAATAAGACAGGTCAGGGTGAAGAAGTGACAGCCAAAGAAAAGCTTACCACAAAACGGAAAAGTTATGACAAATCAGACTATAAGGCAAAAAGAAAGTGCAGCTTTATGGTTTCATGGACAAAAGAATTTCTGTGGCTGCAATATGACGAGCAAAATAACCAGGGCTGCACATAAGTGGTCCGCAGGTGCGCATTTGCTGTCAAAATAAAAAACGCACACAAGATAAGAAGTTGCAACGCGTGTTTGCGTACATAAGATTTTCAGGAGGAGGACAGACATTTGTTTAGAACTCTTAAAGATGTCGAAGAAGCTCCTTTAAGCAATTACTGTGATGTTCCTCCACCTCCAAAGAAATGTCAGAAGGAGTCCGAACCACAAAAGAAGCACGTATTCTCGGAAAAGTGGTTGCAGGAGGTGAGCTGGCTTCAAACAAATGATGAACGCACAGAGATGTGGTGCAGAATGAGCCGTGAAAATTTAATAAATGACAAATTAAAAAGGCATGAACATTTTTTTTGTATCGAAAAAATATCGAACCGTGACACCAAAGTATCGAACCGAACCGAACCGTGAATTTTGTGTATCGTTGCACCCCTAATAATTAGGAGGACATTAAAGCTTTTGCATGGTAGCAATTGATAAGAGAGAAAGCTACTTTCTGTTCCCCAATCACAGGGTTCACCACAGCACCGGTAGCTCCCAGGAACAAACTGGGGATATTTCTTCAGTTGTTAGGAAAAACCACTGCACTATGGAGCCACATAGGGTTAAACTGTAAAAGGTAACGGTTGTAGGTAATTCCCCGATTCAGCAGCAGGATGGATCTGACTAAGAAGCTCCAAAATAATTTGCTATTGTAAATCACAAGGCAGCCACAGAATCAAATCAGTTGCGGTGTTTGTCCGACTTTCTCCTCTTTACAGCTTAATTCAACTTCCATCAAAAATAGACTTGCTCCAGTGTTTTTTGGTGAGTGGAAAGCACTTCTGGGACACTGAAGTGCATCTAGTGGAATTGTAATTATTGTCTTGAGAGGGCACTCCAACAGGCATGCCACAGCCAAAACAATATGCTGCACACCTTGTGAGATTCAAGGCTGACAAGGGAACCATAAAATAAAAAAATGGTAGTGACTGAGAAACTCAAACTCATCTGCAAAAGTCTTAATTTGCACCACAGGACCAGTAAACAAGTTTCAACTTCTCACATACTGCTATGCAATCAAAATATTTCCCAATAAGAGGAGCAGAAGATCTATTGAAAGAATACAGTATTAAGGCAGTTGGGCACTGGATTCAAGGCATAAACAGTAAAAGAGGAGGGTCAGAACTTTTGAGTTTAAAAAGTGAAATCAACCTCAGTCCCCTCAACTTGCAGTCTTTTTAACTGCCAACAGGTGGCGACTACCCTGGTTGCAAAAAGTTGCTCAGAAGTCCGAGTTCTTGTGCTCGCCTGCTTTTTGGCCTCAATAAAGTCATAATGGTTTACTAAGTCAGTCAGTAGTTTCAGGTCATAATGAATCAAAATTGAACATTTTCTAAATTATTGGTCATTCTGAAAGTCAGAAAGAGGATTACCCAGAGTCATTACCTAATGATTAATCAATCACATATCATTAAGAAGAGATTGTGTGGCTCCACCCCTCGCTCGAGACACATATGGTTTCAAAACACCGACATCGTAAAGGCGAAAACACTGAGCTCAAAACTTAACAACAGAACTATTAACTAATAGGTCATTTTATAGTGACTACATCCATCTTTTATAAGCAGTCTATGGTGACTGCAATGAAGAGATTACAAAACAAATCTAAGCAATTTTTACAAGTTCTAAGGATTGCAAAATACCACCCATTGGGTTCACTGCCTTTGCCTAACTTTGAAGAGAACAAGTGAATGATTAATTTGCAGAAGGCAATTCCTTCTCAGTACTCTATTGCATGCATTACATTGCTTCCTGTGACTCTATACAGGAAAATAAGCACACTAACCTCTCCCCCTCCTTTAAATTCCCATCTTTATGCCTTCAGTGTTTCACTTTTTGCAATCAATAATTTAAACTGCTGTTGCCTTCCCAGCAGCCAAAAACTAATTTCTTTTGTGCACATTCAGGCTGTCTCTCATTTCTGATCGCAAAACTGCTTCATTAACCTCCTTCCCATACTAGAAGGTAATTAAGTGAACAGCTGTGCTCTGTCTGACAACTCATCTTATACTGTCACTACCCTCTGTGAAAACACCAGCGAGGAACCCATCATCACAGGTGCGCAGCGTTTGGACGGCTTACCAGCACCTCTCCACAGCCATTTACACTACAGCTGCAGGTCAAACGCCATCTCTTCAGACAATCAATCAAAACTCATTTAGGTTTAACAGTCTTACCAACCAGCTCATCACAATTACATGCCATTACAAAAAGAGTTGTTTATAATCAGTGTTAAACTCTTAAGCTCGTGAAACTTGTGAAAACTAAACTGATGAGAGTTATTGTAAAGGATGGCCGTCAGTGTGAGACTGCCAGGCGTAATGAGAGAGGAACTGTGGAAGCCTGCCAAATCCAAGTTGTGCGTGGTTTTTTTTTTTTAATAACCAAGAAGTAATCTGGATGATTTGTACATCCATTTGTCACTTAGCCAGTCATTCTAACCATCCTTATTTAGTGCTGACGGGTCTGCACAATTAACCCAGAGGAATATAGCCTCCTCATGCTGTCCCCTGGAATCTTTCTTCCCTCAGCTTTTTCTCTGCTTTGCATCCATAAGTTGATCTCAAAATCTAGCATTTAACACTACCAGTGAATCATAGACTTTATCAAAGTGCTTGTTATAATTATTAAACAGTTGTTGTCTCAGTGATGTTTATATATAATAAAGATTTAAAAAAGAAGATTAAAAAAGTGTTGTTATTTAAGCAAAAAAAACCAAACACTTGCACAAAGATGGGTTATTTTAGATCGAATGCCAGCTGGTAGTATTTGTGAGCTATAAGACATGCCTTATAATCACCACTTTGATATCTCTACAGAAGCAACGCTAGAAGAGGAGTCTAGGTCAACCAATTACAGGCACATCAGTCAAAAGAGGACGTATAATTACTTGTTTTTAGTTCCATTAATCAATATGCAGAAAACAAGGTCCAGACAATGTGTGGCTATAGTTCAGGAGGTAGAGCAGGTCATCTGATCTAATCTAATTGGTATGTTGGTGGTTCAATCCCTGGCTGCTCCAGTTTGCATGCCATATACCTTTTGGCAAGATACTAACCCCAAGTTGCTCTCCAATGCATCCAAAAGAGTGTAAATGTGTCAATGTTAGCACTTGAGCATAAAAAAAGTTCTTGTATGAACAGGTTCCTTGAAGTGCATGGATCTTTGTTTCATCCTGAGAAACACCGGCTAGTCATTGGCCTTCTTTCTTCCACTTAACATACAGTCTAATGAACTTTCTTGTCTTGATGTCACTGCCTCCTATTTCATCCTTTGGTCAGCTGATTATCCCAGCAGGGTATTGAATGACTCTCAGTACGTAGGTGTTGATTGTTCTTCTTGTTCTTTTCATTCACCTGACTCCTCAAGACTGGCCTTAGTCTCTCCGGGTATTTGGTGGTTGCAGTTTTCCTAGTGATGTCTTCATGGTTCCCATTTGCCTGTGGGATTTCTCAGTGTCTGCAATGTACTAAAAGTAACAAGAAGGCAACAATTTCCTCAGTTCTGACTATCTTCCCTCCTTATTGCCATCTGACTACATTTCTCCAGTCCAAATGACACTCTGATATTACTGTAAATCCTAGTGGTGTGGGTGAGAGAGGGAGAAAGAATGTGTGTTTTGTTTTCTTTTTAAATATGTGAATGATTTATAACCCATTCCTTCAAGACTTTGAACATTAGTGCCTTAGAGCATCACACACATAACCAATTTTTCCAAAAAGTTAGAGAATATTAATGAAAGATAATACTATTATTAGTTATTAATATTATATAATAATAATAATTTGGATTAATCTCATTTTATTTGAAATGGCCTGCACCCACACAGCATTTCAGATAATAATGACTACCCGTGATCACTGCATAAAGACCATTCTATGCTGCTGGTGACATAACCTTACTTTAATAACACCAGAAAACTCCACCACACTCACTTTCACCTGACTTTGAACCCCCTATACCCAAGACCACACACAGAAATTTTTGGTTTTACAAAAACATTCAACACATTAAAGTTGCTCTAACACATGAGATGATGTACAGTTACTGCTATGCATTTAAAAAAAAAAAAAAAAAAATCACATGTTATACTTCATATGGCATTTCTAGAAGACTAAAGATAAGAGTGAAACTTCCCTCCACGACTGCATTCCACTGAACTCCATTTTTTTATCTACTGAATACATTTGTTTTCAATTTAACAACAGATTAAACCAATCTCTGGGTAGCTGCCCATCATTTGACGAATTAACTAATGCAATAATCACCTTAGCACTACCATCATTACACTGTTCTTTGGAAATGGATTTAACAATAATACTAGAATGGCTGATTTTGTGCTAATGCAGTAAATTAAATACATGCCAAGGTGCTTAATCACATTGATGCAACAGTCATGTAAATCCCATTTTGCCACACAGCAGTCCAAATAATTGATTTGCAACACTGGGTCTGCATTGACTTAATACAACCTGCATTATTAAAGAGAGATAACTCAGAGATTGTAGAGCAATCTTTACATGCGCTCCTTGGTCCTTTATAGATTGTAACTCAGGCTCCTGCCTAATACACTTCTTTTACTAATATGATTCTTTTCTGCGACATTATGAAAAAGTAAACAAATTAAAATCCTTATATACATAGTAGGCGTGTGAATCTACCTCCCACTCATTTCCCGGTGAAGTCAAACAATCCCACTGAAAGACCTTTAGTCTTAGTCAAGGTGTTTGTTAGACCTATAATTACAGTACTGGAAATAACCTTGAACCCGTGTGACTTTTCCTCTGGGCTTTGAATGCCCAACACAAACAGACAATCACAGTGCTCAAAAAGGCACATGTTTCCATAACAGCATCACCGAACACGTTCAGCAAAACACTGACATGACCAATCATGGAGGCCAAAAGTAAATGATGACAGACAAAAGGTCTGGCAGTGTTTGATGTTCACCAAGGGCACATAATGTGAATAAATTAAAGTGTTTTCTTAGTCAAATGACTTAGGGAGTGTTGGGTACTTGAATGGCGGGTGTTCTCCAGGCAATGATAGATGGAAGGTGAGGACAAGGGTGAGTGGGCAGTGGAGGTGTTACAGGAAGGGGTGGATGATGTTGGTGGAATTTAAAGGCTTTAGGCACCTTTAGGATCAGCCCTCTCTCTCCCTCGCTCTCTTTCTCTCTCTCTCCATTGCTGACAGACTGCATGGTGGAGGTGAGACATCATGCTTTGTGTGGCCTTGGGGCTTTTTTTCCTCCTCACATAAGATGGCTGAAGTGCTTATGTTGCCATCTTAAGCTGTTGTTTTACAGCCAGGCCATTTTTTCTCTTTTATGACTGTAACCTACTTGAGAGAACAACCTTTCACCTAAATTTATCTTTTACTTGATATGTTTGTATTTTAACCAATTAATTTCATGTAGACAAAGACCTAGATTGCTAAAGACAGGGCAAAATCCTGTGACTGGCTTAAGGTTAGATGTTATTTGACTGCAGTGTATTTCTAAATCGTGTCCAGAGCTTGTTCTATCGATTATTATTTTTCTCTCTCTCAAAAAAGACTAATGAGCACACAGAATTCCACTAGAAAGGTTAATACAATATTGAAATGTCAGGAGATTAATGATATTGTTCTTTCTTCCTATGGTCTTGTAGGGGAGGGTGACAAATGTCTTGCCCTTTTCACTCTATCCCTCCCCATTTGTGATCTCTCTCTCTCTCCCTCTCATTCTCTTTGTTTCTTATTCTCCATCTTCCATTTTTCCTCCCTCCTATTTTCTCCTCCTCGTTCTCCTTCGCTGGCCATGGCCTCTAGATGCTAAGGACTTTTTCCACTTCTGTCTGTCAATACTGTAGCTATATGCAATGACACAATGCAAGAGATGTGCTGTGCTGCACAGAGTGTGCAGTTGACAGTAAATGAATAGCATGGATCCATCTTCATTAGAAAGTAAAGAGACTTCTTTATAAGAATTCTACCTTCATTCCAGGCCTGAAATGTTTGTGTCCATGCACCACACCATCAAACTGTTAATGTTCAGCTTTGTTGTATAGAGAAAAAAAACACAAAACACATCTGTCTTACAGGCGCTACAGAAATAATATTCAGTGTTTTGGTCCTTTTGCTGCAGATGTTAACTGGTAATATGTGTTCAGTGTTTCGGTGGTGCACATCTTGACTCCTCCCATGCTCCTGCAGTACCCTGGCATGGGGTCCAAGTTTTAATCAACTCTGCATAATTGGAGTGATTCCCTGTCTTGCTGTATATTTCAATCCATCTGTATAATTACGGTGAATTAAAGTCTTTGTCAGAAGGAATGAGGAGGGAGAAGCCTCACACAGACTCCTTCCTACCAGTAGACCCCCCCCCCCCCCCCCCCCCACACACACACACACACAAAGACACCACCCCCCACCACATCACCTATACTGTAGCTCACACAATTAAACACCAGCTTGAGAGAAAGAGGAAATTACCTCCTTTGTCATCTCACTTTTCACTGGTGAGGGGCTAAACACGCACATGAACATCAACAGTAATTAATGCATCATGACGACCTGTGTACAGAATACACCTGATATCCCTCTACAGACTGCTACAGATTAACCGGTTAGCTTTACAGTTTTTACACAGTCACTGTCTTAGTGTTATTTCTGGCTGTAAGACCAGTGGTAAAAGCCACTGCAGGGAACTGATCTTCCTCTTTGCCATGGGGGCAAAGATGAAGAGACTATGACCAGCCGTGCCTCAGTGCAGTAATTGCATCGATGAGAAGGGAAGCAGTAGCTTGCAGGCAGGAATGGGTCATCATTACTCTGTGTGAAGCTTCCAGCCCTAAGGTAGGTCATTACTGCCGTGTGTCAATAGCTGATGCTGTTCTATGATAGAGGCCAAACTGACCTCCCAGGGTCATGTGATCACTTCCTGCCTGTTCTGACAATAACTAAGATGCCACTTTATCTTCTATCTTTTGCGGGTGATTCTCCAAAATGGTTGAATATGATCTTGGACTTCCTGCAACTAGAAGAGAAATGGAGATGAAACCTCTACATCTTTCCTCTACTCACCAGTCTTGGCATTGTTCCTTTGATAATGTCATTCGCATCCTAGTCATAGACTGATCTGTGGTCTACGTCTCTCTAATTTCCTCATCTCATCCATCCTGCGGCGGACAGCCGTTATCTCTTCTTCTATATGACCGACATCTGCAGAGTACGGCCAAATCACTTTACTATCCCGCAGGGAAACAATCCTCCAATAACTTCCAACTCCATCCAGGAAGTCCTGAATTAACCATGAAGCTGGTTTGCCAAGTCATACGCTTTTATTCATTTTATCAGACCTGCCTGATTGTTTGAGTAATTACTATTCTACAGTGTGGCTCTTTCCTTTATTACTCTGAATTCAAGCCAGTCGTGGTTCAGCTCTGAGGTTGCTGTAGTGTTTATGATGCAATTCACATGTGACGGCTGCACACACAGGGCACAAAAAACTAACAACATAGTCATTATGAACGCAGTAATGATCACAGTTGTTGCTAAATAAATGGTCACTATTGACCGTATAGCAGATTTATTCAGTAATAGAAGGTGGAGAATTGACGCCCTTTGTGCCTCTTTGTTAACGCAATCTAACCCATTTCTATCTTTTCTTTTCTTTCTTTTACTCCAAAACAATTGCTATTTCTCATTAGCAAGCCTTTTATGTAAAATTTAACAATTACCTTGGCCTTTTCCAATTTTTCACCTGAAATCCTGATCCCTTTGGTCCTCACCCTATCGAGCATACAACCTTTCCTCTTTCATCTCACCGTCACTATCATGATGTCTGCAACATCTCACAAATTTTCCTCACAAAATGTTTCCAAAACCCAATTTATACAGTGACAGGATGCACCTATCTGTTGAACGGCTGAGGATTGCTGCTCTTTGTATCCGCTCTTTGACTTGCTCACAGTTGTAACTCCAGCCCTGGGCAGTATGTGACTTGCTCTCAATATTCTTGCATCACAAGTTTTCTTTGGGTTTGGCAGACATGAAGTAAGTTGCATAAAATGAGAGGGATGTCAAAAGCTCTTCAAAAATTAGTTGGTGACATGGCTTATCCATGACTATTGATTCCACCTTACTAAAGCTCAAACTTTGCTGATATACCACTGTTTAAACAATATATTCATAATCGCTCAGGGAGGCCATCTCCCATGACCGGTTGAGATTGAGGCGAGAGAGACAGGACAAAAGACACATTGCAAAAGAGAGCCACACTTTAACAATAACTAATCATTAAATTCAAAGTGATGTATAAACATAAAGAGAATTAAAAAGGTGAGTGAAGAAGAAACACTCATCAGCATCAGAAGAAGCCCCAAGCATCCCAGGCCTACTGCAGCAAAACTAAGAGGGGCTTCACAGTCACCTGATCTCATCATATGATCTCACTATAAACTTCAATTCAGTTTTATTTATGCAGCGCCAAATCACAACAACAGCACCCTCAAGGTGCTTTATTTTGTAAGGTAGACCCTACAAAAATTAAAAAGGAAAGCTTTAAACCTAATCTTAAAAGCAAAGTGGGTGTCTGTCTCCCAAATCTAAACTTCCACAGAAGAGGGGCCTGAAAACTGAAGGCTTTGCCTCCATTCTACTCTAGAAATCCAGGTCTTTATGTCTTCAAGACATTCCTGCAGTTTAACTAAATGGTGTGTGTCATCTAGGTTCATGGAGAGAGCTGGGTATCATCTGCATAACAATAAAGAATTATGATATGGTTTCAAAAGATAATGCCTAAAAAGTTGAAATACAAAGGGTGAAGGACCACTAAAGATGCAAAAGATGTCCAGGAGACAACCAATAACCATATGCCTTTATTACCTGAACTCAACCTTTGAATGTAGAGGATAAGCCATTCAAGCTCCTCCCTTTTTCTAAAGGAGGCATGAGCCTCAATTAGGGCTGTTCGATATAAAGATATATATCGGATGACGATATAAAAACGTCTATCGTTTCATTTTACGCTATTGTTTGTTTCGTGGTGTCATAAAATAAACTGTTTACAGCAATATTTTTTCATCGTTTTGATAGTCACTGTAGTGGCTATATTAATTTCTTACAGTTCTCTCTGTCTCTTATATTTAATATAACCACACTATGGACGACAAGCGCCTGTTTTTACATGTTGTCGTTAGCAACAGTGACAGTAAAAACATTGCGTGGCTCCGCTGTCCGCTTGTTTGTTTTCCATGTAAACCTTCCACAATAAAGCTCGAGATCCTGTTGAGACTTTTCAAAATAAACTGAATCAAGTGAAAGAGCATGCAGAGAGTTTACGGATGAGAAGAAAAAAAAGAGCCATCAGGTGCTAAAAAATAAACCTTAGACTCAAACTTTGAAAGAAAATGGTGGACGTTACAACTTATGTCTAAAAATGTATAGTTTCATGCATCGGTTAAAACACTCGATTCCAGGTACACAACGCCCAGCTGGAAAAACGCAAGTCGAGTTGCCCGAGATTCACAGAATTTACAGAAAATATTACATTTTTGTGATTATATCGTTGTCAGGGCGATAAATGTCTTATATCGAGATACTAGATTTTTGTCATATCGCACAATCTAATTTCTTTAGTCAATACCCAGAGTTTGTGATCATCGGTGAGGGCATAGATCTGAGCTCTCTTTTCACAATAACACACCAACACAGCATTTATATCACTGCAGATACCACACCAGATGCTGCAGATCCTATGCCAATCGATCTGACATTCCACCACTCTACTTCCCTCACTCTTGAAAAAGACCCCCCAAAATCTTCCACTTAGGGTAGCAATGCATTCTAAGCTAAAAGTGACTCATGCCTTTTCCAAAATAGAACCATATCCTCAGACTTGCTGCCAATTTCATGCCAGCTGCCTTACAGCTAGCTGAAAACTACCCCAGCACAAGACGGAAGTCATGACCCAATGAAGCCAACACAACCACGTGATCAGCAAAGATGACAGAGGACAGCCTGAAACCATTGAACCCAACAGTTTACACCTCTGACTAAACCTAGAAACTCTGTGGATAAAATTGTGAAAAGGAAGAGAAAGAAAAATAAATCAAAAACACCAGACTGATAACTTCAAATCTTACCATATGATTACATGAGGTTGACAAAAAACAAACAAGCAACAGTGCTTAGCTACTGTCCCAAATCAACTTTATATTTCAACTTTAAAGGTTTGGAGAAGAAAACTGCTGAAGAGTTGTGATGTGTTCATCTAACTCATCTAAGTTAACTGTGTCATCATTTTGGTTTCTTTAGTTTGGATCTGTCTCTCAGTTTGACTCCTTATTAAACACAAATCATTAGATTTGCCTTCAAATTCACATGCATTAATCTTATACTCAAAGCTACTGGTTGGATCCTCAGTTATACAACTATCAATCACCCATGACTTATTCGCTAGTCGAGTCCTGTGTGAGTCCAAGGACGAGATGTGTGCGGCCAGCAGAAACTGCATGAGTTTGCGCAGCGGCAAGAAAGAGCAAAACAAGCTGCAAGTGAAACACAGTAGTCAATTAATACTGGGTTACAGAGCCTTTTTTGAAAGCCTAATTTTCCAGCAACCAGGCTTTGTAGAGTTACACGACTCTTCAAAGAATTGCACTATATCTGATAACCTGATGTTCTGTCTCTTCCTTCTGTATATCCTCTTAATCAGTCATGTAATGAACGACACTGGTGCTACAGTTTGGATTAATTATACATCAACCCAATTAGACACAGTACATCGATGCTACAGCTTTATCTGATTACAAGACCAATGAAAAGATGAAAAACTCTTCATATTTTA